>NC_091772.1:76935464-77242722 GCF_029378745.1 Bos indicus
AAGAAAACCCAGAACCAAAAAAGCTGTCTGGCACAAAACAACAAAAACTCCATGTGCGGCAACTGGATGAAATATATTTCACGCCAAGCGTTCCCGATGTTAACAGTTCCAGCCCCTGCTGCATGTTCGTAAACTGTAGCCCCTGGGATGAGGAATTAATGGGAGAAAAGAAATAATGCACGTGGGTCTTTTAAACTCCTTCCTTCCACTTGGGCAGAGAGCAGAGAAGACAGCAAGGAAGGGCTCGGGTCTGGGAGTTCCCATTCTGGCTCTGACCAGGATATGCTGTGTGACCTTGGGCAAGTTGCCTCCCCTTTCTGAGCCTTGGTCTCCTGGCTGCATAGGGCAGGACTGTATCAGCCTAGGTCACCATCCTGCCCCGGCAGGCCAAATGCTGTTGCCAGGCTCTCTCAGCAAAGCCGAAGTTCCGGTCACCACGGGTCTGCGTTTTCAATGGACAACAAAAATTGGCTGACCTCAGTAGTGACCACCCCCTTAGATGGGACCATGCCCATTTTACAGATCAGGTAATGGGGGCACAGAGAGGTCCAGCAACTTACCCTCAGTCACACAGCTAAGAAGAGGTGGAGCTAGATTTCCAAACTCAAATTCTCTTCTTGTTTTAAATATTTATCTCTTTTTGGCTGCATCCAGCCTTCGTTGCACACGGGCTCCAGAGCGTGTGGGCTCTGTAGTTTGCAGCACGCAGGCTCTCTAGTTGAGGCACCCAGGCTTAGTTGCCCTATGGTGTGTGGAATCTTAGTTCCTGAACCAGGGATCGAACCTATGACCCCTGCATCAGAAGGCATATTCTTAACCACCGAACCACCAGGGAAGTCCCCAGACTCAGACCCTTAACCACTATGCAGAGTGTGGCAGAAAGCAGGACTCGGGCAGCACTCCCAGGAAGAGTGATCTGGGAGGGTCCCTAGCAAGATCAAGAATCAGCTTGGCTTTGAAAGGAGTGGGTAAGAGCAGGTGTCCCACCCAGAGGGAGTCAAGTGGCCCCAGGCTATCGTTGTGCAGCACACCGGAAAGAGCTGGTGCGGCGGAGGTGCTGAAGCATCTGTGGGCAAGGTGTCGGTGCTCAGCCCACGAGGCAAGACGCAGGGTGGGCACTGCGGTTCGGGGAGCTGGGGCAACGGGGGCCACAGTAAAGAGACCTGTGACTTCCTGTGTCTCCTTGGCAAGTTGGTGACAACGCCAGAACCCCAGCAGATGAGGAACTCGTTTCATAACCTCAGGGTCAGAGAAGAATTCCACAGAGATACCCGAGGTAGCCAGAATGGAGAGAGAGAACTCTGGCAAATCGATACAAAAGGGAACTATCCAATAGAAAACGGGCAAATGATGTGACAAGGCGGCTGTCATTAAAGGCACCCATCTCCCCCACCACCGCCCTGGTCCAGGACCACTCACGTCAGCGCACCGCCCCCCCACCTCCACCTTCATCACCCCATTGTCCATTCTCCGTACGCAGCCTGAGGGATCCCACAAGAACTAAGATCCTGTCTCTCCTCTGCTCAAAACCTTCCCATGCTGCCCACCTCACTCAGAGCAGACAAGACCCCACAAGGCCCCGCGTAACCCGGGCCCATCACCTCGATAACCTCACTCCCCAACTCTCCCCCTCAAGTCCTCCCCTCTGCTCACACAGGCCTCCTAGCTGTTCCTCAGATGCACTCCTGCCTCAGGGCCTTTGCACTGGCTCCTCTCTCTGAAAGACTCTTCCCCCAGGTGCCTGTATCGCCCCCTCCCTCACCTCCTTGAGGTCTTTGCACAAATGTCACTTTCTCCCTCTAACACTCCTGGACCTTACTAATCCCCACTGCAATCATTCCATCTAAACACACATATACATAAATGATTGGTAAATGAATGAACATCACATCATGTATGGATGTGAGAGTTGGACTATAAAGAAAGCTGAGCACTGAAGAATTGATACTTTTGAACTGTGGTGTTGGAGAAGACTCTTGAGAGTCTCTGTGGACTGCAAGGAGATCCAACCAGTCCATCCTAAAGGAAATCAGTCCTGAATGTTCATTGGAAGGACTGGTGCTGAAGCTGAAACTCCAATACTTTGGCCACCTGATGCGAAGAGTTGACTCATTGGAAAAGACCCTGATGTTGGGAAAGATTGGAAGGCAGGAGGAGAAGGGGATGACAGAGGATGAGATGGTTGGATGGCATCACCGACTCAATGGACATGAGTTTGAGTAAACTCCTGGAGTTGGTGATGGACAGGGAAGCCTGGCGTGCTGCAGTCCATGGGGTCACAAAGAGTCAGACACAACTGAGTGACTAAACTGACCGAACTGAAATGAATGAACAGCTCCAAAACCCAGGGACACTGCAGCACCAACTGTGGCTTCCTGGAGGTAAGGGAAGACAGGAGGGATTTGCTAAGAAAGTTCCGTCTTCACCGTGTGATTCACTGTGTTTGGTGTTGTCTTCTCCCCTCCCCCACCTCCCCCCCAACAGAAAGTTTTCTCCTGTGCCACCTAAAACACTTTGGCAAGCTGCAAGTGGTACACGGCCCACGCTCTGAGAAACACACCCCTCCCGGGTCATCCCCCAGCACCAAGAACTGATGCCAACACCGCCTTAAAGATAGACCACGGACCATCCCCAGGGCCACCCCACCCCTGACAGCCAAGCAAACAGAGGTGACAACCGAATGGCGAGGTCCTCAGCTGTGTGTTGGTGACAGCTCCGTCACCCACTGGCAGGCGTGGGAGGTGCAGAAGACACCAGAGTCGGTGCAGGACCCTAAGGCTCTACGTTGAGCAGAGACTCTGAGCAGCATCCCTGGCCCGACAGCCCTGCAGCAGTGGTCCCCAGAGATGGCTCCCTGTTTGGGCCCAAGATGTCTGATCAGACCACTTACGGAGGTGAGGACAAGGGGGCAGGTAGGAAGGGAGACAGGTCTGGAGGAAGGGGAGAGTCCAGCCTTTGGTTTTAGCCGTGCTAGGCAGAAGATGCCTGTGAGACATTCAGGTGGAGAAGCCAGTGGCAAAACGAACAAGCCCACAGTTTAGGCGAGAGGTGCAGGCTGGAAGTCATCGGACAGAGACAGGGTCTAAAGCCATGGGAATGTCCACCTCGAAACTTCTAGTGGATGTGCACAGCAGCATTATTCACAAAAGCCAGAAAGTGGACACAATGCAAGCGCCCATCAACTGATGAACGGATACACAGAACACGGTATCCCCACACAAGGGAATATCATTCTGTCATAAAAAGGAATAAAGATGTGATGGACACGACGACGTGGATGAGCCTTGGAAACACTCTGCTAAGTGAAAGGAGCCGGACACGAGAGAAACTACACATTATATGACTGCACTCACATGAAATGTCCAGAGTGGGCAAAATCGCAGGAGCAGAAAGTCAATGAGCGCTTGCTGGGGGCCTGGGGGGGCGGAAGGGAAAGGGAAGTGGCTGCTCATGGATCCAGAGTTTCTCTCAGGAGTGATGAAAATGTTCTAAAATTACTGTGCTGGTGATGGCTGCACAGCTGTTGAATGTCCTTTAAGAAGGAGGGGCACAGAACGGTCGAGGCTACTGCAGACACAGGTGTAGATGGAGAAAGGCCTGTGGACAGAGGCTAGGGGCCCACCTACACTTGGAGGCCTAGAAGGCGAGGAAGCAGCAAAGGAGACTGAGAGGGAGGGGTCAGAGAGGCAGGAGGCAAAGCGAAGAGGGGACTGGAGGGGCAGCTGTCCCCTTGGCACAGATGGGCATCCTCACTTTGCCCCTGCTGGGCTCAACCTCGCTTCTACTACAGACGTGGGTCCAGTCCCAGACGGAGAGCTCCGAGCGGCAGGCCCTGGGTCTGTCTTGCTTGTGACCGCAGTCCTGAGCTGCGACAAGAGCTGGTGCGCAGCGGGCAACATAAGACACACACGTCATCCAGCGACACCTACAAGGGTCAGTGTCAGTGGGTCTCCCCTCGGGCACCTGCCATCTGAGCCCCGGGGGCATCACCCCAAGCCTGAATCATTTTCCTGGAGATGTTGATGGAAAACTCAACAAAGCCTGAAAATGCCAACAGTCTATCCCGGGCCTGGGCTGCAGGCTGAAATAGAATGTTCCGGCTATTCTTAGGCAACATTCAAGTTCAGCTTTTTGGGGCAGTTCCCAAAAGAGGCTTTCATTCTTGCTTCTTCCCCCTTCCCACCCAGGCTCCTCAACCCTGTTCGCCTCCTCAATTCAAAGTCCAGCTCAAACAAGGGGGCTCAGACAGAAGGCCACAGGGACAGCTGCGAGGGCGTCAGAGTCGGAGGGGGCAGGGGCAGGACAGAGGGTTGGGGCTCAGCTGCCCCACACTCGTGGGATCATCTTTGGAAATCTGCTGGAAAATGTGACAGGACGGAGGAACTCAGGAGGGGTTCGAAGAGTTCCCGTCCATCCCAGCTGTTTTCTGATGCAAACATTCCAGCTGCGGGTGCCAAAGGCCAGGACACTCTGAGCAATTGTGCCTGGTGAGGAGCATGGCATGGCCCCACAGGAATCTCGGGCCCTGCTGGCTGGCCCCCAGTGTTCTCTGAGCCCCAGATAAACACAGCTGGAGATGGAGGAAACAGGGAGTGTAAACAGCCATTTGGTCTGGAGGGAAACCCACAGCCCTGCTTCCTCACTGTTTCCTGTGGGCAGTTAATCCTGCATCAGTTGCCATTGGGTTCTGTCTCTCTTTCTGCTCAGGGAAACCAGAGCCCAGCATCTCCGCCAGACTGCAGCCCCTGGGGCTGAGCAGATCCCAGACACACCTGGACTTCACATCACGAGCTTAGAGGTCATGGGGAGACACAGGTCCAGCAACGCCCCCCCACCCCAGCTTGTTAAAAGACGGAAACTGCCTCTCCAAGTGGCCACTGGGATCCTAGACTTTCCCAAGATCCAGAAACCAAAACATTAATACCTAGGGAACCTTGGCTGGGGACTGGGGCCATAGCTGGTGATGCTTCTAATGGGTCATATTAGAAATCCATTTGAAATTCATAGGATTTGAAATCCAGGAAAGAAGGGGCAGACCAGCCACTGAGCCACAAAACACAAGGCTACCAACCTTCCCCAGACCCCGCCTAAGGAACTGAGAAGGTCAGCACTCCCGACACACCAGCACTTGGGCAGTTTAGACTCTCCAAAGTGCTTCTCTATAGGCCTGTAGCCTGACGGTTAGGGGGCAGAACTCTAGACTCGGACTGCCCGGGTTCCAACCCTGGCCCCTGCTGCTTATCTAATGTGTGGCCTTAAACGGGCCACTTCCTTTCTCTGCCTCTGGGCCTCATCTCAAAAATGAGGCTGATCCCAGTGCCTACCTCACTGAGTTAAGAATTAAGTAAATAAATGTTTGATCAAGATATCAACCCTACCCGTACACTATTAATACAAACACTGCTACAGATGGCAAACTGAGGCACGGGGAAGCCCCAAAGTTACACAGCCAGTAAACGGCAGAGCCAGGATTCAAACCCAGACAGCCTGAGACTGAAGTTCCTGGCTCTCATCCAGGGGTCAGCAAATTTTCTCTATAAAGGGCCAGATTGTAAATATTTTAGGCTTTGCTGGCCACATCCGGTCTCTGTCACAAATTCTTCTTTGTTTGTCTTGGGGGCTTTTTTAACAACCTTTAAAAAAAATGCAAACACCATTCTTAGCCCGCGGATTGTACAAAAACAGCCCATGAGCTGGATTTTGGCTCACAGGCCACAGTTTTGCCAGGCCCTGCCCTAAACCACTGCAGAACGCTAACTCTTGGACACGGCAACTGATTCAAGTTTGGGAAACACACCAAAGCCATCAAACGAAGCCCATCTGCCAGTCCACTGCAGTCTACAGGTTACCAGTTTACAAGTTCCACCTGGAGCTTCTTCAGCACCAAGGTGAAGAGGTGAGCCTCCTATGGCATTCCCAACATCTGTTTGGGGATCAAAGCAGCTGCAACAACTGTAGACGATTCTTTCAGATCCCTGGGTCAGGCAAACAGCAGCAGGCAAGAGGAAGCACAGGGAGAGCTGGGTCCCACCACCCACAGCTATACACGTTAAAGGTCTGTGTGCACAAGCAGGGTGGACAGCCCTCGAAAGGGTCTGGTCCAACTGAGAGGCTCAAGGGTCACCCATTGCCTCCAGCAGAAAGGTATGTTCAAGAATACCCTAGTATCGGGCTGGCCAAAAATTCATTTGGATTTTTCCATTATATATCATGGAAAAACCTGAACAAATTTTTTGGCCACCTCAGGACGTTCCCCCCTCCCCTCTCCCTTTCAGCTCATGGAGCAAAGATGCGTGTGGCCCCAGAGAGCAGGTGCGTGAATGAGGCACCACCAGCCAACTTAATCCACCAGCAGGGGCCCCAGAGAACAGCTGTCAGACGCAATGCCTTCGGGATGGAGCCAGGGCAGGCCCAGGCCAACAGCCACCATGTCTAAGGGCTGAAAACCCTGGGCTGAAAGCTTTGGATGGTGGCAGAGCCATGCACCCAGCTAGGGATCTGCCCAGAAGCCAACTCCGAAGCTGATAATCAAGGCTTCTCAGGCCTCCACGCAAGCAGCACCCCTTCCCCTGGCCTGCCTGACCAAGACTCAGTCAAATGTGGTGGGCAAGGAAGGAGACAGACGATGCGTGGATGGCTCTGGTTCGCCCACCCAGCATCTCCCTGCCCCAACCCCTCATCCACAAAGAACCCAGACTTTGGGGAGGGGCTCCCTCTCTCTCCATCACTGGACTTCCGGCCTGTGCGATCCAGGGATTGGTTGGAGCACACGACACAGGTCTGTGCCAATCAGAGCTCACTTGCTCAGGGTGAATGGTTCAGGGGTGGAGCACCTGACTGTGGTCTCAGCCAATCAGAACATGACACTGCCCTGCTCACTGTCATTGGACCATATCTCAGCCAATCAGAGTTCATCATGATTGGGTCAGGGGTCCCAAGTCCAGGTGTGCAAGTCCAGGCAAATGAGAGGTGGATAAATAGCACAAGCAAACAAAAATTGTAATTGGTTCAAATGCAAGGACCATGACTCTGGCCCAAGGCATTCCTAATGTCGCATTCTCCTGGCCACAGATGGCTAAACCCTGAACGACTCTCAAGACTTTTGTCAGAACTGCTGGAAATGAGGCTCTCTCTTCCCCATTGTCTTTGAACTTGATTTGGGTGCAAGGCTGCAGCAAATACAGCCACTTGTTACCATGCTGAAAAGAAAGCTGAAAGGTGGGAAGCGGAACTGAACCAGAAAGAAAGTGGCAGGGCCCTGGCTTGGATGCAGCCTGGCCCCAAACCAACGCTGTCCCGAGGCTTCTCAGCTACCTAAACCAGCAAGCTTTATTTTTTGCTTAAGCCAGACAGAGCTGAATTTTCTGTCGGTTCAAAATCAGGGAAGGACACTACATTGTAAAGCAACTATACTCCAGTAGAATTTTTTTTTTTTAAATCAGCAGAAGGAATAGGGGGAACAACTCACCTTGAGGAGGAGGGGGTATTTGCAGATCCTCTGAATAGGAGACAACAGGTAGCCCTCCAGAGGGATGTCCGTGGTCTTCCGGCCTCCGAGAAGCATGCAGCTCTGCAAAGGGACAAGAGACCTTCGTCAGAACTCGCCAAGGACAGCCAAGGAGTCTGGTCACCCTCAAATAATCGTGGGAACCACTTGCAAAACGGAGCTATATGCAACACTTTGGAAGCAACTTAAGAACACCGAGAACAGGAAGAAATTTGTAAGGTCTACAGTCCAGCACAAACCCTAGATCAGAAGTTGACAAATGACAGCCCAGGGGCCAAATCCTGTTTTGGCAATTACATTTTTTATTGGAACATAGCCATACTCATTTGTTTGCATACTGTCCATGACTGCATCCGAGCTATAATGGCAGAGCTGAGTAACTGTAACAGAGACCTTATAATTGCTAAACCCAAAATATTTACTCTCTGGCCTTTTACAGAAAAGTCCGCCAACCCCTGATCTACAGAAACTCACACACACGCACCAGGACACAGGAACATGGACACTCAAAACTGCCTTGTTTGTAATGGCAAACAGTGGAAAGCAACCTGAAAAATGTCTGCAGCTTTCTACAATGGTACACTACGCACTCGTGGAAATGGGAGAACTAAACTCTCTATAGCAATAAGGATGAACCTCAAAAACACGCTCTTCAGCAAAAAAAGGAAACAAAAGAGTATGTATGGTGTGAACTCATTTATATAAAGCTTCGAATGACACACAAAACAAAACCAGACATTCTTTACAGAGAATCTACAGGTACGAAAGCAGAAAGCCACACATGGGAAAGAAACGCACCAAGTCACATGTCTGCTACGGTCTCTCACCACACCCCTCACCGTCCCTAATGAGGGGCTGTCCCTGGCCAAGTCACAGTTCCTAGTCCAGTCGCTAGGGCTCACCATGGCCCAGTGAATGAATGAATGAACGAATGAGTGAATGAACAAACTGCCAGCACATCCAGCAATGAAGGGGCCTCAGCCTTCCTCCTCAACAGCGTGCTAGCAGCCTGGAAATGGAACTGGACTCCTGGGAAAAGGGACTCCCATCCTATCAAGCATTCATTCATTCTACAAATACACAATGTGTACTTACTATTCGCTGGACACGGTTCAAGCACTGGGGAACTGCTCAAGAAAGCAGACAAATTCCCTGCTTACAGTCAAGGGCGAATAAGACTAGAGAACGTTTACCGTGCGCTTACCATGCTTAAGGTTCTGCGCCTTAGCTTCACCCACAAGTAAAGTTTATGCTCACAGCCCTAGAATGAACCAGATCCCCATTCCAGATGGCCAAACTGGCACTCAAGAGCCGGAAGCACTGGCCCAAGTCTCAGACCTGTGTCCACTGCCTCTCGGGGACCTTTGCAGACACTCTCCTTGGAGAAGCAGAGTCGCAGGGACCCTGGGGCCCGGCTCTGGCAGGAGCCGCATGGCTCCCAGCCCCACATCTACGCCTGGCACAGACAGGGGATCGGGGCTGCAGCAGCTGGGATATGCCAGGCCCCACACCGTTCACACTCGGGCCTTTGTCCTCCGAGCCAGCGCTCCCCACAGGCTGCCCTGGTGATGTCAGCTCTGGGCAGAGAGAGGGAGACTGGGAGTGGGGGCTGCTTTCCAGACGCCCCCAGGGCTTGGCAGGAGAAAGGCCTGGTTCTTTGTTCAGGATCAAGAAGTTTTCACAGGACTGTCACAGCCACCACCTCCTCTTCACCCCAAACATCCTAGATTATTGTTTCACTTTATTTTCATAAAAATTAAAAAAACAGCAAGCACACACAGAGCTATTCACTATTCTAATAAGATTATGCCCCGGGCAGTATGGGAAGAACTTTTGAGAATCCTCTCTTTAAACCATCCTAATCCACAGAACTGACCCAGGTAACGTGTCATCCTCACCCGCTTCCCAGCCTTCTAATGGCAGCCATGCCTGGCGTGGTCCTGGGTCCTCCCTTCCACCCACGCTTATCCCCACCTTACCTCATCCAGACCCATCACTCTCACCTCTTTAACCATCCTTTATGAAGAAACACTCAGCTTTCTATCTCCAGCCTGGCCCCTCGGTTCCCTACACCCCAGACTCAAATCTCTGATTCTGGCCCAAATTCCCACCTGGAAATCTAACAGGCATCGTAAAACCTCATATACATCCAAAAGGAAATTCTTTTCTCTTTACCTCTCATCCTGGCTCCTACCCAGCCTTCACCATTTCAGGAAATCATATCTCCACTCTTCCAGCTGTTTGGGCTCCAAACCCAGGAGTCATCTTTGATTCCTCTTGTTCATTAATACACCAATGCCAAGCACACAGCAAGTGCTGTCAGCTGGACAATCAGACTCTACACGAATCCAACTACCTCTCAAACTCAAAGTTTTTTTTAAAGAGCGTTAAAACTTCCTGATGGCCAATATTACTTATATATCTTGGTGATATATAGTGTATTAATGTATAATATGGGCTTCCCAGGTGGCTTAGTAGTGAAGAATCTGCCTGCCAATGCTGGAGACGCAGGAGATGTGGGTTCAATCCCTGGGTAGGGAGGATTCCCTGGAGATGGAAATGGCAACCCACTCCAGTATTCTTGCCTGGAATATTCCACAGACAGAGGAGCCTGGCAGGCTACAGTCCATAGGGTCACAAAGTCGGATATGACTGGGTGACGGAGCCCTCAAACCACTACCACTCCATCTTCCCCACTGTCATCTCTTGCCTGGATGTTGCAGCGGCCCTCGAAGGGGGTTGAATCATGTCCCCCCAAGTGCCCTGCCCACCTGGAATCTCAAAATGTGAACTTCTTTTGAAATAAGGTCTTCACAGATATAATTAGTTAAATAAAGATGAGGTCATTCTCATTCTGGATTAGGGTGGGCCTGAAATCAACTAGCTCCGTGCCCTTAAAAGAAGAGGACAGGACACAGAGACAGCAGCCAAGTGAAGAGGGAGCCAGAGACTGAAGGTCTGGTTCACAAGGCAGAAACATGTGAGGCCACCAGAAGCTAGAAGAGCAAAGGCGAGGTCCTTCCCGGGGGCCTTCGAAGGGAGCAGAGCCCTGCTGACACCGTGATTTGAGACTTCGGGCTGCAGAAGTGTGAGAGAATCATTTTGTTTTTTAAGCCACCCAGCTTGTGATCATTGTAACAGCAGCCCTGGGAAACCCACGCAAGCCCCCAGCCTGGTCTCCTCCTAGCTCCACCATCACAGGGCCAAGGAGAGCTGTTCAAAATGCAGATGAGTGCACGTCATTCCTCTGCTCAAAGCCATCCCATGGTTTGCATCCCACTCAGACTAAAATTGAATATTCTATTGAAAGTACTGCCACATGCTCCAACCTGGACGAATGTCACAGACGTTCTGCGGAGCGAAAGAAGGCAGACACAAAAGCCTCCTTGTGACTCCATTCGTGGAACATTCTAGAACAGGCAAAACTAACCTTTCTTGAGAGAGCCTGGCACAGAGGTTACCTCTGGCTGCACAAAGGGGCATGACTGGGAAAGCGGATAGAGGAGGGCGCTTTCTGGAGTGACGGAAGGGTTCTAAATCTTGATCTCGGGGGTGGCTCCACGGGAGCACACATATGGGAGAATTCGTTATGCTTTGAGTACGTACATTCACTGCACGTATGCTACATGGCAATAAAAAAAGCTTTCTAAAAATCTCAGATTCGTCCCATTGTCTAGATGTTCCTTCATTATCTGGTCTCTTTCAATCTTTCTCCTACCCCCGCTTCCTTCTCCTTTTCCTCTCAAACTCTCCAGTGCAGCCAACCGTGCCCTTCTTGCTATTCCTCAAACACACACGGGCCTCAGGACCTTGACCATTGCAGTGGAGAAGTGGAAACAGAAAGATGCAGATACCAGCAACAAAAAGCATCATCGGTCCTGAACGCTTAAGATGCTTGGGACAAAAGCGGGAATCAGTTGACCAATCTGTCCTGCCTCAGATTGAGAATACTTTCCCTCAAGATACCACTTGTCTTTCACTCTTAACTCTATCCAGGTCTCTGCTTAAATGTCACCTAAGATGCTGTTTATCCAAAGAACCATCTAAAATAGCAGCCGCCACCCAAAAACATCCTGTCGTCCTTAACTTACTTTATTCCCTGCAGAGGATTTAATGCCACATGACATACCATGGAAATCTCCCCTATGAGGATGGCCATTCCATGAGGCAGGGACTCTTCTTGCCTTGGTTTACTGTTGTATCCCCAGGACTTAGAATGATCCCGACCACATGTCAGGCAACTCAAAATGAAACTGGTGAATGAATAAGTGAATCCATTATCCCCATTTTACAGACAAGAAACTGAGGCACAGAAAGATGAACTCCCCGCCCCATCTCTCCGCTAGTGCACAGCACACCATGAATGGAAAGCAGATGGTGTCTGCTCCCAGTGCCTGAACATCCCATAATAGGCTCGAGACAGCTCTTCTGCAGGTGGCCAGAAGCTGGGAGATGCCAGCAAGGAGGGAAACAGATGGCGTGTGTCCTGGCACCCCACACCTCCTCCCCCTACCCAACCCGGCCCGGCCAGCTGTGCTAGGAAAAGGGCAGCCCAGCCACCAGGAAGACTGCAGGAGAGACAGGAAGGGGAAAAGAAGGGAGGCCCTTTTGTCCCAACACCCTGCAAACAACTTCCTGGCATCTTCCTGCTTCTCAAGACAGAGCTAAGCCCAGAAGGTGGGACTTGGGGAGTCCAGAGCCCAGGCAACTGGACCACTACTGAGTTTTGGGCCAATCACAGAAACATAGCCACATGTGTGACCTTACACGACCTGGCTTGACTTTGCTTTGTGCCCAGTCGCTTCTGAATATGAGTGGAGAAGTGGAAATGGAAAGATGCAGATACCAGCAACAAAAAGCATCATCGGTCCTGAACGCTTAAGATGCTTGGGACAAAAGCGGAAATCAGTTGACCAATCTGTCCTGCCTCAGATGCTCACTGGAACTGGGCCAAGCAACACCAACTCACTAGTGAAGGAAACATACGTCATGACTCAAAGCCTGGAAATACATTGTTGAAGACTGTGGACTAGGGCAAAGTGCAATTAAGAATTGTATTACATAGTTCAGCGCTCTGGGCACCTGGTTAAGACGCTTTATGCCAGCTCAGCTGACTGTTCTACTCTTGTGTGCTAAATCTCGTGTGTGCTTTCAGGCAATAAAATAGTATGGGGGCTTGGTGGGGGCTGGGGTGGCCTGTGACTGAATGAGCAGGGAATTCAGAGTCAAAAAATAAAGAGCCGAACCCATGAGAAGCACAATCATTTTTCAAGTGTGTACTCTCAGAAAGTCACTTAATATTTTGGAGTCATCAAAAAGACTTGCAGCAAAGTCTAGGCAGTGTCTCTGAATGAATTCTTCTTCCATAGCAAAGCAACTTTCAGCTAGGCACAGGGCTGCCCAGAACAAAACTTAGATTTCCCAGCCTCCCTTGCAGCTAGGTGTGGCCTTGTGACTAAGTTCTGGCCAATGGGATGTGAGAAGAGCTGTGTGCAGCTTCCTATGGTGCCCATAGGAGGGGAGGGGCCAGCCCTTCTTCCCATCCGTCCTGCATCTTACTACCTGGAGTGTGGAAGTGGTGTGATGTCATCTTAGACCATATCAATGATGTGGGCATACACTGGGACACTGACCCATGACACTGGGGCCCCTTTAATTGTCTATTTCCACACTGTTAACACAGGAGGGAAATACAATGTCTACCTTGTTTAAAGGAGCTTCCCTTGTAGCTCAGTTGGTAAAGAATCTGCCTGCAATGGAGGAGACCTGGGTTCAGTTCCTGGGTTGGGAAGATCCCCTGGAGAAGGAAATGGCAACCCACTCTAGTATTCTTGCCTGGAGAATCCCATGTACAGAGAATCCTGGTGGGCTACAGTCCATGGGGTGGCAAGAGTCGGACACGACTGAGAGACTAAACCACCACCACTACCTTGTTTAAAGCACGATTTAGGATGTCTGCAAGGCAAGCAAATGTATCTCTCAACTCATACACAACAGATAGTGGCTGGTAAAGTTCCAAGGGGGGCTTCCCTGGTGATTCAGATGGTAAAGAATCCACCTGCAACACAGGAGACCTGGGTTCGATCCCCGGGTCAGGAAGATCCCCTGAAGAAGGGAATGGCTACCCACTCCAGTAGTCTTGCCTGGAGAATTCCACAGACCAGGAGTCTGACAGGCTACAGTCCATGGGGTCACAAAGAATCTGATACAACTAAGCAACTAACACTTTCACTTTTCACAAAGCTCCAAGGAGATACATGAGAACTTGTTTTATACACAAGTGAATTGTCCAATTATTGGGAAGACCATCATTGCTGTCTATAGTGGAAGGCAACTGTCCTTTAGGGATGCACCCCATCCTTAGGGCCTGCAGTGTGAGTAGAGTTGTTCCTACTCTCCAGGTCCAAATGTGACCAATCTGAGCACCAGCCCATCCCTGTCTACAGCAGTTGGTTCAGGGATTTGGTCTGGAGCCAAGCTGAGCCAATGAGACCTGGGTCCAACAGACCCAGGATTTTTGCAGGTACTATTAGAAGAGGAGCCCTCTTTTGGGTTTCCCTGATAGCTTAGTTGGTAAAGAGTCCACCGTCAATGCAGAAGACCCCGGTTCAATTCCTGGGTTGAGAAGATCCCCTGAAGAAGGGCTAGGCTACCCACTCCAGTATTCCTGGGCTTCCCTGGTGGCAACCCACTCCAGTATTCTTGCTTGGAGAATCCCCATGGACAGAGGATCCGCTCTGGCGGGCTACAGTCCATGGGGTCGCAAAGAGTTGGACACGACTGAGCCCTCTTCATCCTGGAGTTGCTCGGCTATGAGAGGTACTGGCACGGAGCTGCTGGAGGCCACGTTGCCACCTCATGAGGAGAGCCTGCCTGGCAACGGACCAAGGTGAGAAAAGCAGAACCCAGAGACACTGCTGGGGGTGTCACTGCAACACCCAGACTCTGCTGTACCTGCAGCCCTCTTAGGTCTTAAACTTCCAGAGGAGTGAACTAGTCATTTTTTTTCCGTAAGCCAATTTTAACGAGATTTTCTTCCACTTACAGTGAATAATCCTAATAATCCAATTGGGGCTTTCCTGATAGCTCAGATGGTAAAGAATCTGCCTGCAATGCAGGAGACCTGGGTTCGACCCCTGGGTCGGGAAGATCCCCTGAAGAAGGAAATGGCAGCCCACTGAAGTATTCTCGCCGGTGGAATCCCATGGACAGAGGAGACAGGCAGGCTACAGTCCATAGGGTCACGAAGAGTTGGACATGACTTAGCAACTAACACACACACACAATAATATAATTACTACTACTATTGTTATCAGTTTTATCAGGATCATTACTTTAGACCAGGAATTGGTCAATTTGGCCCTACGGCCAACCCAGTCCCCCATATCTCTCTTGATAAATAAAGTTTGGTTGGAACACAGCTCATTTCTTCATATGACTTATGGCTGCTCTCACACTATAGTAGCAGGGTAGAGTTGTTGCGACAGAGGCTGTAAGACCCACAAAGGCGAAAGTGAGTCACCATTAGGCCTTCACAGAGAAGGTCCCTGCTGCACCCAGACCGCCCTGGCCGAGGAGGGGTCAGGCGGCGCGGGTCTGTGTGGACCTGCAGGGCTGAGGCAGAGAGGACGGGGCGCTGGGGCTGCGACTGACTTACCAGAAGGAAAGCGCGCACGGCGGGGATCTTGTTCAGCTCCACAAGCAGCCGCAGGGCCTTCTCGTGGTTGCTGCAGTACTCCTCATACACGCAGAACTTGTCCTTCTGCAAGACAAGGACAGAGCCTGTGGGGAACAGCTCACAGCAGGAAGGCAGATGCTCGGAGATGTGCGGGGCCTGGGACGAAAGGACAACTCCAGACCCTGAGAGATACCCAGCAGGCGGGGTTTCAGCTGAAGGAGCTCCCACTGACCTCCCACCTCCACTCTCGCCCCAGTTCTGCACCCAGCGACCTCCCAGGCAGCAGCATGGCCCAGAGTCAAGGATACGGGCTCAAGCCAGGCAGACTGGACTTGCACCCTGGCTCTGTATTTCCAGCTGTGAACTGGGGCAAGCTAGCTGACCTCTCTGTGCCTTGGTTTCCTCATCTGTTAAGGTGGAATTAATTACAGTCCCTAGCTCATGGTGTTCTGTTAAATGATTTAAAAGGTACGGTTTCACCATACAGTGAGTGCTCAATAAATGTCTTTACAATCAAAACGCAAATCAGATTGTATCACACCAGGGCTTAAAACCCTGCAGTGGTGTCCTGTTACACTAGGAATGAAACCCAACACTTCACTATAGCCTTCAAGGGTCAGCCAATGTGACCCTGCCTTTCTCACTGGCCGGCTATCTGCTCCTTAGATTTGCCAAGCCTGTTTCTACCTCTCAGCCTTTGCGCTTGTCTTCTTTCTGCCTGGAACACTCTTGCCCAAAGCCTGGCGACTCTGCACCATTGGGGTCGCAAGTCAAATGCCACCTCCTCAAATGATACCTGGACCATCCTGGCTAAAGTGGCCACCCAAGTGTTCTCTATCACTCCTCCATGGCCATCTTTCTTTTCTTTGTAGCATTCCCACCTGAGAATTATCTGTTCATCATCTGTCCTCTCCCACTTGACCATCGGCTCCCTGAAGGCAGTGACCACATCCTCTAGTTCACTGAGAGGTCCCCAGGTCCCAGCACAGTGTCTGGCACACAGTAGGCCCGCAGTGAACACTTAATGAATGAACTCACACACCTGCTATGCACAATGCCCTATGTATATGAACCACAAGAGTCTATATAAGACTCAGGAATTTGGGAGAACACGTAGATCTCTGGTCGCTGCCATGCAGCAGTGGCATTGCTGAGACGGGGGATAGCTCTCTTGACCTCCAGAAGTCCCTGAGCCCAGAGCTAGGTTCTTTACAGGCTAGAGGTCACCTGTGGGTCAGCAGGTCTGTAACCATCAGTCAGGGTTTCTGGGATTGGAGCGGCCAGGAGCCGTCTTCGCAGGAAGCTCTCCACCGAGCAGTCAGTTCCCAAAGGCTTAAAGAATACCTCCTCCCATCCCGCCAAACCCCAAACAAGGATGTCCTGGGGAAGGCCACAGGACAGGAAGGGCTGACGGGTCTTGACCTCGGGCTGGGGGGTGGCTGGGAGACCCCAAGAAGCTTAGGAAGGAAGAGGTGGGTCTGCAAGGTAAGCAACTCGTCTTGTTTCTAAATAAGCCCCAGTCATCCTGCCAGTGGGCGGAGGTTTCGGAATCAGTAAGCTCCCTCTGGGGCTCCGTGTGCACCATCTGAGCTGATTGAGGGGTCAGGACCGGCCACCCTACGCTCTCCCGGAATGCGGGCAGACTCACTCGCATCTCACAATCCCCTGACACGCGGACGACTGTATTCGACCCCTCACACACAGGAAACCAAGGAAAGGCTGGTTTCCAGGGCCTCACCCCTAGGGAAGCGGCAGAACAGGATTCGACCTCTCTAAACCCCCATACTGATGTCCAGCTCTACAGCCAAGAGCCTACAGGCTCTGCTATTAGTACAGCTCCAAGGTACGACAGCGAAGCCTTGGTGACCACCACCAGCATCAGCCTCCAAGGGCAAGCCCAGGTTCTACAACCAGACCACCCAGGTTCACAGCCCAGCTTCCCAGCTCTGTGACCTCGTAAAATTTCAAAGCCTCTGCATTCGTGCCTATAAATTATCGACAGTGATGACCTCCCGGTAATAAGGTTGTTGTGAGGGTCATCAGGTGAATTTATAGTTAATGTGTAAAAGAGTGTCCAGTAAGGGCTCCTTGACTATCAACCACCACTATCATTGCTGTTGTTGACGCTGCTATGATGACTATTGCTATTATTTCTGCAAATTCACTATCCCATTAGTGAACCCATCTATACTATGACAGGCGGGGCAGTGGATGGGCAGGTTTTGATGGCAGAAAAGAGACAGGCAGAGTCAGGAGGAAGACAGTGAAGTGGACTCGTAGGTCTGGGGTGGGGCGCCAAGGAAGGCACCAGGCGGATTGTGTGAAATATGGGGACTCCTGCCCGCCAGCAGGTCTGCTGTCTCATTTTGGCACTGACCATCTCCCCACAACCACCCCCTGGACTAGGATCTCCTTGGAGGCAGGGTTTGCCCCTGCTGAGGTCACGGCTGCGATGCCAGGGAGGATGGAAGTCCCAGACGGAGAAGAGATGACTACTTGATGAATGAAGTGAGGGCACAGCCGGGGGAGCTGTGTAGTGCCCAGGACCCTCACCCCAGCCTCACTCTGCTTCTAGTCCACCACAGCACAGCCTCAGCTCATGGTCAGCCCGCATGTTGTCTCACCCACCCAGCACCCAGGGCCCCTGGCTCTGGTCTCAGGCCCCAGTGTTTCCCCCGGGCACCTGCCTCCTACACTCTGACCCCACTGACTCGACTGCACCCCCAGGCACCAGGGGTGAGCACGTGGCCCAGGCCAAATCAGTCAAACAGCTCCCAGTCCTGGCAGCAGTGGTCACATGACCCAAGTCCCGGAGAGCCCTCAAGGACTCACGTTGGAATTATTGCGAAGAGAAGCTCCCTTTGAACTTTTGTTTCTAAGTGAGCAGACTGTCACCCTGAAAGTGCCGAGGACCATCTCTGCCACCACTCCAAGAAATAAAAGCAAAACAGAGGAAAGCAGAGCCTAAAGATAAACACCACGTTCTGAAAACATCACATGTGATCCTGGATCCAGCTATACCTGATGTCAACCGACACTGACTATGTCATTTGTATAAGCCAATTAAGTCCTTTTGTTGTTGTTTTCGTCACTTGCAGTGAAGACAGTCCTAATATACGCACATTCTAAAAGGGGAAGAAAATTTAAAAATGGATCCAAGCCTGGTGAGATGACACAGTCTCCCTGTTCATCTCTATCTGCACCGTGAAGGGCCTGGACCAAAAAGCACAGCCCAGATCTGTTCATCTTCACATGCCAACCCCAATCAATAAGGAATGCTGGCCGCAACACTAGCGAGAAGAACTCTGGAGGCCCCCGGAGAATGCTGTTATTGATTAGTGATGTCTGCCATGGATGCATGAAAGGGGAGTAAGTGGGAAGATCTCCATGGGTTCATCATTCCTCATTCCCTGAGCCCCTTCTCTGACACACTCTCATCCTCTCCTTCCATACTGAAAAGGGCAGGGGACCAAGGTTTGAGGCTCGGAGAAGTTAAATTTAGCAACTGACAACATCCCCTCTTCAAAACCATGCCGAGTTTCATCACTCCCATCTCCGTTTACGGAGCTCAATCCCAGCTGCATCTCAGGCTCAAGACGCAACAAATGTGCAAATGCTGCCTTTGACAATGAAGAGGCCAAGCGTTCCGTTTCCTCCTAGGGGCCCCACATGGGGCTTGGATTGTTTGGCCAGGAGGAAACGGACACACAGTTGTGGACACACAGATGTGGGAGGTGGGGAGCACGTGGCTGGGGGTTTGGGCTGTGAAGGAAGAGAAGGGGACGGCTGCCCGTTGGGGACAGCTGGGGGAGAGGGTCGAGCCCCCAGGGAGGGCTCAAGGGTCGTCAGCAGCGGTGGCTGCTGTCCACAGTGCCCGGGGGTGGGGAGGGGGGTTACTAGCTCCATGGAGACCATCTGCTCCCAACCACACTTCACACTCACAAAGACTGAGACTCGGAGAAGGGAAGGAGCCGGCCATGCAGACACCTCTGGTGGGAAGAGGAGTGTGATATTCAGGTCACTTTCCCCAACCGATCATCCGCCTGTCCACAGAGCTGACCACACCACATCCTGCTAAACCCTCCAACTCTTAGAATGCAGCCCCTGCAGATCGCCACCCCCTGCCCCATGCCACCCCTGGTCTGCCTCCGTCACTCACTCTGCTCCAGCCATGCTGGCCTCCCCGCCTGCCCGCTGTGGACCAAGCCTGCTCCAGCCCAGGCCCCCAGTCCCAGCTTCCTCTCCGTGTGGAATATCCTCCCCCAAGATCCCCCACTTCAGCACCTCACAGAGGCCTTCCCTGACCAGGATGGCCAGATAAAACACAAGACACTGAGCTGAGTGCCCTCAGATAAACCATGAATCTGTTCTAGGATAAGTATGTACCAAACACTGTATGAGACACGTGCTGCACGCGTGCTCAGTTGCTCAGTTGTGTGCAACTCTTTGCAACCCCGTGGACTGTAGCCCCCCAGGCTCCTCTGTCCATGGGATTTTCCAGGCAAGGATACTGGCTTGGGTTGCCATTTCCTTCTCCAGGGGATCTTCCCAACCCAGGGATCAAAGCCACATTTCCTGCATTAGCAGGCAGATTCTTCACCACTGAGCTACCTGGGAAGCCCATATGAAGCATACTTACATTAAAATATAATCTGCTGTTTACCTGAAATCCAAATTTATCTCACCCCTCCTAGGTGTTTTTATTTGCCCAATCTAGCAACCCTATGCCTGACTGCCAACTTTCATACAACCTCAAGGAGAGTTACTCCTCACACAGGCATCGTGTATTCTTCACAAATCCACATCCCTGTCTGCAGTGACATCCTCTCTCAACTGATGGACCCTCCATGTCTTCGGCCTAAGAGCCTCATGGCAGCAAAAGGCAAGTCTGTCTTATTTAGGGCACTAACTTCAGGGCCAAGAACAGTGGCTGGCGCACAGTAGGTGCTTAATGATACTATTAAGAGACTTTATCATGTAGAACGTTGAAAAACACAAGACTCAGAATCAGACAACTGGCTCAAATCCCAGCTCCAACACTTACTGGCTGGGTAAGCTTGCACACTGACTTAAGCCTCTCTGGGCCTCAGTTTCTGCACCTGTAAAGTGGGTATAATAATAGCACCCACGGTTAGTTGTGATGTTGTAATGAATTAATATACATAAAGCACTCAGAACAACACCTGGGACAGAGAAAGTTGACTGAATGCTAGTTTGTGATCATCTCAGTAGCTGGGGGTTGGGCCTGGGGTGAGGGGGTGATGGAGTTCCCCGCCGTCCACTGACTGGGCAGCAGGGGTGGGCTGGTCTGTAAGCCAGGGCCCTTCACAGGGTCTGAGATGCCCCTTCCTTGACTGCAGAGCTCTGTTCCCAATCGCCACCCACCATCCTTGTGCGGTCCTGCTGGCCTGGGTGCTCCCTCCCTTTGGGGTCCTCAGGGATGCGGTGGTAGGCATGCCCCATCCGTACATCCCTCCCTGAGGACCACCCTCAGTCTGAGACAGCCACCTGGCCTGCCTGAGGCTGTCCACCCACTCCCCAGGATGGCCCCCATCCAACAGGGGTGCAGAAGCCCCATTCCCTCATGGCAATTTGGGGTGACCTGAAGGAAGAGGCACCCCCAGTTCCAGCATTCCCCCAACCCTGGATGGGGTCAGGCCGAGTGGAGACTGCAACCTTCTTCTTGAACTGCTTCCAACAAGGCCCCCTGCACACAGGCCTCGGGCTTCCAGAAACCCAACCTACAGCAGTGGCCCCTTTTAAAAAGAATTCAGCGGCATCCTCTGCGAGTATGGGGGATGCAGGGTGACGACGGCAATATTTTAATGAAAGAGATGAGTTTAAGTTAAAAACTCCGAGTCACCCACTGAGAAAGCAGACTCCACTTTCAGCTGTTTCAGTAACTTCAAGGGAGGGTCTCAGCAAGCTGTGGGGCACCAAAGCCAGCCTGATGCTGTTCACCTGCTGCTGCTGCTGTTGCTGCTACTGCTAAGTCTCTTCAGTCGTGTCCGACTTTATGCAACCCCATAGACGGCAGCCCATCAGGCTCCTCTGTCCCTGGGATTCTCCAGGCAAGAACACTGGAGTGGGTTGCCATTTCCTTCTCCAACTGTTCACCTGAGCAGGCGTCAGCTCAGAGACGCAGGTGGGCAGAAGTTTCTGGAAGGAATGCCGTAACACAGCTTGGCTTCTACTGCATTTATTTTTAATAGTGAGAGACACTCACTTTCCAAACCCAGTAATGATGCAAATTTCCCTCTTAAATAAGTGTGTTTGGCTCCCCACAAAGGCCTGAACATCCACTGCCAACACGTCAGGGTTCTGAGGATAAACACTGCCGCCACGATCGTCCAGTTTGCTGAGGCCACGCGACAAGGGCTGCAGGGTGCACGGGAGGGCACGAAGAGGGCTGCGTCCTGGGCTCCAAACTCCCCACCTTCCTTCCTCCAGCCATCCCCGCATCTCTGAGCAAATGAGCCCCGGTGGGGACTCACGATCCAGAGACCTCGCTGGCTGGTCCGTTAAACCTGCTTACCACACCTCTGCAGCTCAGGCAGAGAAGTCGGGGGACCCAGGGAGCCTGGGGTTAGTGGCAAGCTGGATAATGCACCTTGAGGACCCCTTCCCCTGCCTCAGCTCAAGTATGGACTGTTCCACTTCCAGCTCAGATGCCATCCCTTCAGAGGCCTTCCCAACAATGCCACCGCCTCCTGGAAGCCTTCCCTGGTCCCTCAGCTGGGATAACACCCACAGCTGACACTTACACCAGTCCAGATTTCAGTGCTTCACTCAAATTAACTCATTTCACCCTCATGACGGTACCCCACGGCAGGTACTATCATCACCCCCGTTTTACAGAGTCAGAGATTGCGGCCCAGAGAGGTGAAGTGACTTGCCCAAAGCCACTCAGCTTTTCAGTAGAACAGGGAATCAAACCGAAGCAGTCTGGCTCTGAAGCAATGGGGGTTCACTCCTTCCTCTGAACCTAAATGGAAGACTGCCCCCCATCCTTTTTATTTTCCTATTCAGGATACGTGTCCTGGGGAGTTCCCTGGCAGTCCAGTGTTTAGGATTCTGTGCTTTCACTGCTGAGGCCGGGGTTCCATCCCTGGTCAAGGAACTAAGATTTGCAAGCCACAAGGAGCAGCCAAAAAATAAAAAAATAAATAAACAAGTAAAAGACATGTGTCTTGAACCAGTACTGCCGCTTGCCCCTCTCACCACCCGTATGGACGCCACCCTGCCCAAGGGCACCAGTGTCTCACACGTGCAATGACCTCCTCCTGGTCTCCCCGCCTCCCCCGCCCCTCCAGGCCTCTCCCTTGCAGCGGCCCCAAGAGCAGATCACGTCCCTGCCCTGCTGCTCGCCCTCCCTGAGTACCCGGCTCACCTGTGCCCCATCTCTCTCTCATGTTCATCCAATTTCAAACACTGAGGAATGGTGGCCACGTGGACAGCTAACATCCAGCATTTAGTGAGCACTTCCCGGTGTGCTGCTCTGAGCCCTCTCCTCCCTTATGTTAACAAACCTGATCCTCAACAACATCACGGGTCAGGTCTAGTTTTATACCCATTCTACAGGTGAGGACATTGAGGCACAGACAGGTTAAAACAACCTGCAGAGGCTAACGTCGCCCATGAGCAGCCCGGCTCTGCCCTCCTCGTCTCGGACCATCCGGATGTGACACCCTGGAGAAGGGAGTTAGCGACGATGACAGTGACAATGGAAGTAAGCACCAACATGGACTAAGTCCCTGCTCCAGGCCAAAGTCTCTCATCTCATTTCTGCTAACACTTGAGGCAGGATAAGCCTCTGTTGTGGGGACCGTCCTGTGGGTTATGGGCTAATTGGTGGCATGGCTGGCCTCCCCGTACTAGAAGCCAGTAGCATGGCTCCCCTCCCCGAGCTGGGACAACCAGAAGTGTACCCAGATGTGGCCAAACATCCCCCTGGGGGCAAAATCATCCCCTGGTTGAGAACCGCTGCCCTAGGCTACACATTTGATCATTTTACCTCTTTGAGTCTTTCCATCGACCCAAGGAGGCATCATTATCCCTACCTGTCAATCAGAGGAGGAAACTGAGGCTAGGGGAACAGAGGAGTTTGGCCCAGGCCTCTGCCCACGAGTCCAGGGCGGGTTTCCTCCTGGCGAGGAGGGTCCTGGGCGGCACAGGACGAGCAGGTGTGGAAAAGCAGGTGCCTCCTGCGGGCTAAGCCCCACCGTCTTCCTCCAGCCACCCCCACCCCAATTCTAAGTGACTTGGGAAGACAGTGGCCATGACAACGAGACGCAGCCTCCCTGTCCGGCAGTCCCAGTGGGCGCCCAGGGGTCAGACACCCTCGCCGGCCAGTGGGTGGCCCAGCGGGGACTCAAACACCGGTGGGTCTGACCCAAGTCCATCCCGGGGCCCCGCCAAGCCAGGAGGCCACAGGAACCCCAGAATGCAGTCATTCAGCCAAGAGCTCTGAGGGAAGGGGGACCACCTCCAGGTGACACCGAAGGGAGGGGAGCCAGCAAGTAAGACCCTTGGTCCGCTGGGTTCGACACTCCGCCCACTGTTGCAGGGACAGAGGTTGGGCCCGCCTGCCCACCAGCCTCTCCATCACCCAGACAGGCCTGCAAGTGAAACCGGTCAAGGGGACCCAGGGAGAAGCCCATTCCCTAAAGCTACAGGCTCCGACAGGGGCTGGGGCACTGTACTCACGAATTTTAAGAACACATTCCCAAGTTCGTGCTGAGACTGAGGCTCCGGATGCAAGCAAAACTCCAAGGCCTCCAGGAAATCCTTATGAACCTCCAGGATGTCTTCGATGTTTGAGAACAGGATCTGCGAGGGGAACAGGAGGCCCAGGGACAGCATCAATCCAGGCTCAGAGGGAGAGCAAAATGAAGCCTTAAAAAATACATAACCCCCAGTGCAGGCGAGGAGGGCACAGGGAAATGGGCTCACAGAAATCATGGTAATAACAAAAGTACTGCCAACATTCACCAAGCCGGACTAACGCCTAATCCTGCGCTAAGAAGTTCATATGCGTTTATCGCATCTAATCCTCAGTATAACTCCATGAGGCAGGAACGATTCTCATCCCTAGTTCACAGATGAAGAACAGAGGCTCAGAGAAAATTATTAACTTTCCCAAGGTCATGCAGTCCAGTGAAGCAGCAGACAGACATGAACTTCACACTCGGCGTGCGGAAGATCACGTACTGAGAATTCATCAGTCTAAGACACACGCCTGCTATGTCCAACCGTAGGACTGATTTTTTTAAATGGTGAAGGTAGTTCCAGACACCAATTAAAACGATGTGATAAAAGAAAATACTATAGGGAAGGAAGATCAAAATGCCGCTTAAACCCTCACAAACCATACAAGAATGTTTGTTTCCCCCAGAAGAACCTGTAAAGTTTGAAATGCACAGTCTGGCCCGGCAAGTCTGTATGTTAGAATTGAACCTTTTGATCAGTCATTTCCAACCAGGGACAGTTTTGCCTCCTGGGGGACATTTGCCAATGTATGGGGGCATTTTCGATTGTGACGAACTCAGCTGTAACAAATCAGGACGCTCCTAGTGTCTGAAAGGTAGAGGTCAGGGATGCAGCTGAATATTCTACGAGACAGACACAGAACAGCCCCCTTGAGGGCAAAGGGGGCCAGCCCAACATGTTCACTGCACCAAGGTTGAGAACTGGGTGGACGGCCAAGACCATATACGGCAGCTTTACCTGCAGTAGCAGAAGACCGGAGGAAAGCTAAGCATGCATTGAAGGGGACTTGTGAAATAGTTAAACAGCTGGACTGGTTATATTTAAATACATCCCATATTCTGAAATACTCTGAGCCTGTGAAAAGAACCTGCAGGTTATCTGGAGCCCTGGAATGATCCTTAATTGCATACTGTTAAGTGGGGGCTCAGGGCAGGGGGCATCATGGTGCCACCTGGAATTCCAGTATGGATCCATCTGTGTAAGGTAACACACACGCAAAGGCCACTCTGCTCTGCGCTGGCAGAAGCAGAGACCCCTGGCAATAACACCAACTGGGAACCAACAAGGCCTCTAAGAACAACTAAGGGAGAATTTCCACTGACTCTAGGCCGTTTGAACCGTGAAATTCCTTTCTCTGCCTTTTTTTTTTAAAAAAAACAGGTGCATTTTTCATTTAATTTTGAAGAAGACATTCACAGGGTTCAAAAATCAAAATATTATAGGAACAGAAAGGTCCTTTTGAGCACCCCAATAAATACAACGCCACGTCCCTCTTCTCCCACTTCCCACCCGCAGCAGCTAGCAGCCCAGGTCACCAGTCACTGCGGCTTACAGCTCCCTCCAGGGTTTCTTCCACAGTCATTCCTTCAGGGAGTACTAACTGAGCCCCTACTGTGCGCCAGTTTTCCAGGAGACAAGAAGCCTCAGGACAAAAGTAAATCAGGAAGGGAATCCCAGGGTGGGGCAGGAGGAGGAGTTTGCACGTTTAAACACAGAGGGCCAAGGACAGCCGCTCTGAAAAGGTGCTACTGGAGTCAAGGCCCTGAGGAATGAAGACCAACCCCATACACCCTGCAAAGGCAGCAGACAGTCTGTAGAGGCCTGAGGGTGGGCAGCGAGGGCCAAGGGGCAGGAGACCACGCGTCAAAGCGGAAGTCCCAGAGGGCCAGAGGCCCTCTTCCTCCTCGGCCTTATCCTGGGGGACACTGCTCACATGAAGTGGCTGGAAGAATCACTCGCACTGTTGGGTTATTCTTCTCTTTCTTGTTCTGTCCAGCTCACATGGTTGAATGTGTTTAAAGACCCATAGGATACACCCTATTCTTACACTCACGTCAAGGAACGGCTGCAGAATTTCAAAATAAGTTTATCTGTCTCCTGAGCATACACCCCAAAGAAATGAGAGCCTGTGTCCCCCCAAAGACAGATGAGAACAGTCATCACAGCCAAAAACTGGAAATTGCACACATAGCCACCGCAAGAAGAATGAATGAGTCAACAGTGGTGCATTCGTACTATGGATTACTATGCAGCAATGAACAGCAGTGACTCCCAGCTACACCAAACAACAAGGGCAAGTCTCACAGACATGACAGTGAACAAAAGATGCCAGGCTCCACAAAGGGATCGTTTTTACACACGGTTAGAGAAAAGGCAAAGGCAACCAACGCAGCCAGAAGTCAGTGCTTGTCTTTGCAGAGGAGGCATGTACTGAGGAGCTGCACTCAGGATTGGACCCTTTGCTTTATATGAATTATACCTCATAAAAAAGGTCATTTTTTCAAACTGCAATAAATTACAATTCTTAATTATAATGCATACTGTTAAGATGTAATAAATAAACATGCTCAGTCATTCCAGTCCTGCCCTCTTTGCAATGCTGTGGACTGTAGCCCGCCAGGTTCCTCAGCCCATAGGACTCTCCAAGCAAGAATACAGGAGGGGGTAGCCATTCCCTCCTCCAGGGAGCCACAGATTGAACCTGAGTCTCCTGCGCCTCCTGCCTTGCAGGGAGATTCTTTACCCACTGAGCCACCAGGGAAGCCAATAAATAAACAGACTGTAATAAATAGACTAATGAACAGCAGGGACTCAGTAAATATTTGCTTTCTGAATGAATGCATAAAAGGTTCAATGCCAGCCCTACCAGGAACCAGCCATGCACTGACCCTGCGTAGGTCTCTTTACATCTCTGAGTCTCAGCTTTCTCATCCAAAATACTCAACTCAGAATTATCAATGTACAAGGTACAAGGCGGCTATCAACCTCGGACGTATGCAGAGGGATGTCCGGCGTGACCAAGCCCTTTATGAGCTGTACATGCTGGGCACAGCTGACTCCCACCCTGCCCCAGCTCCCCATCTCTCCAGACACCAGGACCCCAGAGCCCCAAAGGGCTGGAGGCGGCTTCTCAGAGAGTGAGATCACACTGGAAAGCCAGGCCTGGGGACCTCTGGGGCCCTTACTGAGCACACAGAAGGCCTATTGACTTCCTCCTGAAATTCCCCAGAGCCACAGCCAAGATGAAGCCTGGACCCAGTTACTCATCCACTCTGCCTCGCACTTAACTAGCCCAGTGCAGGGCAGGGGCCTGGGCTGCCACGAGGGCAGCTGGAGGTGCCAGGCTCCCAGGGGCGCTTGGGAAGGGATTTTCCACTGGCACCAAGCCAGGGGCCCCCGCGCAAGGAGGCTGGGACACAGGATGGTTGTACTGAGCAAGGGGAGAAAAATCCTGAGCTGGGAGTGGGGGCCTGAGGCCGAACCCTCCTCACAGAGCCCCAGCATGGTCCGCTCACGGGACCCAGGGGCCTCTGGGGACCACAGGGAGCAAGCGGGGTGGGGGAGGGCAGAGCCAGCTGCCCGCGGGGTAGACACACCCACCCCCACCCCGGCGCCCCCTCCGAGCATCACCCGGTGGACCAAACCCACCCCCACCCCCACACTTCCTCGGAGCATCACCCGGGGGAACAAGGCAGCTCTGCTCAGCAGGGACAGCAGGGGCCCCGGACCCTCACCTTGACGTTCTCCTCCGTCAGGCCCTTCTCCACCGAGTCTGCCACATTCTGCCGGATGCGATGCAGGAATGCCTGGAAGACAGAAACAAGGAGAGGTGAGCTTCCACGCTGCCAGTCCCCTGGAGGCAGCACAAAAGGAAGGTCAGGAGTTCAAGCGCCAACGCAGCCCTAGACACAGGCGGGAAAGAAGCAAAAACCTACTTGGCCGGCCATTCAGCCAACACATCTTTATGGAGCACCTACCCGGCCAGGCTCTGCAGAGCCCAACACAAGCCCTGCGCCAAGGATCTGTGCTCACACCTGCGTCATCGCCCAGGGGACCCTCGTGGACTGCAATTCATTTTCCCATTATTTTTCTTGTTTAAAAACTTAACTTCTAAATAATAACCATTCGCAGGGCTCAAAAGTCAAAACTATAGGAACTTTCCCGGTAGCCCGGTGATTAGGACACCACACCCCCACTCCAGGGGACGTGGGTTTGATCCCTGGTTGGGGAACGAAGATCTCAAATCCCAAAATTTTTTTAATTTGTTAATTAAAAAAAAAAAAATATATATATATATATATATATAGTCAAAATTGGAAAAGTGGGTTTCCGACACCCCAGCCCCCACCCATCTAGTCCCTCCCTCCCCCACAGGAACCACAGCTCCTTGTGTGTTGTGAAAACTTCCAAATAAACATACACGTGTTGGTCAAAAAGTACCAAGTTTCCGTTATTAGAAAAATAAATTCTGGGATTCTAATGTAGAGAAGAGCAATTACAGGCAATAATACTGAATTACACACTTAAAGCTGCGCTATGACGGCAATCATTTTGCAATATGTAAGTGTACAGAAGCAGGTGGTACACCTTAAATTTACACAATGTCACATGTCAATTATACCCGATAAAGCTAGGAAAGAATAAACACATATATAAATTTATGCATACACACACACACGTATATTCCTGTTTTGCCCTTTATTCACACCAAAAGATAGCAGCATACACAGGATGCCCCGGACCTCCTTTTTCCACTGAACTTAAAGATCCCCCCATATCATAACCCAGGCAACATCCTCATTCTCCTTTCATGGCTGCCCAGAATGCTACTGCGTGGATGAACCTCAGTCATTCTGCCACTTTTTTCAAGGGCTTGGAACAGAGAAATCATTTCCCCCTTCTGTGATGTGAGACAGTAAAGGCGGGGCCTGGCAGGGGGGATCGTGGGGAACAGGTAAACACACGACCACTGCGGGGGGCGGCCGTTCACCCCCTTGAAGTGCGGCCACGTCGGAGGCAGCAGGCCCAGGATCGCCAGATGTCCTGGAGGAGTTATTATTTTTTTTTCCCCAAGAGAAGCCAGAAATTAGGGGTTTTTTTTTAAAGCAAAGTCTCCCAGCTTTTATTATTATTATTATTTTTAAAGCGTTTGGGGGTTTTGTTGTGGTTTTGCTTTCTGGCCATGCTGCACAGCATATGGGATATCAGTTCCCTGACCAGGGATCAAACTCATGCCCCTGCAGAGGAAGCACGGAGTCCTAATTGCTAGACCATCCAGAGAAGTCCCTCCCAGCTTTTAAATGGTGGCAGAAGAGCCATCTGTTTTTGCAAAGAACTAGGTTTCAGGGGTTGAGCACGAACGCTGGGGACCAGAGTGGAGAGGTGCAGCCACGCTGATGAGCAATGACAGTGGCCTGGCCCTGGTTGGGTGGGACGGACGCGCTGCTGAGAAGTCAGGGGAATGGACTTGGGTGGGGAGGGGATGAAAGCCAGCCCCTGAGGGAGACTGAGGTTTGCCCCGACCCCAGGACTTGCCCCAGGCTGACCTGGCAACAGCCACAAGGAACCCCCTGTGAAAACAACTTCACGGTCCACAGATCAGGAGATTGCACGGTGGCCTGCCGGTCACCCTCACCACCGCACGTGTGTGGAACACAGGGGACACCTCTGAGTGGGGAAGCTGGAGGGGACGGCCCAGGACGGAGCGAAGCGGGGCAGGCGGGCAGAGAGGCGGCTGTCGGATCCTTTCCCATCACCCAAAAGGACATCCACGGATGTCACAGCAGCCTGGGTGCCTGCGGACTCTGCTCTCCCAGGAAGACACTCACCGGCGCTCCACAGGGCAGGTCTCAGAGAGGAAAGTTGGGAACAGCAAGGTGGGCTTGCCGCTCTGCCCACACTCACTGCGATGCATTTGCAACCAGTCCCTGCAGCCCAAGTGTAGCCCAAGTGTATATTCTGGACTCAGCTGGATTCCTGACAACTGGACAACTCCACCTAGATGTCCGGGTCAGCATCAGTCACTCAGCCGTGTCCGACTCTGTGTGACCTCCATGGACTGTGGCCCATCAAGCTCCTCAGTCCCTTGGGATCCTCCAGGCCAGAATACTGAAGTGGGTTGCCATGCCCTTCTCCAGGGGATCTTCCCAACCCAGGGATAGAACTCAGGTTTCCTACATTGGCAAATGGATTCTTTACCATCTGAGCCACCAGGGAAGGCCAGACGTCCAAGGGCTATCTCAAACTTAACACATCCCAAACCTAGTTCCTGAACTTCCCTCCAAACCCACACAGCACCAAGCCCTTCCCAGCCTGACAAATGGCACCTCTGCCATTCAGGATCTCCAACCAAAGCCCCCCAGTCATCCTCGACCCCCTCTTTCTCTCACACTTCATTTCCATCCATCAGCAAATGCTATCACAGCTTCACCTTCAACTTGTTTTTTAAATCAGACCATTTCTCCCTACATCCTCAGTCACCTGCCTGGCCCAAGTCACCATCACCTTCTGCCTGGACTGCAATCCCCTCCCCCCTGTTCCTTTTACCATACACACAGCCTGAGGGATCCTAAAATTCTCCATGGCTACTCAATATACTTAGGAAAAAAAAAAATCACATCTTCCCACAGTCCATAAGGCCCCCATGGACTAGTTAATCTCTCTGAACTCACCTTCCAGCCCTCCATCCCCACCTCACACCTCAATAATCTTCAGCCACATCTTTAATCTCTCTATTCCTTCCACCTGCCAGGCATGCCCCTGCCTCAGGACCTTTGCACATGCTGCTCCCACTGGCAGGATATGTTCTCCCATCTGTTCTGGACCAGCTCCTTCTCATTCATCACTCCTTAGCTCAAATGTCACCTCCTCCAGGATGCCCACCTTGTCTTCATGTACTTATCACCTTCTCATCTTGCATTAGTGAAGTCGCTCAGTCCTGACCGACTCTTGGTGACCCCATGGACTGCAGCCTACCACACTCCTTCATCCATGGGATTCTCCAGGCAAGAGTACTGGAGTGGGTTGCCATTTCCTTCTCCAGGGGATCCTCCCAACCCAGGGATCGAACCCGGGTCTCCTGTACTGCAGAGAGACGTTTTATTAAGAGCCCATTTGTCAGACAAAAAGACTGAGATCAAGCAATCTACACCAGTTCCTAGATGAAAGGCAAAAATAAGGGAGCATGGTTGGGATGAAACCTTTACCCCAATCCAAGAACAAAGGTCAGGCTTGGAAACCAATGATTTGGCTTTAAACTGCATTCCTCCTCCTTCCTGCTGTGTGACCTCAGGAAAGTGCATTGGTCTCTTTGAGTCTCAGTTTGCGTGTGTGCGTGTTAAGTCGCTTCAGTTGTGTCCGACTCTTTGCAAACTTATGGACCATAGCCCGCCAGGCTCCTCTGTCAACGGGATTCTCCAGGTATGAATACTGGAGTGAGTGGCCATTCCTTCCTCCAGGGGACCTTCCCTACCCAGGGATAGCACGTGGGTCTCTTATGTCTCCTGCATTGGCAGGGGGCTTCTTTACCACTAGCGCCACCTGGGAAGCCCCGTGTCTCAGTTTACTCTTCCAAGATACGTGGATCATAGTGATACCAACCCGGCTTTCAGAATGTATTAGGATAAAGCGAATGGGAGCTCCATGAGGGCAGGGTCCTTGCCAGTCTTCTTCCCAGCTGGACCCTTGGGGCCTAGACCTGCTCCTGGCACACAATAAGCCCTCAGGAATCAAAGGAAGGGCTAAAATCTGCCTGGCACAGTGCCTGACACATCGCAGGAAGCTCAGCTTGGGCCACGTGGAAGACTGATGATCCTTCTTTTCAAAAGACAACGGGTCGGGGGTGGTCAGCAGACAGAAGTTCCCAAAGGATGTTTTTCCAGGGCTTGTGATGCTGCCGGGAAGTCCGGCCTCCAGCCTCTCCAGACGGGGCGGGAGGACAAGGCAGCCTCACCCGGCACATTGGGCAGAGCAGGAAGCTGGGAGCGCGGCGCGGCTGGCCTAGATCGGGACTTCCTGCCCCACTTTCCCCACAAGAGCACGGCCACCGCGATCGTGCTGGGACAAAGCGAGGCTCGGGCCACCCACAGAGGAGCCGCAAACAGGCTGGTGTGCTGGGCACGATCGCGGCTCGTGGCCCAGAAAGAATGGGCAGGCAGGGGCTCTGAATCCGGCCCGCGTGCTGCCCAAGGCACCATTGGCTTTTCCAGGTGGGTGCCGATGCCCTTTGCGCAGGCGGGGTGCTGAGAGGCACCTTCTAGGGCGACTCTATGTCCAAACCTTGACAGTTTTGGAACACTTGGCCAAAAGCATCTCTCATCTTGGAAACCTCCCTTAGAGACGAGCGTGCTCTCGGGAGTCCCAGGGCCGCCTGCAATCCCCCCGGCCTGGGCGTCTTTGTCTATGCCATGTCCATCCGGTACCCTCCCCGGGTCGCGTCCCTGCCTCTTGGCAAGTCCTCCTCTTCTCTTTTATGATGATGATGATGATGAAATACATCAAGGATCCCCGAACAGTTAGAGAAAAATTTAACACCCACAAACACATCACTACCCAGTTTTGGAAAATCTTCTCAGCATTGTGTCAAACCATGTCAATGCTGGGAAAGACTGAAGGCAGGAGGAGAAGAGGACAACAGAGGATGAGATGGTTGGACGGCATTACTGACTCAATGGACATGTGTTTGAGTAAACTCCAGGACTTGGTGATGGACAGGGAAGCCTGGCGTGCTGCAGTCCATGGGGTCGCAAAGAGCTGGACACGACTGAGTGACTGAACAACAACAAATTTGCTTTAAACCATTTTCTAAACGAAATTCATCAAGTCCAGAGGAGGTATAGACTGGGAAGGGACACAAGGGAGAGCCGTGGGTGGGACTGGGATGGGAGGAGCTGGAAATATTCTACTTCTTGATCTGAGCGGCAGTTACACAGGCGAATGCGTATTCAAAGCCTTATCCACGGGCACCTGAGATCAAGGCACTTTATCCACGTGCCTTGTGAATATCAAGCCCTCAGTGCAGATGCAGAAAGAAAGGAGTCATTACAGAGTGAGGTGAGCTACCTGGGTACCTGCCCATCCTGCAAGGCACCGACTGCCCTGGACGCATGCTCCTCGCCGCCACACAGGCCTGTGCCCACTCACTGGGCATGTGTGAATTGAGAAGCAATAAAGAACACTGTTTTGTGAGTTTACAACACTTCTATAAGTGATGTGTTTTCAGCAACTTGCTTTTCTCACTCCACATCGCACCTTCCACCTTTGGCCCACATCGACCCTTGCACTTGGCAACACGTACCGCCCACACTCCACCCACACCCCTTGGTTCTTATCCCTGGGGTGCATCCCCGCACCACCTCGGCCACCAGCACCCACATTGCTGGGTCTGAGGCCCCTCTCTCACATGCAGAGCAGGCCGCAAAGACAAACAAGGAAACTGAGGCACGTGGGCCCCACACCAGTCACCTGCTTGACGACACACTGTTCTTGGGAAGGGGCCCAGAACAGGTTCCAGAAGTAACAGGTACAGCATTGAAAAGTATAATAATAACAATGATAGATCTACTGCTGCTGCTGCTGCTAAGTCGCTTCAGTCGTGTCCGACTCTGTGCGACCCCATTCCTTTGCAATTGTTACCCTACCTTACACCTTTGAGCCTTACTGTATGACAGGTATTAGATCTAAGTGTTTTTCATCCTCAAACAATGCTAGGAGTTCGGCCCTACTATAACTGTGCCCATTTTACAGAGGAGGGAACTGAGGCCCGGTGTAGTAAAGAGCTTACCCGAAGCCACGCAGCTAGGAGGTAGCAGAGCTGGGCCTCGAACCCAGGCAGTCTGGCCCGGTGATGAGTCTCCAACCCATTTCCAACACACAACAGCACTCAGTAACTGAACAGGACAAACCACGCAAGCAGCAGACAGGTAGCAGCTGCCCTCTGGGGTGCTACTGGGGAGCTGTCATACTGGAACCCATGGCCACAGCCTTGGGAAGAAAATTCTCTCCCTGGAGATGAAAAAGGAGAGGAGGAGGCCTCAAAGATGCTCTCTGAGATGGCCACCGGCAACCTGATCACTAAGGGGAGGCGGCCCGCCTGCCCCCAAGGACATCCCTGCCTTGACTGGGGTGACCTCACCAGACATATGGCGAAACCTGAGGGGCCCAGGGGAACAGCAGCCCCCAGACCATAACAAAGACAGGAAAGGGGGTGTCCTGAGGACCCCAAATCCCTGGGTGATCTGGGTGGTCCAGGGTCCAGGGAAGCAGAGTGTCACAGAACAGCCATGAATCCAAGTAACAGTAATAAAGTAATACTAACAACAGCATTTTACTTTATTAAGTGACGCTTGCTCCTTGGAAGAAAAGCTGTGACAAAACTAGATGGCATATTAAAAAGCAGAGAAATCACTTTGCTGACAAATGTCCATCTAGTCAAAGCTATGGTTTTTCCAGTAGTCATGTACGGATGTGAGAGATGGACCCTAAAGAAGGCTGAGCGCTGAAGAATTGATGCTTTTGAACTGTGGTGTTGGAGAAGACTCTTGAGAGTCCCTTGGACTGCAAGGAGATCCAACCAGTCCATCCTAAAGGAAATCAGTTCTGAATATCCATTAGAAGGACTGATGCTGAAGCTGAAGCTCCAAAACTTGGGCCACCTGATGCGAAGAGCTGATTCATTGGAAAAGACCCTGATGCTGGGAAAGATTGAGGGCAGGAGGACAAGGAGACAACAGAGGATGAGATGACTGGATGGCATCACTGACTCGATGGGCATGAGTTTGAACAAGCTCCGGAGCTGGTGACGGACAAGGAGGCCTGGCGTGCTGCAGTCCGTGGGGTCGCATAGAGTCAGACACGACTGACTGAATAACAACAGCAGCATACTTAGGGCTGATTCACGTTGTTGAATGGCAGAAACCAACGCAACACTGTAAAGCAATTATCCTCCAAATAAAAATAAATTTAAAAAAATAATAATAATAACAACAACAGAAAGGGCCTTTGTACAGCCTGCACTAAGCAGCCCCACAAAGGCCAGAGTTTGGGAAGACCCCCAAAAGCACAGTGACTCCAGCAAATCCTTTCCTCCATCCACTCTAGCATTTATCCTATAGGAGTAGCTAAATCTCACACGTGGCATCAAGATTTAACTTTAGTACTTGATTTTAAATTCTAACACTTGGGGTTTAGTTAGATAAGCTGTCCATCTTGGCAAAAGGATCATCACATGAAAAATGGTTTGCAGAAGTCCATAGAGTGACACAGAAAAAAGGGTGTGAATGTATCTTAGAAAAAAAACCCAAGTTACAGAAGAGTGCATAAAATATAATCTCCTTTTTGGTTAAATAATTTCTACATAGGCACAGAAAAGAAAAAGTGTGGAACGAAATACCCTAAGCTGTGTGAGAATACAGCCAAGATTACTAACTGTTCCCTAATGTCTGGTCTCTTCTTCTCCAGATCTTAGAATACAGACTATATTTTGCAGTTTCCTTTGCAACTACATGTGGTCCCACGACTAAGTTTGGGAGAGGCAGGAGTGGATTACATACACTGGAAGCGGAAGTATCCTTGGGGATGAGGGGAAGAACGGACCGGCATTCTCTTGCTATTCCTCCTTCCTGCTGACTGGATAGCAAATGTGATGCCTGGAGGTCAAGCAACCATCTTATACCATGAGGTAAAAGCCAGGGATTGAAGATAGACCAGCAATACAGAAGGAGCTTATGTCCCTAATTACAGTGGAGCCAACACATCTATCCTGGGAAGCCTATAATTCAGTAAGAAGGAAAATTCCATATCATTTAAGGCACTAATGTGTGGGTTTTATCACTAGCCATGGAAGCTAACTCTGAGAGTGGAATGATAAGTAATTTCAATTTTCTCCTTCATTTCTGTTTTTTCCCAAATTTCTACTTTGAAATCAAAAGTCATTTTGTAACATAAATACATGCTTTAAAAAAAAAATTGGATAGGAGAGGTTATTCCACATTCCAGGCTCGCCCCTGCCCAGCCTGATTATCACTTCTGCTTCAAGTGGCTAGTCACTTCTAGCATCAAGAAGGCTAGTCTGCATTCTCCTCCTGGGGGGCAGATGTCCCCATGCAGAGCAAGTAGTGCCCACTGGCAGAGACAAAACCAGGCTGTCCTTCTGCAGCGGGGCCTCTGAGCTGCCCACCCGTCCTTCTCTGTGTTGACTCTGGAAACCACCAGGGCCCCCAGGAAGGTGCTCCCCCTGGCTCGGTGCCCCAGGAGCCAGCCTGGCACTTCCACAGCCTGGGGTGGAACATGAGAGCATCCTCCACCCACAGTCACCACCATCACTCTGGCTGAGATCGAAAACCTCTGCACTCTCTCGTCTGCAAGCACCCTCTTTCATCAGGCCTCTTCCAGAGCCACTGATGAACTATGTGACCTCAAGCAACTGACTTCACCTCTTTCTGCCTCAGTTTCCTCCTCTGTAAAATGGGTACACAGGAATCCAGCGAGGATTACCGATGCCAACACACACATCAGGCACTTTGAGTGGTGCCTGGTACACAGTGAGGGCTCAGTCGAGCATCTGCTGGTATAACCTCCCCAGCCCCACCTTGAGCTGATAGGGAGACAGACATGAACCCATTGTGTTTCCTAAGGAAACTTCTGGAATTGGACCAACCCCACTTACAGATCTCCTTGTATTTATCCTATGTTTGTTGACTTGTTGTCCTTTTCATCCTAAAAACAGTCTTTCTATCGATTGCTTCACCATCTCCAGGGTGCAGTGAACTGGTGGCGGGGGGGACTTCACAGACTGTACAGTGTCACCACATCCTTCTCGCTGCCATGCAAAGCCAGCCACTGCCTTCCCCCGCACTTGCCACCCTGCTGCATCCGCCTGGCAACCACGTGACCTCAGAGTCACTGAACTTCTTCCTCGGAGTCTATTTCTTCATCCGGAAAAAAAAAAAAAAAAGAGGCAGTAGCTGAGGGCGTAAGCAAGATGATGCAGGTAAAAACTAACTCTGAAGACTTCCTGGAAGAAGTGGCACAGAGGCTGGCAGAGAGAAGTGGGCTGGACTGTGAGGAAACGGGAACTTGCTTATGATTACATTCTTGGGGGAAGGCTGTCACGCCACCCACGCCAACTAGCGTGACCCCAGACCTACTGTGTGCCCAACATGGAACTGGGTGCTGGAGACACAGACATGACCTCTCCATGGGGGGATCGAGTCACTCCTGCACTCGCCTATTTACTCAACGCACACTGCCCACCTACCAAGTGCCAGGCACTGCGCTAGGAGCCCATGACACATCAATAAATGAACAAATCAGACCGAATCTGCCCTCATGGAGCGGTGGCAAGACTATTAGTACAGTCGTTCAGTCGTGTCCGACTCTGCAACCCCATGGGCTGCAGCACACCAGGCTTCCCTGTCCATCACCAACTCCCGGAGCTTGCCCAAACTCATGTCCATCGAGTTGGTGATGCCAACCAACCATCTCATCCTCTGTCGTCCCCTTCTCCTCCTGCCTTCAATCTTTCCCATCATCAGGGTCTTTTCCAATAAGTCAGTTTTTCGCATCAGGTGACCAAAGTATTGGAGTTTCAGCTTCAGCATCAGTCCTTCTAATGAATATTCAGAACTGATTTCCTTTAGAATGGACTGGTTGGATCTCCTTGCAGTCCAAGGGACTCTCAAGAGTCTTCTCCAACACCACAGTTCAAAAGCATCAATTCTTCAGCGCTCAGACAGATTTTAAAATAACATGGCAGGTGAGGACGAGCATTATGAAGAAACATAAAGCAAGATGAGGGACCAGAGAGAGATGGAATGAGGGAGTGTTTGAGAGATGCTCAGAGAAAGCCTCTTGGAGGAGATAGCATCTGAGCAGATACCTGGAGACAAGTGAAGAAGCAGCTTTACAGGTATCCGAGGGAAGGGCATTCTGAGTAGTGGGAACAGTGAGTGCAAAGGCCCTGAGGCACATTCAATCGGTCTGAGACCAACCTAAAAACAATACCTGACCCTCCTCCTGGCCTGTTTTCTTCACAGCACCCGTCACTGCGCATTATGTCTACTGTCTCTCTAGTCCACTGGAATATGAGTTCCAGAAAGGCTCTGATGATACGTCTAGGTCACTGTTGTACCCTCAGAGAGACTGGGACTTGATCTAGCACAGAAGATCCTTGACAAATAAAAGTTTAACTGACTAATCAATTAGTCATCTGGAAAAGACTCCAGATACTCACCACCCGGGGGCTTCCCTGGTGGTTCAGTGGTAAAGAATCCACTTGCGAATACAGGAGACTTAGGTTTAATCCCTGGGTCAGGAAGATCCCCTGAAGAAGGAAATGGCAACCCACTCCAGTACTCTTAGCTGGGAAATCCCAAGGACAGAGGAGCCTGGTGGGCTATAGTCCATGGGGTCACAAGAGTGAAACATGACTTACCAACCAAACAACAACAACCCACTACCCAGCTTCCAGGCCCCAAGAAAAGGTCCCCAGTTTTCACCCAGCCCCATCACATCCGCGACCACGGAGGAAGTCCAAGCAAAACCTGAGTTGCTACAACCTGTTGTGAACAGGGCTGATGCAATAGTAGGGGAGGGGGGCGGGGGGGCCACAGAGGAGAAACCAACACTCTTCCCCACACAGACTCCACCCCAGGGGCTGCAGCCTAGCCTGCAGTCTCCCTGAACTCACCCTCAACATGCCATGCCTTCAACCATGATTCACGCCGTGGCTGCAACACGCTACCGAGATACAGTTCCCTCTCAAGGGTCTCAAAGTGGTGGCCCACAGGCATGTCTAGTGTGACCAGCAATGGGCTTTGAGGAAATCCGGGCTTGGGTTTGAACATCAGATTTCCCATTAAAATCTTAGGTGTGAGCTTCTCTTGAGAAAGCTGACCACAGGTCTCCAAAGTCCTGAGGGCCACAGCCAGATAAGAGCGTGGCAGCCACCGAATTCACTCCCGCGAGCTCTGCTCTGTTTGCTACCAGCCAGCCTGCTGCTGCACTCATCTTCCTCCCACCTGGCCTCATGGGCATTTAAGTGTGAGACCAGAGTCCTAGACCTGGCAGAGGTGAAGCCTACGCACGCTCCCCGTACCAGCAACCGGGGCAGACATCGCCAATGGAGCACCGGCTTCTTTCCTGCTGAGTCTTCTCCACACTGCGGAGCACGTCTCTCCCCTTGCTGTTACCACCCCCACCCACAACATGATCTGAGATCCTTCCTATTCCAACGCCAACTTCTTCCCCACCTCTATGAGCCCCTAGTCTTTTTACCTAAAGAATGGACTCATCAGAATGGGATTAAGAGCAGGGCATCTCAAGCTCTGAACCACTGACACTGGAGCAGATAATCCTTCGGTGCAGGCGGGGAGGGGGGCTGTCCTCTGTATTACAGGACGTTTAGTGGCATCCCTGGCCTCTGTCCTCCAGACACCAGTAGCAAACCCCACCCTCAACTGTGACAACCAGAAATGTTTCCAAACATTGCCCAATACCTCCTGCAGCGGGGAGGGGGCAAAGTCTACCCCACCCCCCACGCCCCCTACGCAGCCCCATCAAGAACCACCAATTACATCATCGTTAAGAACATGTCTCCAAAGCCAAGTATTCTGAGTACAAATCCTGGCTCTGACATTTACTGGCCACGTGACACTGGGCAGCCTCACTCAGTTTCTTTCTCTGCAAAAATGCAGATTCAAAAATGGTACCTGACTGCTAAGGGGTATGGAGTTTCCTGGGGGGGGCGGCGGGAGTGATGAAAATGTCCTTAGGTAGCTGGTGATGGCACAATTCTGTCAATATACTAAAAACCACTGAAGCACACACTTTACGTGGCTAAACTGTATGGTACGTGAATTATATTTCAACAAGCTGTTGCACGTACACACACACGGTGCCTGGCTCACAGGGGCATGGTGAGACCTTGACGACTTAGGATGAAGTGCCTTCGGAAAGCAGACAATGTATTATCAGCATCAGCCCACACTCATCTGGAGACGCAGATGGGCGGGCGGCTTCGAGGAAAAGCCCACAGTGACCGAGACAGCGGTGGCTGGGAACGGGCTCCGCTCTGGGTGGTATTTCCCGCCGGAATGTCCCAGACAAAGCAAACCAAGTCACTCGGGGGCCCCAGGATGCAGGGCGGGGCGGCTGGACGTCCTGGGGACCCCGTGCCTGTCTGTGGAAGGACAATGGGTGGAATGCGCTCTCCTCTCCGCAGGGCTGACACTTGACATCTGAGGACAATTACTTTCAAGAGGTTTTGTTTTTTCCTCCGCCCAGCTTTTTTTTCCATCTCCCCAAACAATTGTGACTTGGGCTGGTGGGGGGAGCGGTTTCCCCCCACCACTTCTTGGCTTGTGAAGAATTGTCTTTGCAAAGTCAGGAAACAATACACAAAAGTGAGAGAATGTAAAGATAGTGGCACTCAGGACCGGCCAGGGCGGGGGGTCTCAGCGTGGAGGTTTCCTCCGGTTTGTTTTTCCCAGAGCCTGCTCAGGCCCCCGGGAAGGGATTCAGGGGCTCAAAGAGGCTGCTGACTGCAGGGCAGGCTCCAGAGCACAAACCTGTACTGCTCGCATGGGAGTCTGGGGTCTTCATTTTAGGGCATGTCAGCAAGGTCCCCACTGCTTCCCACACACTGCCTTATCCCAGACACCCTCAGCCCTGTCTTTCGGAAAAGGAGATGGATGGGACTTCCCTGGCAGTCCAGTGGTTAAGACCCCTCACTCCTGTAATGACAGGGTGTGTGGATTCAGTCTCTGATCGGGAAACTAGGATCCTGCAAACTACACAGTGCGGAAAAAGAAAAAAACAGGAACTTCCCTGGCGGTCCAGTGGTTAAGACTCCTCACTGCCAATGCAGAGAGTATGGGTTCCATCCCTGGTTGGGGAGCTAAGACCCCACGTGCTTCTCAGCAAAAAAAAAAAACAAAACATAAAATAGAAGCAACACTGTAACAAGTCCAAAAAAGACTTTAATAACAGTCCACACCAAAAAAAAAGAAAAAAATAATTAAATATATATGATTATTTGAAAAAGAAAAAACTTTTTAAGAAAAGAAAAGGAGACTGAGGTTCTCAGTGGATGAAGGGCCAGTCCCAGAGCACACAGCTAAGCAGACAGAGCTGGGATCTGACCGCTGGGCCACCAGTCTGGACACTGGCCTTCCGCTGTTTCCCTCTGACCTAGGCTTGTGCTCTCAGCGTCCCTGACCAACGACCCACCCAATCCGACTCTCAATGGGGCCACACCATTGAAGTCCTCTCCCCTAGTTGTGCCTAGGTCCCCGTGATCCAGCACTGCCTCTGGCCTTGCAGGTCCAGGAGACGAAGGGAGGGAGATGTTGCCAGGGGAGCCTGTGGATACCGGGGGGCAGACAGGCCCCTGCTGCCCCTGACCACCGAGGTCAGCTGCATCAGGACTCCCCAGAGATGTCCGCGTCCTAATCCCCGAACCTGCAGATATATGATCTTACATGGCGAAAAAGGGCTCTGCAGATGTGATCTGGTCAAGAATCTTGAGATGGGGAAATTATCCCAGATCATCCAGCTGGGCCCTTTGAGGACACAGGATCCTTAAAGAGAAAGAAGGATGCAGGAGAATGAGTGTCAGGATGATGCAGCGTGAGAAAGACCAGTCATCCCTGGCTATGAAGATGGATGGGGCCAGGAGCCGAGAAGAGCAGGCAACCCCTAGAAACTGGAAAAGCAAGTCAGGGCATGAGCCCCTAGAACTGCCAGAGGGAAAACAGCCCTGGCAACACCTTGATTTTAGCCCTTTAAGTCCCATTTCAGACATCTGACATCCAGATAATAAATCTGTGTTGTTTTAAGTCACCAATTTTGTAGCAATTTGTTATAGCAGCAAAGGGAAACTGATACAACCACCTACCTGGAGACACAGGTATCTCCATCAACAGCCTAGCACAATCCTAATACTCCACTGTTAATTATTATGAATACATAATGTGTGTGTGTGTGTGTGCTCAGCTGCATTAAGTCGTGTCCAACCTCTTTTGTGACCCCATGGACTAAAGCCCACCAGACTTCTCTGTCCATGGAATTTTCCAAGCAAGAATACTGGATTAGGTTGCCATTTTCTCCTCCAGGGGATCTCTCCCACCTAAGGATCGAACCCAAGTCTCCTGCACTGGCAAGCACTTCTTTACCACTGAGCCACCCGGGAAGCCCTATGAATGTGTGCATGCGTGATAAGTCACTTTAGTTGAGTCTGACTCTCTGCGACCCTATGGATTGTAGCCCACCAGCCTCCTCTGTCCGTGGAATTATCCAGGCAAGATTGCCATGCCCTCCTCCAGGGGATTGTCCCAATCCAGGAATCAAACCCGAGTCTCTTATATCTCCTGCCCTGGCAGGGAGGTTCTTTACCACTAGCGCCACCCGGGAAGCCCAGCCCTATGAATATATAATATTAATAGTTACTATTACATAGCATAGCTACACATTTCACACATTTCTATTCAGTCTTCTAATTAGTAAGCTGTGATATGTCCTCTTTCCCCACAACTGATGGTCTCTGTTAACAAATTCATTAAGGACAGGTGGTCTGATAACAAAAATTATCAAAATAATTATAATAATATCAACTCTCCTTAACTGCCAGGCTCTATTCAGTTCCCAAGTTTAGAAAGCAAGAAGCCATTTAGTGAGATCAGATGCTGGAAACGTCAGACACCGAGTTATCTGACCTATACCATGTTTGTGCTTCCAATGGAGTGAGAACACCAGAACCAGCTGCAACATGAATTAAGTGCTTGCTGTATGCCAACGCCGAGTCTATGAGGAGGTGACTGCTGTAGCCCTGTTCACAGACAAGGAAATGGAACCTGGGAGAAGTCAGGACATTTGTCAAGGGCATGACAGGGAGGAAAGGAGGGAGCCAGGACTGAGCCCAGGCCCCTGGAGCTCCAGAGTCCAGACTCTTTCCCACAGGACTAGACTGCCACTTGGGTTCAAAAGGTGGAAGAATTTAGTTGGGGGTCAGGGAGTGGTATGGCCCAGTGGGATGACCAGGAGTCGGGAGGCCAAGGTCAGTGAGGCACTCTGGCTGGAGTGACCACAGGCAAGTCACAAAGGAGACCTTTACAAAATGCAAATGTGGTCACCCCAGGTCCTACCAGGCCTACCAATGGTTACCCACCGTTCTGAGGATAACAAGCAAAACGGCCATGCAGGACCCCTCCTCACCACTGCCACCAAGCCTTCAGGCTCTTCAGGCTGTTGTGAAAAGACGTCGAGATTGCTCTGGCCCCTGGGCCTTTGCACGTGCTATTCCCTCCAACCACAACGCTCATGGCCCTCCCTTAACCCAGTTAATATCAATTCACCTTGCTTGCCTTCTCAACCAGCTCAAAGCCCACGTTCAGGCCCCAGCAGCTCCTTAAACCCTTCTTAGAGCCACCACAGCTACAATGTAACCTATGAGATTATTCAAGTAAGGCCTGTCTCCCTCACCAGAGCTCCAAGAGGTCTTGCTGAGCCACAGCTTTATTCCTGCTGCGCTCACTCTGTTTTATTCATGGTTACCCGCCCCCGCAGCACTTAGCACCTGGCATTTAATGTATTTCTGAATGAATAAGTGAAAATAAGCAAATGAATGAGAGAGAGAGAGAGACGGTCCTTCCTCTGGGGCTGTTTCCTCATCTAGAAAACAGGAACAGCATGGGAAGTCCCTGGCGGTGCAGTGGTTAGGACTCCACCCTTCCACTGCAAGGGGCACAGGTTTGATCCCTGGTCAGGGAACTAAGATCCTGCATATCGCACACCACAGCCAAAAGCAAAAAGAAGAACAGTAAGACTGCCTCAAGGATCACCGTGAGGATTATAAGAAATGATGCCCACTAGCGAGGTGATCTGGGGAGACTGGGCCTCCCCGGGCCCACAGACTGACAGGTCACCAAGGTTCCCCCAAGGGAGTCTTCTGACAGGTCCTTCGCTGGGGGCCTCACCCGCCGCCCAGGGACCCCGTGAGGGAGGAGAAAGGAGGGTAAGGGGAGGCTCTGGTTCAAGGTCCCACCTACCAGTGGGGAAGGTACCTACGTGTTAACCTCGGCTTCCTCTTCTGTAACCGGAGATTCAGACACCTACCTCGAGAAGATGACACAGATAATGAACCTCAGCTTCAGCCTCGCACAAGAGTGAGGCCTCATGAAATGCCAGCACATACACTCCCATCACTGATATTATTTTTATCTGTCAATCTTTGATGAGAGAAGAAAGCCCCCACCCCCAACACGCAGATTACAATATATTTTCCTCATACTTGCCCCGAAACGGGGTGTCTCACTCCCCTTCAACCATACCAGCTAATCTGCCTTTTCCTGTGACTCTCCAGGCTTGTCCCGCCTCGGGGCCTTTGCACGTGCTATTCCCTCAGCCTGGAAGGCTCTTCCCCCAGGTTGTTACGGAGGAAGACACTCTCCCCCTCCACATCTTGCTTTCATTCTTTATAAAGCACTTATCACAGACTCCATGCTATTTTATACACTAATGAGTGGTCCTTTCTCATCAGTGGAATGGATTTCTGTGTGTCTGGATCACTGCCGTCTCCACAGAACTTAGACTGGTGCGAGGCAGATACACGATGCTCAAAAAATAATTATTAAGAGAAGAAAGGAAGGGAAGTTACATAAGCCTCTGAGCCTCTGTTTCTACATCTGTAATACAGGGTAAATAAGAGCTTCTATCTCTTAGGGTTCTTTGGAAGATTAAAGGAAACATTACATAGAAAGTGCTTAGCACCGGGAAAGGAGCACGATAAAAACTCGTATTTTAAAAAAGCACAGATGTCTGCCAGCAGGCGAGTGGATGCACAGACTGTAGTGTATTCACAAACTGGAATACAACTCCGCAATCAAAAGAAGAACCGCGCACACACAGGACGACACGGGCGTGTCCTAAGAACAGTGGCCGAGCCAAAGAGGCCAGAGACACAGAAGGTTGGCCCCGTGGGACCGCGCTGCTGCAGAAGCCAGCGAACTGCCAAGAGCATCTCTGATGACAGAGATGACCAAACCGGCTACTTTTCTCAGCAGAACACCAAACAGGTTACTTTTTCTCTCCAGGTGCTGACCAGCAAGGGGCATGAAGTGACCTCTGGGGTCAGCATGTTCTAGATCTTGGCCTGGTGGTGAAGAGCAAGCAACAGTCACGGAGATGTGCACGTAAGACCTGTGTACTTAAACGGGTGTAGTCACACTGCTCTCAAAATTACTCCAAACTTTTTATTTTTCCAGCAAAGTGATGGAAAGGAGATGGTTCCCTTCCACCCTGGTTCATCCACCTGCCCACACACGCGGCTCCCAGGTTCTGGCAGCCAACACAACCATTGCACTTCAGGCAAACCGAGTCCCCCCTCCCACGCGGCCCTGGCTTCGGTGAGGCCTGTTACCAGAGACAAGCTGCTACACACACGCACACACGCACACACACACACACATGCGTGCACACACCCTCACTGCCCCACGGCTCTGCTTCCGAGAAGATGCAAGAACAGGAAGACTGCTTGGAGGTTCCAAAAGGTCAGAGTGGTAGTGCTGGGGAGGGAAGGCAGGAGGCTCCCCACTGAACGGGGAAGCACCTCCAACACTAGAGCGGGATCTTCTCCTGGTGTTTGACAGACGCCCACACCCATCACGGGCACCGAGACATCCTCAAATGCTTGCTCGATCGTTGCTTGAGGGGCACCTCCAGGAGCCCCAGCACTGGGCACACCCCACATGTTCACAGACCGCTGCCTGGTGCTTTCCCCTGTTTAAAACCTTCCCACGGTGCCTACCACTCTCAGAATAAAACCAGACTCCTCAGGGGCCTGACACAACTCTACTCCCCAACCCCGCTGCCTCCCCTCTCCCCCGCTCCTCCTGTGCACAGGGCCACTCTGATGTTCCAGGAACGTATCAGTCGCTCAGTCATGTCTGACTCTTTGCAACCCCATGGACCACAGCACGCCAGGCCTCCCTGTAGTTTAAGCATCATCACTCCTGGAAAATGCTGCTGCTAAGGTACCCCACCTCTTACCTTGCTTCATTCTTTTTTTTTGCATAGTATTTATCACCTACTACAAGAATTGATGCTTTTGTACTGTGGCGTTGGAAAAAACTCTTGAGAGTCCCTTGGGCTGCAAGGAGACCCAACCAGTCAATCCTTAAGGAGATCAGTCCTGGGTGTTCATTGGAAGGACTGATGTTGAAGCTGAAACTCCAATACTTTGGCCACCTGATGTGAAGAGCTGACTCATTTGAAAAGACCCTGATGCTGGGAAAGATCGAGGGCAGAAGGAGAAGGGGATGACAAAGGATGAAATGGTTGGATGGCATTACCAACTCAATGGACAAGAGTTTGGGTGGACTCCGGCAGTTGGTGATGGACAGGGAGGCCTGGCGTGCTGCGGTTCATGGGGTCGCAAAGAGTCAGACACGACTGAGCGACTGAACTGAACTGAAGTGAACCCTGTCGAACTTCCTTATGTAATGTCTTTGTTGACTAGCTTCATCATAAGCCCAGTGAGGATGAGTATCTTGCCTGTCTCGTGCACTGCTGCATCCCCAGCCCCTGGTACACAGTAGGTGCTCAAGAACTTACTCGTAGATACAAACTACACGCTGATCACAGGACTGACTTCCTTATAATTTTCTGCAGCATTTCAGTCCTTTTCAATGTTATGAGCACGTGTGGTCTTTATAATTTAAAATTGAGGCACATGGGACTTGCCTGGTAGGGTCCGAGTGGTTAAGAATCCACCTTCCAATGCAGGGGTCATGAGTTTGATCCCTGCTCAGGGAACTAAGGTCCCACATGCTGAGGGGCAACTAAGCCCACATGCCACAGCTGGAGAAGCCCGCGCACAGCACAAGTAGAAAAAAGTCTGCACACTGCAATGAAGACCCAATGCAGCCAAAAGGACATACATATATATATATATATGAAAAGAAAAAATAAAATAATATTAAAGTACAACTAGAAGTCTGATTTTAAAAGCCAAGTGGGGGCAATCCCTAGGTTAGGGGGTTTGATGTCCAAAGAGTGGCATAAAAATGACCCAGGGAGCTTTTCAAAAGACACATTTGCCCAAGAGGTGTACCAGGAAGTGCTAATCTGACTCAAGAGGTATGGGAAAGTCAGGGAACTTGTGCCTTTGTAGAAGCTCCCAGACACTCTCCAGGGCTCGAGGGAGCATGGGGAACTCGGGAACATGTAGGCAAGCAAGGAGGGCTGCTGGGAAGAGGAAGACAGAGAGAATCCTGACAAACAGCCAAGATCAGACTGAGCCAATTCCTGGGCCCTGCTACTCAGAGGCCCCAGTGCAGTGGGATGGGTGGAGCCTGGGCATCTACTTTGTCATACCCTTTCCCAGGTGCCTGAGCAGGCTCTGAGGTTTAGAAAGCACAGGTGAAGTGGAATTTGTTCACGGACTGTAGCCTGCCAGGCTCCTCTGTGCATGGAATCCTCCAGGGGATCTTCCAACCCAGGGATGGAACCCAGGTCTCCCACATTGCGGGAGGATTCTTTACCGTCTGAGCCACCAGGGAAGCCCTAGAAAGTGCTAGATCTAATCTAGCAGTAAGATTAGACTAGAGTCTATTCTTATGGTTTGAATGTGTACAGTGGCCTTTCAAGGCAAAACCTGATAAAAGCATGATAAGAAAATTGGAAATCACACATTCCAACTGCACAGTTCATTAATGCTTTGGTATGTCACCTTCAACAGTTTTTCTCTGCGTCCTTTTGAAGGCACAGATGTCGTCACAAGCTGTACATAATCAGGCATGTCACCTTCTTTGTGACAGTTGGAGAAGGGGGCGTGCCTGGTCACCTTGCCATTTCCCCATTTGGGGACATTTAGGTTGTTTCCAGTGTTGAGTTCTCACCCACGGTGCTTTGATGAACATCATGGTACTTAAGTGTCTGGGGCTTTCCCCCCTCTATGCTTTGGACTTTTTCTCAGTCTCCAATATCGGTGTGAGATCCAGGGGGTCCCATGATATCACATTTGGGAGCCTCATGAACACTCTGCTAAATGTTTCACCGAAGGGTCTGCACCAACCGATTGCCCCCAAATGATGTCAACAGCCACGAGATAGAGTCTTATCAGAGGTGAAGTCCCATCGCATTACAGAGACGCGGAGGCCCGGACAGCAAAGCCTCTGTGGCGGACGCTCACTGGAAACTGACTTCGTTGCTAGATGCTGTCCTGAGTGATTCACCAACGTGAACTCCTGTGACGCCCACCATGCCCCTGTGTGCTGGGGATGACCATGCAGGGAATGCATGTTTGATCATCATCACCACCACCCGTGCTCAATTTTCCTACAAAAATGATTTGTGGACACAGCTGGGGACGGAGAGGGTGGGATGAATTGAGAGAGCAGCACTCACATATGTACTCTAACCACCATGTGTGAAACAGATTGCTGGCGGAACCTGCTGTATACTGTCGGGAGCTCTGCTCAGAGCTCTGTGACGACCCAGAGGACTAGGATGCAGTGGCGGAAGGAGGCTCAAGAGGGAGGGGATCTATGTATACTTAGAGCTGATTCACATTGGTACAGGAGAAACCAGCACAACATCGTAAAGCCATCATCCTCCAATTAAACATGAAATTTTTTTTAAATGACTTGTCCAACCACATCACTGAGCAAAGTCAGAGTTCCAGAAGGCCTGGGTTTCTCGGGTGGCACAAGGGATGGCCCGGCAGGGCACCCACACCCCCAGGAAGGGACGAGAGGTTATCAGTCTACACTCTGCGGCAGAACCATTCCTGCTGATGAGCCAGCCTGGTCGCTGCAACACGAGATGCCAGGCATCCATCGGCAGGGCTGGACTCTGCCTGCTGAAGCGATGTCCCAACCCATGGCCCAGGGCCTGGGGCCAAGTCCTCGGGAATACAGATGTCAGAGAATGAATGACTGAAGGAAGGCAGGAGTCTGCCGAGACACCAGCGGGCAAGGCAGTGCCCCGCTGCCCCGAGCCTCGCCCCAGGCCACCAGCCACAAGACACGCGACGCAGACCTAGAATCCTGTACTCAGCTCTGCACAAATGCCCCAGTTCCCCTTTTTCTCTTTGCAGAACTTCCCACCACATCAGGCTAACAAGGAAGTCAGCGTCCCAGAGGGAGGAATGGTGACAGCCACACAAATCATTTCATGTCTGCTGAGGAAAGAGGAAGAGGCTGCTCGGACGGGCCTAGGGCTCATCTGCCCGCTGCCAACCAGCCAGGGCTGGCCACCCGGCTGCGTGCCAGGGCAGATGGAGAAGCTGTCTGGAGAAATCGAACAAGTCTACTCAGAAACTGTGTCCACAGGCAAATCACCCACCACCTGCAGTGGCCTCAGTTGTACTCATCTGTTAAATGGGTCAGATGGTGCCTACCGAAGAGCTGCTGCTGCTGCTGCTGCTGAGTCGCTTCAGTCGTGTCTGACTCTGTGCGACCCCATAGACGGCAGCCCACCAGGCTCCCCCGTCCCTGGGATTCTCCAGGCAAGAACACTGGAGTGGGTTGCCATTTCCTTCTCCAATGCATGAAAGTGAAAAGTGAAAGTGAAGTCGCTCAGTCGTGTCCGACCCTCCGCGACCCCATGGACTGCAGCCTAGCAGGCTCCTCCATCCATGGGATTTTCCAGGCAAGAGTACTGGAGTGGGTTGCTATTGCCTTCTCTGAAGAGCTACTAGGATGATTTAAATAAGAGAATACCTGTAAAGGCCTCTCTGGCCCAGGGCCCAGCAGACACCATGTGCTCCATAAATGTCCCCAATGAGGATTAAGTTCAAGCTTTCCATCTGGGCGGACTGGAGTTGTTCTGTCTAGTTAAGGCTATGGTTTTTCCAGTAGTCACATATGGATGTGAGAGTTGGACTATAGAGCAAGCTGAGCGCCAAAGAATTGATGCTTTTGAACTGTGGTGCTGGAGAAGACTCTTGAGAGTCCCTTGGACTGCAAGGAGATCCAACCAGTCCATCCTAAAGGATATCAGTCCTGAGTGTTCATTGGAAAGACTGATGTTGAAGCTGAAACTCCAATACTTGGGCCACCTGATGCAAAGAGCTGACTAAATGGAAAAGACCCTGATGTTGGGAAAGATTGAAGGCAGAAGGAGAAGGGGACGACAGAGGTTGGATGGCATCACCGACTCAATGGACATGAGTTTGGGTAAACTCCGGGAGTTGGTGATGGACAGGGAGGCCTTGGCATGCTGCAGTCCATGGGGTTGCAAAGAGTCGGATACAACTGAGTGACTAAACTGGGGAGGGATGAAGGGAGCTCAGGGAGGGGTTGCCTGAATGAGTCTAGGTGGGAGATGATGGTGGACTCAATCAGGGTAGTGACATGGGAGTGGGAGAAATGGTCAGACTCTAAATGGACTTTGAAGGCACAGTCCACAGGATTTGCGGGTGGATGGGATGTTGGGGGTGAGAGAAGGGAGTGGAGGTCGACTCCTTGGTGTTTGGCTCAAGACACCGGCAGGATGGAGGTCACTTTTACTGAGACAGGAAATACTGTGGTTTGGGGGTAGGGGGAGCATGTAGAGCGAGAGTTCAGTCGGGGACATTTTAGGTCTCTGTCATGCAAGCCTGTGTGGCAAGAGAGACAGATCATCAGCCAATCATTGCACAATGTGGACTCAACAGCAGCCATGCTGAGTGCCAGGAAGCCAGACTGGGCAAGGGGATGCAGGCAGGGGCATTCAGGGACGGCTGCCTGGAGGAGGCACAAGAGAGGAGACAGACAAGAAAGTTGAGGAGCCAGGGATTCAAGGGAGGCGGTGAAGCTGCTTCCTCTGCTACCCCATCACTTCACCTCCCGCTTCACAGCCAGGGCCGACAGGGTCCAAGAATGAAGGCAGCATGGTTCCTGCGGTCAAGCTGCGGGGTCAGACGAGTGGGTTCCCATCCCAGACTGGCTATCTTGCTGTGCGGCCCTGGGCTGGCAACTCCACCCCTCGACGGTTCAGTTTCCTCATCTCTAAAAAGGAATGACAGTGCCAACTTCGGGAGCACGGTGTGACGCTCCAGAGACCCAGAGAGCAATGCCAGCCCCCGCCACTGATGCGCCATGCCCTCCCCCAGACCTCAGTGAAAGCTGCTTTGTCGGGGAGGCTGGACCAAGACCGACTGGGAGGACAGGGAGTGGTGGGACCCGCGGGGCTAAAACCACTGCCGGGAGCTTCCCCCAGCCCTGGCCGGTCCCCCTGGGATTTTCCACCTCTTCAAAACGGGACTCTCTGATAAATACTAGGGCTTCCTTGGGAGCAGGGGTTCTTTCCACTGAAGCTGAATTTAGTCTTCAAGCACCATGCAGGGCGGCAGGGGTCACCCGCCTCTCAGAGGGAGGGAGAGGACCCTGGTCCGCGGGCAACAAGAACCCCATGTCGCCTCAGCTCTGGGGACACAGGTGGCCCGTGGGGCAGCTCCTGTTGTGTGTCAGTCGCCACGTGCTCGCTCACACCCACCGCCTGACCCGGAACACAGAGCTTCTGCCTCCTTGATGGCTCCACGGAGTCACTGACGCGCTCACTCAGCAAAGAACACAGTGAGCAGTTGCTAAGGGGCAGGCCCCAGGCTAGAACAAGAAACCAAGGAGGGGATGCGCCCGCCCTCGGAGAGCTGATGCAGGAGGCACCGGCAATAAACAAACAGGACACCGGCTGGGCCAACCCCGAACAAACTTTCTGGCCAACCCACCACTAAGTGTTCTGAAGAAAACTCCGCTGTAACGGGAGATAGGAAGCTGGAGGGGGTGGGGTGCGGGGGCTGGGATTGAGACCCTAAGGAGATGAGGGAATGAGCCGGGGGACAGCAGGGGAGAGCACAGCGCCTCACAGCAAGTGCAAAGGCCCTGGGGCCAGGGGCCTGCTTGCTGTGTCTGTGGAACAGCCAGGTAACCCCATGCGGCCGGAGCAGAGCCAGCAGCTAAGCAGAAGGACCAGGCAAGGTGACCCAGGCAGCGATGGGTCACCAACTCGGGCAGAAAGGCACACGGGTGCCTGACCACACAGGCCGAGGAGACGGACCGTGTTCTAAGCATGAAGGGCGAGGCCCTGAGCAAGAAGGTCACTCAGCACCGTGGACCAGCAGGGGAAGGACCCTAGTCCTCAGGGCTGCAGGGTCAGTGCGGCCCCAGCTCCCCAGGACAGGGTAGAGGACGCCAGGGCCCCCTTGGGGCCTTCCCCTCCCCTCCACAAGCTTCATTTGTCCCCATCTGTGAAACAGATATGAGCTCTGCCCAGCTGCCTAAGGGGGTCCAACGAGGAGCACGCTGACACACTGCAGCTGGAGGCTGGGGTACCCCAGACCCCAGCCTCACGTTTCTTCAGACCCCTTTGCCCCCGAGAACGAACCTCCCAGGTTCTAGTGAAACACAAACGCTAGGCTCCCAGGGACCCGACCCCCCTCAGACAGCCTGAAACAGGCTCTCTGAGAGCTAAGGTGTCCAAGGAGGTGGTGCCTGGCAACCAGACGCCTGCCTAGCAACTGTGAGCTGGGATGGCAGCCAGACTCCATGGCAACCAGCAGCTGGGGCCCGGGGCTGGGCACTGCTTCGGAGGGAGAGTCAATGGGGAAGGGAGGGTTCCCAGGCTCCCCTCTAAAGCAGCGTGACTCACGGGCCCTCAGAAAAGCCAGCGGGCACCGCTTGCAGGACTGGAGGCCCAGGCTTCGCTCCCTTGCCTAGCACTGGGTCTCTTGAGTGGTTCACTCTGCTTCTCTCCAGAAGGAAGACCAATGTGAGAACTCAACATTAATAAATACCAATAAGAACAGCAAGAACAGCACAAATAAGAACAAGCATTTATATGGAGCATCGCCTACATGCCAGGCTCCAGCCTATGTTTTTTTTTTATTATTTATTTATTTGGCCGCACCGGGTCTTAGTCGCGTGGGATCTTCCATCTTCATTGTAGCATGTAGGATCTTTAGTTGCAGCATCTGGGATCTAGTTTCCCGACAAGCGAGGGAACCCGGGCCCCCTGCATTGGGAGTGTGGAACTTTAGCCGCTGGACTAGCAGGGAAGTCCCCAGGCTATGTACTTTATATGCCACTATCTCATGTAATTCTCCTGAGGCAGGTGGTATTCCAATTAATCCCATTTCACAGGTGAGAAAACTGAGGTGCTGAGAGCGCGAACACCACATTCAGCAAGGGGCAGAATCAGAGAGGCTGACCTCACGCCAGGCCTCTCACCCACGCCACCATCCCGTCTCTGGTGTGTAAGGGCCCAGGGTTCTTCTCTCACCCGCTGGTCCGGTCAGCAACTTCTACAGCATTAATAATGACATAATAATAGTTGCTAATGCTTATTGAGCGTGCTGTACGAGACACGCACTCTTCCAAACACTCAACTGCACTGGCTTCACCCTCACAACCTTGCAAGGCAGCCGTCTAGGAAGAGCGCTTTTTGCAGAGGGAGGCCGAGGGAGGCAAAGAACGTGCCTGAGAAGGTTCACTAGGAAGCTGTGAGACTGCAGCAAAAATGCAGGTTTTCTGGCAGCAAAACCACCGCATGACACGAGGCAATTCACAGGTGTTTGATGATCATGACCTGGGTCTGACTCTGGAAAAGCCTCCAAGTCCCGAGCTCTCCGACTCTCCAAACTCCAGCCTGAGGCCCCGGGGCCCAAGCCACACACCACCATTATACTTTCAGTGGACTTCAACCTCAGGCACACACACAGAAGGCTGCTAACCCCAGTGTCCCTCGGGGCTGGCCACCAGGCTGGATATTCATCCCCCTCCTGCCACCCAGAATTATCTACAGATTGATCCTAGGAGGAAATGAACGGCCTCATAAGGTCACATTACAAACATCTGAGTGCAAACCCTGACACCAGAGGCAGAGCTGGAGAGGAGCTGAGAACCTGAGATGCTCATAAGGTCTCTGCCCTCAGCCACCAGGTAGCCAGTAGCACCTGCAGTGACTCTGATATAACATAGGCTTGAGGTCACAGCAAAGCCAAGCTGTGACAGCCTGGGGCCAGTAGCCTTACCTACTGAGACTCAGTTTCCACATCTGTAAAATGGGCATCATGAGAGCAATGCCCTATAGCAGCAAAGAACTGAAAAAAGACCACAGATAAAGGCCTTAGAACAGCACCAAAGACAAAGCTCCAAGTGGAACTTCTACTGCTCCATCATGATCATCATCAGGATGATCAGTAGGTGAGATCCCACAGCCAGAGGTGCCCAAGGAGTCTACACCAGAGACTACAAATACCAATGCCTACAGAAGCCAGGCCGGGAGCACGCTCAGTGAAGCTGGCGAGGTGCGGGACAAAAGGGAGACAGGTGGACTGTGGCAAACTGGACTGCAGATGTTCATCTAAAGCGGTGGCCACTACGTTGCTCCAATCAGCTGTCACCAGGCAGAAGTAGAGCCAGAGCGCTCTGTTTTCCAAGAGAAATTGGAAATCTAGACATTTATAACGATTTTTCCAACTTTTAAAACTCTGTGCTAGCTAAATCTAAAATGGACATGGAAAGGGAAAGAAACTAGCATAGCCAACACAATTTTAGAAAAGAACAATATTGGAGGGCTCACAGTATCTAATTTTTTTTTCATCTTTTTGCTGCACCAAGGAGCATGTGGAACCCCAGTTCCCCAACCAGGGATTGAACCCGGGCCCCCTGCATTGGCAGCACGAAGTCTTAACTACTAGACCGCCAGGGAAGTCCCTGCACTATCTAATTTTGAGAGTTATGATAAAGTTACAGTCATCAAGAACATACGGTACTGGTGGAAAGGTCAGACACACAGATCAAAGGAACAGAACAGAGTCCAAAAACAGACCCACACAAATAAAGCCATTTGATTTTTGACAAATGTGCAAAGGCAATTCAATGCAGAAGGGATGGTCTTTTTAACAGATGGTGCTGGGATAACTGACATCATATGCAAATTAATGAATCTCAACCTAAACTACACACTTTGTAGGGAAGTTATCTCAAAACGGATCATAAACACATGACTCAGAAGACAGGGGAGAGAATCTTCGTGCCCCAAGGTCAAGCAAAAAGTTCTCAGACGTGACATTAAAGGCAAGATCCACAAAAGAAAATAAGGGATACATTAAAATTTAAAACGTTGGCTATGCCAAAGATACTGTTCAGGGAATGAAAAAACAAGCTACAGACTAGCAGAAAATATTTGCAAATGACAAGTCTGACAGAAGATCCCTATGCAGACTATAACTCTAAATTCTACAGCAAGAAAACAAACAAATCAATCAGCAAAAGCAGATATAAGACCTGAACATTCACATCCCCCAAAGAGGATATGTGGATGGTAAAAACGCACAGGAAAAGAGGCTCCACGTCATTAGCCATTAAGGACATGCAGACGAAAACTGCAATGAGATCCTACTATCTTCTATTGGAATGGCTTTTTTAAAAACCTGACAATACCAAGTGCTGACGAGGATGTAAAAACCACAGGGTCTCTCAGACACTGCCGGTGGGAACGCCAAACAGCACAGCAACTTTGGGAAACAGCTCAGCAACTTCTCACAAAGTTAAACACCCACTTACCATATGGGCCCACTCCTGGGCACTCGTCCTAGAGAAATGAAGACTTACATTCACACCAAAACCTGTACACAAATGTTTATAACAGCTCTATTTATAAACGCCAAAAACTGGAAACAATATGCCCTTCAACAGGTGAACGGATAAGCAAACCGTGGAACATCCAACCAACGGAAGAAGACGCAGCGATGACGCAGCGATGAAAAGGAACCAACTGGATACACCCAGCACCGTGGGTGGAGCCCAGAGGCCTCATGTTAAATGAAAGAAGCCCGTCTCAAAACGCTGCATGCTGGTGATTCCTGGAATCTATACATCCTGGAACTGACAAAACTGTAGGGACAGAACCCAAAACTACAGGGACTAAAACAGACTGGTTTTCAAGGGCTACAGGTTGGGAAGGGCATGACCCAGGGAGGGCAGGACCTCTGAGGGTGGGGGGCAATGAATGACGATATTTTAAAATTAAACCTTTAAAACTCTTGCATTGGGTATCAATACAAACTTGGAGTTATTTTCTTTTTTTTAATTTAAATTTATTTATTTTAATTGGAGGCTAATTACTTTACAATCTTTAATGTACAGTTGCCCCTCCATATCCACAGGTTCCGTATCTGGAGATTCAACCAACTATGGATCAAAAATATTCCCTCAAAATTCCAGAAAAATCTAAAAAGCAAAACTTGAATTTGCCAAGTATCGATAACTATTTACATAGCATTACATTGTAATAGGTATTATAAGTAACCTGAGTGAGTGAGTGAGTGAGTGAAAGTCACTCAGTAGTGTCTTTGCGACCCCATGGACTGACTATACAGTCCATGGACTCCTCCAGGCCAGAATACTGGAGTTGGGTAGCCCTTCCCTTCTCCAGGGGATCTTCCCAACTCAGGGATTGAACGCAGGTCTCCCGCATTGCAGGTAGATTCTTTACCAGCTGAGCCACAAGGGAAGCCCATAAGTAACCTAGAAATGATTTAAAGTATATAGGAGCATTTGCATAGGTTACACACAAATACTATGACGTTTCATATAAGGGACTTGAGCATCCTCAGATTTTGGTATCTGTGGGCATCCTGGAGTCACTGCCCCATGGATACAAGGAATGATCATATACAGGTAGAATGCTATGCAAATATAGATGTGTGTGCAGGTGTGAATAGCACATACACATGTATTTCCCAGCTCTATCCACCAAGAGGGCCCAGAAGCAGTGACAAGCAGTCACAGCAGCAACAAGTTCACCTCACCCCTAGACCTAGGTTTCTAAATACTACCTTCCAATAAAAAGAACCAGAGCTCCTTGGATAGTAGTTAATTCCAGGGCTAAGACAGAGGAAAGACAAGATGAGGCTGGAAAAATCACACAGTCCCCTGGACAACTCTGCAACTTCTCCAGAACAAAGACACTCCTCCAGGGTCCACTCATTATCCAAGTCCTCCCAGGGAGAAAGACCATCCTGTCTGCAAAATATTCCAAACAAGCTGACCACTTCTAAAATTATCCCCCAAACACCCTACCTAACCTCCTTTCTGTATCTTTCCAGCTCCTGCTCTCCTGGATATACCACAGTCAAAATACGGGGCAAAGTGAAAGCAAATCAGTTGCAAAGTGAAACTGCAAGCCTTGCAAAAGATGCTGTATTTCATGACATCGACGAAAGTGATGCTGGCAAACAGCAAGCAGCTAATGCGGGACAAAGCTATAAACACATAAGGACCTGGCAGGTAGGCCGCTTCACACAGAAAGGAAGAAGACAAGACAGAGTTCCAGGAGATGATGGAACCATCAAAGGGAGGTAGGCGTGAGCACTGAAAACCAGCTCTAAAGTTTTTGCAGAATGACTCAATCATCATACTCTTTATCATCATGCTGTAAAGGGCAACTTTATGTGAAATGACATCACAGCATGCAATCACTTAATTTTATCAGAAAATGTATGCATCCCCCAGTGGAAAAAAAAAATCAACACTAGGTTCACTCTTTACTGATCGAAGAATGCATGACAAATTGCTCCTGCATCCTAAATCCTATATCCTAATTAATGAAAAGATACAATTCAACTTATTTTTAGGATATCTGGTTTTCTGTTCCACAAGGTAAAGTCCTCATCCAGTCCCTCCCTCCACTCCCAATACTGTCCTGTTAGGGTCCATTTCCAACGGATTCACGGTCCGCTTTCTGGTACCAATCCAAGGCAGTGAGGTCGTTCTAGATATGCAGATTGCCGAGCCCCACAGGATGTAAAGGTCTCCCCGCCTTCCTGGAGAAACCTCATCACTTGGGGCAAGAAACTGATTGGCCCACAGGAACCGAAAACCCACCAGAAGAGAAAGTCCAGTGGACCTCTGGGTGTGTGGCCTCGGGTGACAAGTATCTAGCACCTCTCCTGAACCCACCTGACCCCACAGCAGCCCCTTCCTGCCCTGGGCAGAAAGAGGCTGTCAGCTCCCCTACCTTTAGCCACTGGGCCCAGCCTGGTGAAATTTGATAAGGCATGCCTTCAAATGGGTACCTCTCATTTTATGTAAATTTCATCTCAATAAGGTTTAGATATTTAATAAGAGTTGGTTTGCCTGTGCAGGGTACCACGTCTGGGGTCTCCTGTAACAGGAGAGCTGGAGGGCAGCAGGCAGCCCAGCCCCTACCAGGTACAGGTGAGGGCCAGCAGTGCCAGGGAGCACCCTTCAGGCTCAGTCATCAACCTATGGAGGTGCAAAGAGAACAGGCTTACGGACACAGGGGCTGGGGGAGGAAGGAGAGGGTGGGACGAATGGAGAGAGTTACATGGACACATATACTCGACCACACGTAAAACTGAGAGCTAATGGGAATTTGCTGTATGCTCAGGGAACTCAAACCGCGGCTCTGTAACAACCTAGGGGGTGGGACGGGGTGGGAGGGAGGTTCAAGAGGGAGGAGACATATGTATACCTATGGCTGATTTATGCCAATAGATGGCAGAAACCAACACAATACTGTAAAACAATTATCCTCCAATTAAAAGGAAATAACATTTTTTAAAAGGACTCAGTCATCAAAAATGTAAAGGATGCTAAGAGCCACTGGTGCCCCACCGCTGTTCACTATGTCCCAAGAAGCTGGCTTTGGGGCACCACCCCTGGTGGTGCTCAGGCTTAGCTGCAGCCACTGAGCCTCCCAGGGCTCCCAAAACCCCTTCCAGGAGGCCCGGCACAAGAGCACCACCCAGCCAGTAAGAAGCTCGGGTATCACTGCTGAGACGCAAACTCTGGGGCCCCTCCTCTCACCCCGTAGAAGTGACCCCTAGTCCCTGGGCAGCAGCAAGGACTCATCGCCACTGGCTAGCCTCTCTGGGCTTTTAAGGTCAGCTTTCAAGACTTCACCTCCCCGGATAATCAGGCCCCAGGCAGTGGCCCCTCTTCTTTCCCCCTTTAAGCCTTTTCACCTCTGAGGTTTTAGATCCCCCAAGGCCCCAGCAGGAGAAAGAAAACTGAGCTCATTTCCCCAAATTCAGTCCACAAATATTTACCAGCCCCCTACCACGGGGCCAGGCAATGGAGGTACAGGATCGAGAGAAACCCAGAGCCTGACTTCTAGTAAAAGGAGACACGTGGTCAGCCAGACATACATCCCCAGGGACCCAGAGGAGCGATGTTAAGAGGAAGGAGAAAGCAGGGGAAGGCGGGACTTCTCAGACAGGTGGGCGGGGAGGGTCTCTGTGGAGGGTATTAGAGGGGAGAGAGGCCTACTGGGGTTGCGGTGGGGGGCGGGGGGGGGGGGGGCAGGTTCATTGGATCCTGGGAGAGGGTGTCCTGCAGCAGGAAGAGAGGGCTGCTCCAGAGGGATCTGGAGCACAGATATGGGGGGCGGATGGCAGCGCCAGACCGAGGACCGGGGAAGGTTGGCGGGGAGGGGAACACCACTAGGCACACCCAGGAATCGAGGTTTGTACCAAGTTTCCTGGGAAAGGGACCCAGTGCCTCGTTGGAAGAGGGGAGGGCAGATGGGGAGACACCCTCACAGGAAAATGAGCAGCAACTACCAAAATCAAAAATGCATATGTGTCCTCAGAAGAAGCAAACCAAGCCCCTTCTGGAATCAATCCTGCAGAGACAGCAGCACCTGTGACCTATGACATTCCGTGCAAAGGGGGCAGAGAGCCAAGTGGTGAAGAGCACGGATTCTGAAGGCAGAGTGTGGGGGAGATGGGAGTGGGGAGGGAAAGCGGAGAAGAAAGAGAGAAAGGGGTGAGGGAGGGGTGGGAAGGGCCCGAGGTCGCTGGGATGGGTCAGAGCATCTCTGGCCAATGACCCATGACCCTCCCAGCCCCGCTTCCCACCCCACACTCCGAGAACCTCTCAGAAGCCCCCCTGAGCACCGCAAGCTGATGACCCTCTGGGGACTCACTCCTTGGTGGCCGGCAAGTCTAGCAAAGCTGGGCGGAAAGCCATTCGGGACTCCTCCCTTCCCCACCCTGGTGGGTGGGCAGTGCCTCAAAAAGGAGAAAGAGAATTCCTTTAACCCCGGAGACTGACACCTGCCTCGACTTGAGTCACCTCTGCATACACCATTCTCACAGTCAGGGGGAAATTGATCCCAACTCTCCAATGAGTTCTATTAAAAGGCATCAAAAAGGTCCTTTATTTAAAAAAAAAAAAAAAGGCTGACTTCAAAACATCACATGTATTAATAATAAGTGTTTGACGGAGCAACAGATGCCTGAATGCCCGTTGGCAGTAGAGCCTCCGGTCAACCAGGGTCCACGAGAGACTCTTTCAAAGACCAGAGCACTTTTCTAGCTCATTTCCTCTTTATGCTACTCACAACATTATAGATTTATATAAAGGTTTTTTAAAAACCCTCTTGCAAAAAAGAAAAACTCATTTTTACAAGGAATTCTATAAGCAGATCTGGAGGGTAGGAGAAAGACTAAGAAAAACCCTATAGAAGGCTGGTTGCAAAATGTTTTTAAAAAGGAAAAAAAAAAAATTTAACATAGAAATACCCAATGAAACATTTTCAAAGTCTAATTTTGAAGAATGATCAAAACACTTTTTTCCCCCCAAACATCCCAAATTACAAGTGGCCACCAGATGCTGGGGTCTGGAAATATGACTGTGGTTTGTTTTATTTTCTTTGTCTTTAAGAAACCTAAAAGTTAGGGAAGTCACAAATACCCAGGAAAAGGAAAAACTCGGAAAACTGCCGATGTGGTGACTAAACCTAACGTGCGGACTGCCAGAAGCTTCACAGTGAACGCACCCAGACCCAAACCTCTAACGCTGAGAGGGGACCACAGAGAGGTCACGCGCAAACCCAAATGTAACATGCAATTCACTCGACGTGTTTAAAGGGCCCATGGGAAGTGTTTCGTAAGTGGAGAGGTTTTTACTGGTGAGTCCACATCCACCATAGAACCCTGCCCTCCACCACCCGAGGACCAGGCAGGCAGTGTCCTAGAGCCTTCTGCAGGATGCAGGGCAGATGTTTGAGGATATGATGTAACCTGGGTGAAGTGAATTCATTCAAGAATGAGTCATGAAAGCAGCCCTCAAATGTCCTTCAGAAATCTCAGTTGCGGAACGCTGGGCTCAGACCCAAAGACCCACCCACTGCCACCTCACACAGGACTCTCCCCTCTTTCAAATAAGTTCTGCAGGCACCTCACCTTTTGCCATCAGCTTTTGTTTCCCCTTTTTGTAGCAAAGCACCCTAATGCAGCTTGAGGGGTGTCACACATAACCTCCACCTGAGCCACACAGGACACAAGAATGAAGGTAACGGAAAGGGCAGCGGAACAGAGACACACGTTGAGCACCTAGATCAAACCATACCTGAAGCTGATCTCCCAGCTGCTCGAGCTACAACATTTAATCTCTTGTTTAAATCAGCTTGGTTTGGGTTTTCAGTCACTTACACAGAAAGTCCACTACCAAAGATTAAATAAAACCCTGACCCTAGCTAGGAACTCAGAAGTCCAGCTATGAGCACTCCTTCCAAATAACCACCAATTCAGAATGAAATAAGTCCTTCAGGTGTCACCTCAGTGAAATCTGGCAACCACTTCCTCCATGTCTTTGTCCACCTTCGTTGCCAGGACAACATGCTGAGCCTCAGGCCCTGACCCAGGTCCTCACCACAGTGCTTCTCTGGAAGAGGAGGGGGAAGGGGAAGGAAGCCGGGGGAGGAGGCAGAGGGAAGGTGAAGGAGGGGAGGAGGGGAGTGGGTGAAGAGGTGGGTATCAGCAGGAAGCTCTTCCTGAGAGTTCAGGATGAGCTGAGCAGGCAGGGCACACGGCATAAGCACTTTGATGCCTGATCCCATTTAATCCTCACTAAACCCTCAGAATTGATGCTTTTGAACTATGGTGTTGGAGAAGATGCTTGAGAGTCCCTTGGACTGCAAGGAGATCCAACCAGTCCATTCTGAAGGAGATCAGCCCTGGGATTTCTTTGGAAGGAATGATGCTAAAGCTGAAACTCCAGTACTTTGGCCACCTCATGCGAAGAGTTGACTCATTGGAAAAGACTCTGATGCTGGGAGAGATTGGGGGCAGGAGGAGAAGCGGATGACAGAGGATGAGATGGCTGCATGGCATCACTGACTCGATGGACGTGAGTCTGGGTGAACTCTGGGAGTTGGTGATGGACAGGGAGGCCTGGCGTGCTGCGATTCATGGGGTCACAGAGTCAGCCACAACTGAGCGACTGAACTGAACTGAACTGAAACCCTCAGGGGTCCGCACTGGTATCACCCTCGTGCTCCAGATAAGGAAACCAAGCTGCAGAGGGCTAAGTCCCTTGCCAGGGCCACACAGCCTGTCCATGGCAGGCCCAGGCTCCGGCCAGTCCCCCCGCCCCAGCCACCCACAACGCTGAGCTGTCCACTGCCAGGAACTGCCCACCTCTCCCCTTTCCCAGACTCCAGCCCTCAACAACTCAGGGCTCCTCTGCGCTTGCACTCTGTCCTTACCACTTTCTTCTCTGCTGTCCAGTCAAGCAGCCTCAGCCTCTCTGAACCTTGAATCAGATCACGTCCCTACTCCATTCTCAGGGTAGCTTCCACCCCGCTGAGAATCAAGCCCAACATTCTCACCAAGCCACCCCAGACCTCACTCCTCGCAAGCTGCTCCAGCCATCCCAGCCTTCACCATACCAGCATGACCGCCCCCTCCCCCAGGGCCTTTGCACTTACCGTTCCCCCGGATGCTACCATGGCTAACACTTAGAGCCCTCTGTTCAAACATCAGCACCTCTCTGAAGCCATTCCCACTCAGCCTACTTCACTCCCACCCCAGCTCCATCTCTGCCTTATTTTTCTCACTAGCACTTATCGCTAGCTGATACTCTGTGTATTCATTTGTTTATTTGTTCACTGTCTATATGCCCACCCAAATGCAAGCTCCGTGAGGGTGAGGACTCTCAGCCTTGTTCACTATCACAGCACCTGGAGACCACAGTACCTAGGCTGAGGGGCAGGCCTGTGAGTGAAAGAATGCAAGCGTGCATGCTGTGGGTGTAGGATGCCAACGACACAGCAAAACAGATCTTAAGTGCTTGACGTGTGTCTGCTGGGCTTCTGAGGTGGCTCAGTGGCAAAGAATCCACCAGCAGGAGATGCAGGAGGCGGGGTTCAATCCCTGAGTCAAGAAGATCTCCTGAAGGAGGGCATAGCAACCCACTCCAGTATTCTTGCCTGGAGAATCCCATGGACAGAGAAGCCTGGCGGGCTATCGTCCATTTAGCCGCAGAGAGTCGGACACGACTTAGCAACTAAACACCAGCAACAACAGTAAGAAAGGGAATCTTACTATTTTTAGGATGGGTAGTGAATCCACTCTAGGATCAGGACAGGAAAACAAAACAAAATCTCACCACTTCACCCTTTCAGACACAGCCTGACGACCCACTGGGCTCCCCAGAAATTTTTCCAGGAACCAAAGAGAAAAGATGGGAACAAAGGGCTCCACACCCCACAGGCTTGAAGGGAAAAGGAGGGCAGTAGGCAGCAAGGTAATTCGAGAAGTTGAAGAGGGAAAAAGCAAAAACCATGAGCTAGGTGGGGAGAAGGGAAGGCTAAATTCAGTAGCCCAGGCTGCCTCTCCTGATAGTTAAAATTCTGTTGTGTTAATTCTGAGTGCTTCAGCTTTCCTTCGCCTCCAAGGAGCTCTTGACTAAATTAGTGCCTGCAATATGCCACGGAGAAGAAAGGGAAGGTGAGGAGAGGCAGAAAAAGGCGCAGGGATGGCTGGACGTGCCACACCTGTGCTGAACATCAGGAGAATGAAAGGCAGACCCCAGAGCCTTCTCTCCAGGCCACAGCCAGCAGGCTCAGACCCACGGCCCACAGCTAGGCACTCAGCACCCCTACCCCGCTCCCTGCCACACCCTGACCTCGGGAGCAGGAACCTTCCTCCATCCACCCAACCCTGTCCCACCCGCCCCATCAGCTCCCACCACCCCCCATCAGTTCAAACACCACTGGCTGCTCAGGGGGCCGCGTTCACTGAGAACCTGAGCGTGAGTTTATTTCTGGGAGCATGCTGGGGAGAGGGCGAGCGCACACACACATAAGGTACACGCGCTATTAACGCATGGGGGTGCATGTGCAGAAAATAGCATCCCCGCTGGCTGGCTCAGACCCGCGCGCGCACACACACACACAAATGCTAATGTCACTCCTGCAGCAAACACGCAGAGACACGCGTGAGGAAACAGTCCCCCTCGTGCTGCTTCTGCTGGATGGCGGAGCCCTGGTGGTTACCACGTCTGTCTGCATGTCTGTCTGTGTCCGTTTGTGTGTAATAGTAACAATAGCTGATGCTATGGGTTCCTACCATGAGTCAGGTGCTGCTCTACTTGCTACATCCACCCCAGGATGGAGGTACTATTATAATGTTACCTCTACTTGACAGATAAGGAAAATGAAACACGAATGTCGGGTCTCTTGTCTCAGGGTCACACTGCTAGTGAGTGGCAGAGCTGGAACCCAGGGAGTCCAGCTCCCAAGCCTGCACTCACGTCACCACTTTATGCTGCTGTGACTAGCCAGGCTCCGGGGGCACACTGACCACCATTCACATATTCAGTCCAGAAATAACGGATGAGCTCCACTGTGCAGATGTACAGATTAGAAAGTGGAAGCACCAAGAGGTTCAACAACTTGCCCAAGGTCACAGCTGGGAAGGGGCAGGGCTGGAGTTTGAACCAGGGATGGCCTCTAGATCTCAGACCCTGATGCGCCAAGCGGCTTCCAGCTGTAGGAAGATAGTTAATGCCCGAAGTCAAAGACAGGAGCTGTAGATTCTGAATATAAGGGAATCATACAATACTTGGGAGAAGGCAATGACAACCCACTCCAGTGCTCTTGCCTGGAAAAGCCCATGGACGGAGGAACCTGGTAGGCTGCAGTCCGTGGGGTCGCGAAGAGTCAGACTCGACTGAGCGACTTCACTTTCACTGTTCACGTTCATGCATTGGAGAAGGAAATGGCAACCCACTCCAGTGTTCTTGCCTGGAGAATCCCAGGGACGGCGGAGCCTAGTGGGCTGCCATCTATGGGATCACACAGATTTGGACACGACTGAAGTGACGCAGCAGCAGCAGCATATGAGATTTCTCCTTCTCTGTCTGATTTACTTCACTCAGTATGACAATCTCTAATTCCATCCGTGTTGCTGCAAATGGCATTATTTCATTCTTTTTAATGACTGAGTAATATTCCACTGTTTATGTATGTATGTGTGTATATATACACATGTACCATAACTTCTTTATCCATTCTGTCGATGGATCAGCTTCCCTGGTGGCTCAGCAGTAAAGAATCCTCCTAATACTCCTGCCAACACAGGAGACCCAGGTTCGATCCCTGGGTCGGAAAAATCCCCTGGAGAAGGAAACGCCAACCCACTCCAGCAATCTTGCCTGGGAAATCCCATGGACAGAGGAGCATGGCAGGCTGCAGTCCACGAGGTCGCAAAGCGGGGGGACACAACTTGCGACTAAACACCGTTTAGTCGTGGCACCGTGGATGGACATTTGCAAATGAACTTACTTATAAAACAGAGACAGACTAACAGACTTAGAGAACGAACTTATGGTTCCTAGGGGGAAGGGACGGTTGGGGAATACGGGATCGACCTGTAAACACTGCTATATTTAAAACGGATAAGCAACAAGAACCCACTGCAAAGCACAGCGAACGCTGCTCAGTGTTATATGGCCCCTTGGATGGGAGAGGAGTTTTGTGGGGAATGGATATACGTATATATATGGCTGAGTCCCTCGGCCATCCACTTGAAACTATCATATCGTTATTCATCGGTTATACTCCAATATAAATTACAAGTTTTTTTAAAAAGCCAGGCACTGTACAGTGAGCAACCCATCATGAGCAGGCCACAGTTTCATGACCCTGGCGGTGAGAGGCAAGGATCCCAAACAATCAAATGCCACCAGGGCCCTCACCAAGCCCACCATGCCAGTGAGGGGCCAGATTTAACCACAACTGGCATAGACAGGAGCCCGAAAACCCCAGGGGAGGCGGGAGCCCGAAGTCCGGAAGTGCCCGCAGTCAAGGTCGGTGCCCAGCGACGCTCCTCCCCCACCAACAAGTCGCCCCAGGGGCAGAGCATGCGAACTGGCAACCCACGGGCTTGGCCTGCCGACGTGTTTTGTTTGGCCAATGAAATGTTTGTTAAAAATATGATCGAGCTGCCAGCATTTAAAAATCGAGTGATTTCATACCCCAAACTCCACCATTTCCGGCTGTTGGAAAACATCTTTAAAAAGGCAGGAGATTTGGCAACGCTGGGCTTGTGTTCCCGCACAGGGACCGCGGCACGGGGGTGGGGAGCAGCTGCCCCCGTTACATGTTACACGGGACACGTGACCTCCGGTTCTCCAGGAGGCGTGGGGTCACCGCATGGGTTCCGGAGCCGGCCTGCCAGGCTCGCTGCTATCTGAGCTCTGCCACATCCTCACAGTGTGATCTTGGGCCAATTACGGCTCCCAGGCCTCAGGGCCTCAGTTTCATCTCTAAAAAAGCAGCCGCCCCATAGGATGGGGCGCCTGGTATCCAGGAAACAGTGTCCGTCGATAGATGAATGAATGAACAAAGGTGCTGTATCCAGATAATGGAGAGTTTCTCAGCCCTGAAAGAGAAAACCCCGACGTGCCTACAACCAGGATGAACCGTTACAAAGTCGCGCTACGTGAAATGATACAAGCCACACGCTGTATTGGGCTGGCCAAGAAGTCCGTTCGGGTTTGTTTCCATACGAAGTTATGAAGCTCCAACGTTATGAAGTGGCCAGTACTTTGGCCACTTGATGCAAAGAGCCGACTCACCAGAAAAGACCCTGATGCTGGGAAACGCTGAGGGCCAAAGGAGAAACAGGTGGCAGAGGATGAAAGGGTTAGATAGCATCACCAACTCAGTGGAGCCTGGCATGCTGCAGCCCATGGGGTCACCAAGAGTCGAACATGACTTAGCGACTAAATAACAACAGAGACAGAAAGTAGGTTGGTGGTTGCCAGGGCTGGGGGAGGGAAAGAATGGAGAGGGACTGCTAGTAGGTTTGGGGTTTCTTTCCAGAGTGATGGAATGTTCTAGAATTACAAAGCAACGACAGTGCATAACCTTGCAGCTGTATAAAAGGCAGCGGTGTGGACGCTGGTAACAGGGTCAATTTTGCAGTGTGTGAATATATCTCAATTTTTTTTTTTAATTTTTAAAGAAACATCTATGAGACAAGTAGTCTTATCTCTGTATTATACATAAAAGAAAAACCAAGGCACAAAAAGATCAAAGATATCCAGGCTGATGTTAAAAGTGGAAAAACAAAAAGACAGATGGTGAGGGTGGCATCACGTTTCTTACACCTGGCTCCTTCACCTGTCAACCCATGGGCATCTGGGTTTGCAACCCCACCCCAGCAAATCACCTCCTCTCTCTGAGCTCCAGTCAAAGGCTAGACTGAGATGACTCTTAGCTAGATCCCTCTAAGGTGCTCAAGGATCCTACAAGACTAGGGGACCATAGTGGAGCATTATTTATTCATACCTGAAGGGACTGCTGTGGCCATTAATAAATGATGACTTTAACGACCCACAGTGGGATATGGCCTTCTCCCAGGTGCAAGGGAAGAAAACATTCTGGGTTTTCCGAGTCCAAGCCCTTCATGTGGCTGGCTCGAAGGTCACAGCAAGGAGGCTCACCTCCTCCCAAGAGGGTCTGACCAGGAGGACCGTTCTAGGAGAGGACGATGCCTTACTCACCAGGAAGGAAGACCACCTCACGGGGCTGGAGGACCCCCTCCCTCAGCAGGAGGAGACCCCACGAGACAAGGGGAGCCTCTGGCTCACAGGGTGGGAGGATCATCCCTCCCTCACCAGGAAGACTCCCCCATGGGACAATAGAAACTCTTCCCTCGAGAGATGGAGGACCATCCTTTCCCCAGCTGGGGCAGCAGGATCTCAAAGGGCTGGTGGGAGCTGGGGTTGCAGCTTTTCTGCAAACAAGCCCCTGTCAAGTGTGGTCCCTTCTCTGAGCACAGAAGGTCCCCAAGGGTGCCCTGCATTGGGAGATTCTGAGACCATTATCGGATGCAGGGACCAACCTGCAAACAATGATGTGTCAGAAGCCAGAAAGAGAGAGGGAGAGACACCGGGAAAGAAACACAGAATGTGACCACGATGGAAGAGCAGGGGGAAGGGAAGGGACACACCCAGGTTGGCAGAGAAGCCAGGAGGAAGTCAGAGGTAGGGCTGGAGACAGAAACCAAATGGGGAGAATGAACACAAGTGTGATCAAAGCCAGCTGCAAAGAGGCCTGGATGCAGAGGAAAGACCCCTCTGAGGCTTGCATTTGGGGATCCTTCCCACGCGGAGGGACAGCATCAATCCTGTTCAGAAGCCCCCATCAGTGGGAGACGGGAATGGAGGTGGGGGAGCGGGTGGCTCTCCCAGTCAGGAAGGAGCCTGCCAGGGCGGCCTCAGCCAAGGAGGAAGCCGGCGGGTCAGGCTGGGGGCTGGGCTTGGATGTGCCAAGCATCCAGTCAGGTTGCCATGGCCACGGAGACAAAGAGAGGGGCTGAGGAGAGGCCTGGGATGATTCCCCAAGAGGGGCCCCAGGCGCCTCCAATCCCAAGGGAAGCCCAGTCTCTCCTGGGACCTGCTTTCCAGGGCGCTAGGCCGCTGACCAATCACACTTCCGTGGGGAGGCCTGCAGGTCGGGGCCTACCCAGCTGCCTGAGCTGGTGTGCTGTAGCTGTGCTCGGCCACTCAGTCGTGTCCACCTCTTTGTGATCATAGACTGCAGGCTCTTCCGTCCATGGGATTCTGCAGGCAAGAGTACTGGCGTGGGTTGCCGTCTCCTCCTCCAGGGCATCTTCCCGACCCTGGGGCCAAACCCAAGTCTCCTGCATCTCCTGCATTGGCAGGCAGATTCTTTACCACTGAGCCACCTGGGAAGTTGGAGGAGGTGTGAAAAATCATAGCCCAGGCAAGGTCAGCAGAGAAAAGATCCCCAAGCATCTAGACCCTGCCAGCCAATCCTGAACACCCAACCTGCCTGGGTCTCTATTTCCTCATGCATTAAAGAGGAGGAAGACCTCTCAGCTTCTTCTAGTTCCCAGCAATAAAGAGGTTATGTGGAGAGAACCAAATGTCAGAATAACAGATTAATGATAAACTTCACGTTTACCGAGGTCTTATGATAAGCCAGGGCCTGCTCTCAGCCCTTTCCCCATCCTAACACAGCATTCCTCCAACTATCTGTTGGGAAGAACTATTTTTTAATATTTATTTTTATTATTATTTAATTTGGCTGCGCCAGGTCTTAGCTGCAACACATGAAATCATCGATCTTCACTGCGGCATACAAGGTCTTTGGTTGCAGCGAACTCTTAGCTATGGCATACGGCATCTAGCTCCCTGACCAGATACAGAACCTGGGTCCCCTGCACTGGGAATGCAGATTCTTAGCCACTGGACCACCAGGCAATTCCTAGGAATAACTATTTTTGTCTTTAATTTCTCATTTGTTTGAGACTAATCCGGTCCCATCACTTCATGGGAAATAGATGGGGAAACAGTGGAAACAGTGTCAGACTTTATTTTTCTGGGCTCCAAAATCACTGCAGATGGTGACTGCAGCCATGAAATTAAAAGACGCTTACTCCTTGGAAGGAAAGTTATGACCAACCTAGATAGCATATTCAAAAGCAGAGACATTACTTTGCCAACAAAGGTTCACCTAGTCAAGGCTATGGTTTTTCCTGTGGTCATGTGTGGATGTGAGAGTTGGACTGTAAAGAAGGCTGAGCGCTGAAGAATTGATGCTTTTGAACTGTGGTGTTGGAGAAGACGCTTGAGAGTCCTTGGACTGCAAGGAGATCCAACCAGTCCATTCTGAAGGAGATCAGCCCTGGGATTTCTTTGGAAGGAATGATGCTAAAGCTGAAACTCCAGTACTTTGGCCACCTCATGCAAAGAGTTGACTCATTGGAAAAGACTCTGATGCTGGGAGGGATTGCGGGCAGGAGGAGAAGGGGACGACAGAGGATGAGATGGCTGGATGGCATCACTGACTCAATGGACGTGAGTCTGGGTGAACTCCGGGAGTTGGTGATGGACAGGGAGGCCTGGCGTGCTGCGATTCATGGGGTCGCAAAGAGTCAGACACGACTGAGCGACTGATCTGATCTGATCTGAATACTTTTGTAAACTTCAATGAAAGTGAATTATTAGAAAAACAAAGTAAAAAGGCAGATTACAAGCACAGATTATAGTACTGGACTATACTGGCATAAAATCACTCTGCCAAATTGCTATAAAACTTTAAACATTCACTCTCAGTTTCCGTCCTATCTCCATACAAACCACACTCTTCGGTGACCCTCAGGACCACCCAGGAACTAGGTCCCAGTGTGGGCATGAGGTGGGGTTGGGGGCTGCACGCTGGTTAAGAGTTCCAGCAGCCCAGGTTCTCATACTAGCCCTGCCACCTCCTGGCAAAGGACTTCAACACCCCCGTGCCTCAGTTTCCCCATCTGCAATATGGGAATAAGATTAACGTATCTCATAGGGGGTTTTGGTGGGGATTCAATGAGTTCATCTTGTGAAACTCCTTAGAACAGTAACTGACGTACTGAAACCCTCACTACACATCAGGTATTACTGTCATCAAACGTCAGGTGACATTATTATTGTGACTCTATCTCCTTACCCTCACCCACCCACCACCACCGGAGAAGTCAGGTATCTATCAGATGACTGGCTTACTGCTTGCCATTCCCACAAGAATGCTAGCTCTATGACGGCAAGGGCTTGGGTCAGTCCTCTTACCCATGAGACATCCAGCTCAGCCTAGACCCATGCCTGGCACTTGGCGGGGGCCCCAAAAGGGGAAGGAGTGTAAGCGCAAACCCTGGTTCCGCCATGTATTCACCGTGTGACCTCAGGCAAATGACTCGACCTGAAATGACTCGACGTCTCTGGGCCTCCATTTCCTTATCTACGGAAGGTTGTCGTTTTCGGTCCCCTGGACTGTAGCCCGCCAGGTTCCTTTATCCATGGGATTTCCCAGGCAAGAATACTGGAGCGGGTTGCCCTTTCCTCCTCCAAGGGATCTTCCCGACCCAGGGATTGAACCTGAGTCTCCTGCATTGACAGGCAGATTCTTCACCACCAAGCCACCAGGGAAGCCCTATCTAGGGAATAGGAACACAATAAAGATGCGCTTGCCCGTGCATAGGGGAGGCTGGGAGAAGGACGCTCCCTAGAGCACTTCTCAGCACCACGTTCAGCGATGTCTGGCGACATTTTTGGTCGCCACAACTGGGGATGCAGGAGCTACTGGCATCCAGAGGTGCGGGGTGATGCTCAACACCCTCCAAGGCACAGGACAGGCCCCCACACCAAACAGTTATGCAGCCCACACTGTCAGCTGTGCACAGCTTGAGAACTCCTGATGCAGAAGAAAAAGAACCGCCTAGACACCTGTTGAGAGGGGAGAGGATATGTAGGCTCCAGCACAACTGTCCTGTGAGAGAGTAGGCGGAAGTTAGAAGGAATGAGCTGGGAATGTGTCCTGCAACAACAGCAACAAAGAGAGATCGCCCAGACACACACACTCTGCGAACAGCGCTGTGGGATGCGGGGTGGTCGCAACCCTGGGGGAGCAGGGAAAGGGACGGACCTAGAATTCACACCAGGAGCCTGGGTCCAGAGCCCACAGCTTCACACACTTGCTCCAAGGCCTCAGGCTGAGGGTCTTCTCCCCCAAGAATGTAACTCTTCACTTGTTTATGTGGCTGTGCCAGGTCTTGGTTGAGGCACACGGGATCTTCCATCCTCACTGAGGCTTACAGGATCTTTTCAGCTGTGGCATTCGGGATCTTAATTGCAGCATGTGGGATCTAGTTCCTGACCAGGGACTGAACTAGGGCCCCCTGTACCAAGACTACCAGGGAAGTCCCACAGGGAGGCTGACTTTTTAATATGCATTACTTATGCCTTTTTAATACGAACCATGGAAATGATTACATACAATACATATAAAAAATAATATATATTCAACAGATACATACACACAATTTATTAGGTACACACACATATACACATACAGTTATACATACGTGTGTGTTGCAATATCTTAAAAATTAAAAGGCACAAAGGAACATAAACTGCGTGATTCCCTTTTACATAAAAGTTCAAGAGCAGGCAAGAGGAATCTGATGAGAGAAATCAGAACAATAGTTACTTTAGGGGACACTGACTTGAGAGGGAACTCCCCTCTGGGGTGCTGGCAATATTTACTAGCTGATGTGGGTGAAGATTATAGATAAGTTACATGTAAATTTTCATCAAGCCATGTACTTACTATTATACATTTTGCATGGAAGATATGACTTAAGAATTAAAATGCATGGTGAAGGGGATTTCTAGAAGGCCCCAGCAACCAAAGGGAGTTCTTTGCTTAGGGCCCTGGGAGGGGGCCAAGATGGGGCCGAGGCCCCCACCCACCCCCACCCCTAGCCGCTTCACCCCCCAAAAGAAGCCGAACGGGAATCAAACTGGGCTTTGTGGCTGGGTCCAGCAGAGCAGGATAAAGGGCCAAATGACAGCCCCCTGCCCCTCCCAGGGACACTGAAGCCCATTCATGTTGGAGGCTGGCCATCTCCCCAGGGCTCCAGCCGTCCTCCTCTCCGGCGCGGGAACAATGTCCCCTTTTTCCATCCCCTTGTCTCCCACTTCCGCATTTAATTGCAAGTTCATGGGTATTAAGTGGCCCATACAGCTGACCTAGCTCCCCCTCCCCTCCCCACCCCCCAAAAGAGAGGCCCACAGCGCTGTCTCTGTTCCCTGCCCCTCTGTGTGCCCGCGCCTCCTCGGTGATCTGCCCAGAGAGACAAAAGAGAGAGGCCCCCCCTTCCACCCCCTCCACCCCTTCCTCAAACAACTCTGTTCTCACCCAGAAAGTGCCGCCTTGCAAACCAAGCTGCTCTGGGCCCCGGTGTGGGGGCAGCGGGCCGTGAATCAACACCCTCTGTTCCAACCTGCCAGGCCGCCAGCACGCTGGCTTTGCACCTCCCTGGAACCCCACCTGACACTTGAGGAAACCGAAGCCCAGGGTGGGTGGTCCAGGCCCAGGGCTAAGAGCCTTGAAACTCCCCCGCCTGTGTGTCCGGACTTTCCATTAGCTGTCTCCTTGCCCCCACTCAAGGGGGTGACCCAAACCTTTGACCCTTAATCCCTTCTCTAGCTTCGAAACCCCAGGGACAGCTCTGAGCTCATTGATGACCTTTAAGCGTTGGAAGGAGGTCACATAAGCCAATCCCTTGCCCTTCACATGAACCCACTTTGGCCCGTGCTTATGGGATTCCCACTGTGGGAGTGCCGCCCAGCCTGTCATGCCCATCCTGACTGCTTACACCTCCTCCAGGAAGCCTTCCAGGTTATACCAATCAAGGTCTCACTTTCCCTCTGATGAAGAGCCTCACCTCCCACATTCCTCTGCCATCATTTCCCGTCTGAGCCAACTCCAGCACCATCCTAAATCTGTCGCCCTCTCTCCGTGCCACCTCCTGGTCCAAGCCGCCACCATTGTTTGCCAGTTATTGCCACCCAACTAGTCTTTTTTTTTTTTTTTTTGCTGTTCTGTGTCTTCATTGCCACATGCAGGCTCTTAGTTGTGGTGTGTGGGATCTAGTTCCCCAACCAGGGTTCAAACCCAGGACCCCTGCATTGCGAATGGTGAATGTCGATGGAGTCTTAACCACTGGACCACCAGGGAAGTCCCACCCAACCAGTCCTGCTGCTCCTACAGCCCAGCCTCCACACTCTGACACAAGCAGCCCCTCTGAAAACATAAATCAGACCATACTCCTGCCCTGCTTCCAGCCCTCCAGGTCTGCCTGCTGCGCGAGGAAGAAGCCCCAGGCTCACCCTTACCTGCCTGGCTCCGCATAGGTGCCCGCTACCTCCCTCCTCTCATCGCCCCCCGTCCCTGCTCTCCAGCACCTGCTGCACTCCAGACCCACCACATCCCTTCCCAGCTCCGAGGCCCTGCACTTGCCATTTCCTCCCGGGATTCTCTTCCCTCCAAAGGGACACATACCCAGCTCCCCGGTTATCCTTCATGGCTTCGCTCTTAGGTCAGGCCTTTCCCAAGCACCCAGCTAAAGGCAGCACCTCCTCCCAGTCACTCTTCATCACTCCCGCCACCCTCCCTGCCTCGTTCCCATCCCAGTGTGAGGATGTTCAAACCCGGAATGGTCCTGCTCCTTTGCACTTGCTATTTCTCCGTGCCCCCCATTAGAAGGTCAGCTTCTCCAGGGCAGGGACTCTGTTATGGTCATTCCTGTGTCCCCTAGTACAGCACCTGGCACACAGAAGGTGCTCAGTAAAGGCAGGGGATTTGATTCGTTAATGAAAGGTGGTTCCTATTTTTTCTTTAATTGCATCTAATTCAAGAGCTGGTACGTACTCTGCTACAATAAGCAGGAGCTACTAACCAATTGCTATTGACCAGCTCTTGGGCTATTTAACTGGACCAGCTGGGACCTCCCTGCAGTAAGAGGAGGGTTGCCGTTTCGGGGTTCCCGAACAGCTCCTGAAGCTGGAGCAGAGAAAAGAGACACAGGCCCTCCCACCAGGTGCTGGGCAGGGACAGCCAATGAAGGCTCCCTCTGGGGACCAACCAAGCCCCCCCGCTCTGCTGGCTGAGGCCTTCTCCTCCCTGCAAGTCCGATTCCATCAGGGTGCCCCAGAGGCCAATTCTGCCCCCGAGACAATCCTGCACTCCCTTCTGACGCCCTGAGCTGGTGCCCCGCCGACTGGCACCGCATGATGTTCAGAAGCAGGGTTCTGGGGTGCGGCAGCCTGACCGTGCGAATCCTGCGTCTGCCTCTTGTCATGGACTCTTTGTGACTCTGCTGGCGTGAGCTGGGCAGGGTACTGAGCCTCTCTGCGCCTCAGTTTCCCCATTTTTAAGGAGCTCTACCTCACAGGGCGGTTGTAGGGACTGAAGGAGGGAATAACAGCCACAGGGACTCCTCTCACATGGCAGCTCGGGAATCATCGGGTGGGGCTTGTTAGGAGCAGACTGTGACACCGCGGAGCTGGGCTAGGGCCAAGCTCCCTTGTCGACGCTGTCGGTCCCTGGAGCAAAGCTGGAGGAGAGCAAGATCTTTGGGGCTTTCTCATGCAGCCGGGGCTCAGTAAAACGTACCTCCCAGAGTCATTGTCATCTGCCTAAACGAGTCTGCAGAGAGCTGTATACCTGGTCCTCCCACTGGGATCACACTGGAATCTTTTCAGATCTCGGCAAGGCCCTGACTTAAATCTGTAAATGTAAATAAATAAAAGCTAGACTTTAAAAAATCAGCAACTACCATTTCTTGAGAAGCCAGAAATGGCTTCTTCCATTTAATTCTCAAGACTCCCCTGCACGCTGGGCTGGGGTGGCAGGGGGTCACGGCACGGAGACCCCTCGCAATCACCCATGAGATGCCCCCAGCACCCTGTCTGGAGCATCCTAAGAATAAGAGCAATTTCTATAAACCCTGGGCATGCGTGCGTGCTGTCTCTTCAGTCATGTCCAGCTCTTTGCCACCTTATGGGCTGTAGCCCACCAGGCTCCTCTGTCCATGGGTTTCTCCAGGCAAGAATACTGGAGTGAGTGGCCGCTTCCTCCTCCAGGGGATCTTCCCGACCCAGGGATCAAATTCATATCTCTTTCGGCTCCTGCACTGCGGGCAGATTCTTTACCACTGAGCCCCTGGGGAAGTCCATAAATCCGGCAACCCTTCTGTGAGCAGTACAGTCATACTACCATCCTGGAGCTGGTGTGTGTTCAAAGCAGCATCGGTTGGTTCACAGTAAAATATTTCAAATACCACCCCTGGGGACCCAGCTTGGTCCAGCATGCATTTTGTGAACAAAGGCCCGAGACTGGAGGGGTGCCCCCGTGTACCCCACGGGGAGACACTCGCAGCCTCACTTAGAGAAGAGGAGAAGGAGGCGCAGAGGGCTGACCAGCTTGTGCGGGGTCCCACGGGCCTGCACGCGTCTGTCCAGCCCAGGAGGACCAGCTGTGTGGGAGGGGCAGGGACCGCTGGCGCAGGGCCTCCCCTCCGCCAAGCACTTCTGACCATGCAGATAGGATCTCGCTCTAATCAGCCTCTGGACCAGAGGCCCGGCAGCCCCTGCCATAAAGGGGCCCCGGGAGAACTTTGATGTGGTGGAGGACGGAGCCAGCCTGACTCAGGAGCCGGGGCCAGCCGCAGAGGAGGGAAGACCCACGGAGCCCCACGGTCTCAGCCCCTCTCCAGTCCACTTGGGCCCCCCTCCCCAGTCAATTTTTTTTTTAAACCAAGTATTTTATTTATGTCTGTATTTAATTTTGGTGGCACTGGATCTTCACTGCTGCGTGGGCGTTCCTCTAGTTGCAGCAGCTGGGGGCTATTCTTCATTGCGGGACGTGGGCTTCTCATCGCGGTGCCTTCCCTCTTTCGGAGCACAGGCTCTAGGGCGCACGGCCTTCAGGAGTTGCAGAGCGTGGGCTCCATAGATGCGGTTCCCAGGCTCTAGAGCACAGGATTCCTGGACCAGGGATGGAACCCGCATCTCCGGCCCTGGCAGGCAGATTCTTTACCACTGAGCCACCAGGGAAGCCCTCCCCCAGAAAATCTGAATGCAACTATTTTACCAAACCCCCTGTACTCCTAATCCCCAGCTGAACCTCACAAAAATGCTTTGAAGTAGGTACGACAACGGCCTCCCATTGTGGAGGTGGAGAAACAGGCACAGAGAGGCTAAGTGACCTGCTTCAGCGTCTGAGCTGGAGTCACATCTAGGCTCAGCTGACACGGGGGCCCAAACTGATTGATAAGCACTATAAGCAGAGGATGAGTAATCATCCTGGTTTATCTAGGAGTGAGGGGCTTTCCCAGGATGCGGGATTTTAGTTTTAAAACAGGACAGTCTCAAGCAAACCAAGGCAGCTGGTCACTACCACTGTGTGTGTGTGGGTGTGTACGTGTTTCTAGTCACTAAGTTGTGTGACTCCTTGCGATCCCACGGACTGCAGCCCACCAGGCTCCTCTATCTATGGGATTTTCCAGGCAAGAATACTGGAGTGGGTTGCCATTTCGTCCTCCAAGGGATCTTCCTGACCCCGGAATTAAGCCCACATCGCCTGCATCTTTACCACTGAGCCACCAGGGAAGCCCCATCTACCACTCTAGTTATCAATAAAAGTAAAGATAACAATAACATCAAAAGCAACAGCAGCTGACAACCACTGAGGACTTACATGTGTCAGGCTCTGTCCAAACCCCTAGGGCAGGTTTTCCCTTGACTCCTCAACACACAGGCCTGGAGATGGGGCTTTTGTTCGCCTCCCCTCTTCCCCCACTTCATAGATGAGGAAACTGAGGAGCAGGGAGGCTGCAGAACTTGTCCACGGTCAGCACCAAGTAGAGGGCACACGGCCTCCCAGATGGCAAGAGCATCCCTCATGCCACGTCCTGAGGTTCTCAGAAGCCAAAAGTCATGGTCTGCTTTCAACATCAACATTATGAGATGGATGCCTTTAACATACATGTGTGTGTGTGCACGCGTGTGCACATGTGTGCTCGGTGGGATCTGACTCTTCGCAACCCTATGGACTGTAGCCCACCAGGCTCCTCTGTCCATGGAGTTTTCCAGGCAAGAATACTGGAGTGGGTTGCCATTTCCCTACTCCAGAGGATCTTCCCAACCCAGGGATCGAACCCCCATCTCTTGCATCTCCTGCATTGGCAGGCGGATTCCTTACCACTGCACCAACTCAGAAATAGTTTAACATACAAGACATGCAACCAAACTGTTGGGGCTGCAAACAGTCATGGGATTTCTAAAATTATTACCATGTACCACTTATGAACGGGGTGAGCTTTGGATGAGTTCCTGCTCTTCTCTGGGCCTCAGTTTTCTCATCTGTAAAATGGGGACAGTGAGTCCTTCTCTCATAAATCACAGTGAGCATCCCATGAGCTCACACTTAGAACATGATCTACAAAGGAAACACTCTAAATATCAGCTATTACTATTAATGGCTGTAGCAGTATTGGTATCAATGTCTATTGCTTTCAAGCAAGCAGCCTAGTTTCATGAAAGCCATATAAGCAAGATAAGGCACATCCCCTCTTTCAGCAACTCTCCATGTCCATGTGGATAAAAGACATCCCACTGCGAGAGACCACGACCCGCTGGGCCCTCCCCTTCGCAGACAAGCATTGAGATGAGACCCTCCCCAGCTGCCCACCCAGCACTAGCCATCTCTGCAAAAAGCAAATCCAGACCTACCAACCACACAGCAGCACCCAGAAGCCTCCTAGAACCTTCCTTTAATAGGCTCTGTTTTGGCCAAAGCATGATCCTTCAGTAGGTAACAGTCAAGGCAATAGCTTCCACCACATGGAAACTGACTTTTTTGCTCAGAAATCAGCCCAAATCCTGAACCCAGCCACTCCTCTCCCCTTCTCCCCATTCATCTACTTTCTTCACAGCAGCCAGAGAGATTCTTCTAAGATGAGTCATTCATTGAGATTCTCTGGCTGAAAACCTCCACTGCTCACAGAATAAAAGCCCAGCACCTCACCTGGGCCCCACAACAGTACTCAGACCTCCTCTCCCCACCTGCTGTCCCCTCACTCACTCCACCCCAGCCACACGGCCTCCCTGCTGATCCGGAAACTGGCCAAGCTCATCCCTGCCTCAGGGCCTTTGCACAGGCTATTCCCTCTGCCTGAAACAACTCCTCCTGCCCTTCTTCTTATGGCTGGCTTTCTTGGCATACAGGTCCCAGTTCAAACTCATCTCATCAGACAGCCTTTCTCTGATCATCAGATCCAAAACAGCCCCCAACACTATCTAACTCGTACCCCTGACTTATGGTATTCACAGAACTTGTCACTTGCAGGATTTTTTATTTGTTTATTTCCCATGTCCTCCTATTCAAAATACCAGATCTTAGAGTAGGGTTTTTGTCTGTTTTGATCACTGCTGCTTCTCCAATGTCTGGAACCTAGCAGGACCTTAACCAATATATGCTGACAGTATAACGACATCAGAGAACAAGATTCCTGGAGCTTAAAGTGCATCTGACACAGCAGATCACCCATTCCCTATGGGACAAGGGCTCCAAGAGAAAACATAGGGTGCAGAGACCAACGGGGGCAGCAACCCTGCCGGGGAGGGGGGGTGACGAGCCAAGGAAGAGAAAGTGCGTTAGACCCTCGCCCCCCAGACCGGCAGCATGGCCATCTCCTCTCCTAGGAGCCTGTTGCAAATGCAGCATTGCAGGCCCTACCCCCAGGGCCTGCTGTTTCTGCATTCTAATTAGATCCACCCCAGGCAGTTCCTATGTATAGTAAACCTTGACACATCCCCGTCTAGACCCCAGGATAAGCAGGCAGTAGTAGGCATGTCTGGCTCAGGGCGGCCCTGGAAACTGAAAGGCCCCGGGCAGGCCTGTGAAGCCACCCTCACACAGAGCATAGCCACCCGGTGCCACTGACCAGGAAGAGCGGCGAGGCCCATCCAGGGTCCCAGAGCAGCCTTCCTCCCTAGGGCCTGAAACACGATCCCAGACGCCCAGACTGGCATATGCAGGTGGGGAGGGAGAAGGGGGATACGAACCCAACAGATTTGTGTGGCAGACTCCCCGAGAGTCGCACCATCTGGAGCCCCTTTGTGATACAGGGAGGGGAGGACAGCAGAGAGGCGGAGAGCCGGGAGTATTTATAACGCACAGGCCAAGCAGGCGAAGGAGCTGAGTGCGGGGAGAGGCAGGGGACCCACCACCGAAATGCCTGCAGCATCCCCATCTCTGTCTCCCAGCCGCCTGCAACAGACAGGGCCACACACCGCCAAAACCACTTAGAATCTATGTGAAATCCACCCTTTCTGTAGCTCCCAGAGATGTGACCTCCTGCAAGTCAACCCTGAACCTCTGGGTACATGCCCCTGTGGAAGAGCTGACCCTTCATCTCCATTGATAAGGATGAACATGTGACCCAAGCCAAACAATCAGATTTCTGGGCTCCTAAATAGACAATACTTCGTTTACAGAGGGGAACATGTGCCAGGGGTCAGGCTGGGGAACACCTGGATCCAGCTATGCCTGAAGCCATTAATCCTGAGTCAACTGAGCCCATAATAGCCTTTTTTATCCTTAAGACACTGATTTGAAATTTCTGTCATTCACAACCCAGAGAGTCCTAACACATCTGCTAAAGCACTTAACACCCAGTAGTGTCATTACTTGGAGAAGGCAATGGCACCCCACTCCAGTACTCTTGCCTGGAAAATCCCATGGACGGAGGAGCCTGGTGGGCTGCCGCCTATGGGGCCGCACGGGGTCGGACACAACTGAAGCGACTCAGCAGCAGCGGCAGTGTCATTACTTGTGTGCCCTGTCAATCGCCTGCACTGGAACTCTCTGAGGACGCAAACCATTGTTTGATTTAATTCTGTCCCTGATGCCTAGAAGAAAGCCTAACATACACTATAATCTCAAGAGATGCAGGACAATGAACGGATGGTCTTCCTTCACCCTACGAATATGCACTGGGCACCCAGGGTGCCAGACCTTGTTCTGGGTCTGGAAGCAGCAGGAAACGGGGGAGACAAAAAAATCCCTGCCCTCCGGGAGTTTCCACTCTAGTGAGGGGAGGGCAGACGATTATTAAACAAGTGAGTAAGGTCTAACTGCAACGGAGAAGGGGAGAGGGACCCTGAGGAGGAGGGGTGCTTCCAGACGGGAAGGTCTGGGAAGGATGCCCTGAGGAAGCGCAGTACTGGAGCAGAGGCCTGAAGAGGCACCAAGCCACACGGACACCTGGGGAGTGTTCCAGAGCAGGCAGACAGTAAGCACAAAGGCCCTGAGGCAGGAACGGGTCGGCTGTGTTTGGAGACGAAGTCAGAGAGACGGACCCAAGGAATAGGCAGACCAGACGCTGAAGGGCTTCCCAGGCCATCTCCAGGGTCTTGACACTGACCACAAGGGAGGGGGGAGCCCTGGGAGGGTTTTAGGTAGAAGAGGAATGTGACCTGACCTCTAGGGGGTGTGTGGAGACCCACCTGTCAGGGGCGAGGGCAGAAGCCAGGGGCCAGGGAGGAGGCGACCGAAACAGTCCCAGGAAGCAATGAAGGCAGCTAGCACCACGGCGGCAGCGCGGAGGGGTAAGGAGCGGCCAAAGTCTGGATGCTCATTAGAAGTGAAGCCTACGGGATTTCCTGACCGTTCAGATGCAGGAGATAAGAGGAAGAGCAGCATCAAGATGGTTCCTGGGATGTGTGTGGGCAGGTGGAAGGATGGAGACACCATTACTTAGACAGGAGAGGCCATGAGCAGAGTGAGCTGGTACAGATCGGGAGTTGGCAATGCCCATTAGACACCCAAGGAGAGTTGCCATCGTCACTGGATACATACAGATGCTGGGAGGTCAGGGCAGAGGGCAGACTAGGAAACATTTGGGAAATGTCAGCAAAGGGATGGCAGGAAGGTGACTGAAAAGACATACTCAATCACAGAATGATGAAGAAATGACAGAGGGAGAGAGGGAAGGAGCCACCCCACACCCTTGCCCCTGGGCTCCCATCCCCACCCCCAGTCTTCCCAACTTCGTGCTGGGGGAAAGCCGTAATTGAGAGGAATAGTGGCGTCAGCTCCTCCTGGAAAGACCTGGACAAAGAAGCTGCACATACAGCATCTCTCCTGCATCCACCCCCACCCCGCCTCCATCACCCAGGTGACAAACTGAGGCTCGGAGAGGGACAAGGCCGACGCCAGGAATCCAAAGGCTGTCAGCTGGAGGGGCCGCCCGAATCGGGCCCTGGCTGTTGACACCACGTGCTGCTGCCAAACACAGCTTTTCACGAGCAGAAATAAAGAGGACGCCCCCCTCACCCTGCCTTCCAGGGCTGCCGGCACAGAGGACGCGACAAAGACTGACACATGGGGAGGGGGCTGAGAACATATCTTGGCTAGAGGCATCGTGGTGACTGGCAGACGACAGGGCTGGCACCGAGCTGGGGAGCCAGGAGGGGTGGCCAGCACCAAATTCAGGCCAGGGTCTCCAGAGCCTCCCCAGAGGCAGAGTATCTCCACTTCTTGGACATACAGGCCAGTCCTGAGCCCACAGCCTCTTCCCAGGGATGGGGCATCCTGCTCCCACCTCGACACCTCTCCGAGCCCCAACTTCCTTGTCTCTAGGATGGGTGGCAAGCAAAGACATGTTTACGCCATCTTTTCATCACAGAAGCTAAGATTCGTTGAGCTCTTACTGTATGTCACTGACCTAGCCCCCGGTCCTCAGCCTCGGCACTACTGATATTTGGGACCAGATCATTCACGTCATGGGGGCGGTCCTAAGGCATTGGAGGATATTTAGCAACATCCTTGGCTTCCACCCACCACACGCCAACAGCACCCTTCCTCTGCACTTATGACAACTAAAAACGTCTGCAGCTTTGCCCAACGTCCCAAGCTGGGGTCGGGGGCAGGGGGAAGGGCAAAAAGTGCCCTCGTTTGGGAACCCCTGTTCTAGGCACAGTTCTACGCTGCCCAGGATGTCAGCTCCTCAAGGATGAAGATCTTTGTCCACTGGTCAAGTCTAGGGCCCAGATTTAACTTAATGGGCCTGGATTCAGAATCTTATTCACCCATCCCATTATTCTGATTCTCAAAGGACTATGAGAGGCTTTATATGAACCAATATTATATCCAGGTCTACCACCCATGGGTGAGAAGCCAGCAGCTGTCTTTTTTTAATCATCGGTTTATCTTAGTTTGAAAAATAATGTCTTAATTATAACTAGTGAAACAATGCAAAAAATACCAAGATGAAATATCTTTCTCTGAAACCCTCCCCGTTCTCAGCCCAAGGCCACCTGGGGTGCATCATACAGTGCCCTTCTCAACGTTCGTAAATACCCGTCCAGAGGGTCTTTTTTGGCTGTTGGGTTTTTTTCCTACAAAACTGGGATCACCCTCTACGTTTGACCTTAATCTTTCTTGCTTAACAGTACAGCGTGTTCAGCCCTTCACGTCAAGTGAAGAGATCAGTTTCATTCCTTTAAACAGCTGCCTGACACCGCAACCATGGATAAGCGATAACCTTTGCCTTCTCTCTGTGAACAAATATCCAAGTGGTTTCCGTTCTGCAGGGGAGGCCCGTCATAAAACTGGAACAAACAACTGTCTAACTTACATCTTTATAGACTGCTTCTTCTCGGCTCTACAGGAGAGATTCCCAAAGACACTGAGTCAGAGGTTATCACGGTTTTTGACTTTTAAGAACATTGCCAGACTTACAACGTGATAAGTATCATTAAATTGCTGTATGTTATATATGAAAACGGTTAAGATATTAAATCCTAAGAGATCACATCACAGGGGAAAAAATCTTTTTATTTTATGTTGTAGCCATACGAGCTGACGGATAGTCAACTAAACTTAACGGGATCATCACTGCACAACGTACATCAAATCATCACGCTGTACGCCTTAAACTTACACACTTCTGTGTGTGAATCATTTGTTGTTGTTCAGTTGCTCAGTCGTGTCCGACCCTTTGCGAACCCATGGACTGCAGCATGCCGGGCTTCCCTGTCCTTCACCCTCTCCCGGAGCCTGCTCAAACTCATGTCCATTGAGTTGGTGATGCCATCCAACCATCTCATCCTCTGATTTACTTTCCTTCCAATTTCATTGAATTGTATCTCAACGAAGTTAGAAGGAAAATAAATGAACAAATAAGAAAACATGGCCAGACTATTCTTCCCAAAAGACAGCAGCATTAATACTCTTGACAGGAATCATGGAACTGTCCATTTCCAAACAAGCACATCAGCACCGGGTATTACGACTTTTTCTGTGTGTGAGAGACAGATAATGGTAATGTTGATTGATGTGGTTACTGAGCAAGAATGTGGCTCCACATAGTTCTCATTCCACAAAACACTACCAATTCAAGAGAATTGTTTTCTGACCCACATGAGGCTACGTGATTGTTGGGGAGCAGGCTGTCCCTCCATGGGGCCCTGAGATGTCTTCCTCCCAAGTCCCTCCCCATCCTTGTAAGCTGCCCTCTGAGCCTGCACCATTTCTCAGATGGATTTCACACCCAGGAATAACAAAGATGTCTTTGTCACTAGGAAAGAGGGAACGACTGTTGCCAGAACATTCTGGGTTCTGTTCATTCAAATCTCCATGTGTCAGGAGGAGGAGGGTAGAGTTGGGGATGGCAGGGCAGGATGCTTCCCACTCTGGGACTAACCTCAGGGGTAGATGCTCCCTTGGGCAGAGCTGGAGCAGCACCAAACTCCCTGTCGTTCACTCACTGGTTTATTCTACAAATATTTGCTGAGTGTTTGGCAGGCATTCCGGAAAGCCCTTTACATTGCATGCAATTCATACTCACAGCCTGATAAGAGAAGTAACACCATTAACCCCATTTTACAGATGAGAAAACTGAGGCTCAATGAGATTAAAGCCAGGACCCAAGGTCACACAGCTAATGAACAACCCAGGAGCACAAAGGAGCGGCAAATAACTAACTTCTAACCACCTGCAGAACACCCCAGACCCCAGCTGTCGCGTTGTTCCACCTGGGCTACTACCATGCAGCCTCCCCCTCTGCCTCCATGCTGCCCCCGTACAGTCCCTTCTCCCCTGGTAACCAAACGGATCCTGGGACAACTACGCGAGATTCTGTCCCTCCTTTGTTCAAAAGCTCCAAGGGCTTCCCTGCCTCTCAAAGTCAAATGCAAAGTCCTTACAATAGCCCAGTCTGCCCACCAGCCTCTCCACTCGTACAGTTACCTCCCTGACTTCACCTCCCATTCGTTTTTCACGGGGCTCACTGCCTCCTTTCTGCTCCTGAAACACACCCCTGCCTCAGGGCTTTTGCACTTGCTATTCCCTGTACCTAGAATGTTCTTCCCCAGATACAGCGGTTAAGCCATTTTCCTAAAGAGGCAGAAAAGTGTGAACGTATAGTCACTCAGCCTTTCTGATCCCATGGACTGTAGCCCGCCAGCCTCCCCTGTCCGTGGGATTCTCCAAGCAAGAATACTGAAGTGGGTTGTCATGTCCTCCTCCAGGGGATCTTCCCGACCTAGGGATCGAACCCAGGACTCCTGCATTGCAGGCAGATTCTTTACCACTGAGCCACCAGGGATTCAAATCCAGGTTGTGTGGCCTCAGAGAAAACAAAACACACAGGCGAGAGCCTCCAATGAGAGAGAAGGATGCTGTGTGACCCTGAAGCCTTTCTGGGCACTGAACCTCTCTGAGCCTGTTTCCTCATGGATAAAATAGGTAACACAGGATCGGCTTCTCCACGAGATTCCGGGGAGCCTATGTTGCTTGAGACTTGTCCCCTGAGGACATCACACACATGTGGATGCTGGTGCTATTATTAGACCCATGGCAAGAGCCAGAACGGTCAAGGAAGGTCTTCTCAGGAAGCAGGATATGAGCAAGGCTTTGAAGGTAGGATGTGGAAACACCACCGGGCAATGTGGGCAGCCCCAGTGACAACAGAGCTTCCCTGGGCCCCAAGACTCGGGGGAAGGCAAAGGCTTCCAATCCAGGATGACAGTACCAGCACAGAGGAGAAGAGATGCTCTCAGCTGGCATCCCTCCCCTTCTCCCGGTCCCAGGGCCCTGGAGTCTGCCTTCCAGGACTCACGGCTCCTCCATGGGCACGGTGTACAGGTGGGCCCCTCACCCAGACCTGGCCGGTCAGCCTCAGTGACAGGGGTCTGGGCTGGGCACGTGACTCAAGACAGCCAATCAGAGCCCACTCACCCCACTGGAGTAGCCAGACCCTCCCCTACACAAACCAAGCAAGACCAGTCTGTGCTGAAGGCATTAAACTGGTTTTCCATCACTTGCAACAAAAGAAGCCTGAGGACCAGCACTTGCTGCTCTTTTATTGTTGCTGTTTCAAAACCTTCTAGATTCTGGAGAGACAAAGCAGGGGAGAGAAACTCCACGGAGCTGCACAAGAGGAAGAGGACGCCAAGCTTCACTGGGAAGGCATCGGGGTCCTCGAGTCCAAGCGGAGGCCCCCAGTGGTAACTGAGGGACCCCCGAACACCCAAAGAGGAGCCCACTGCGTCCTCTCTGGGATCTGCGGCCCAGAATCTCCCAAAGGAGCCCAAGTACAGAACAAGATTCAGGAAGCAGGACAGATGAATGTGGGAACCTCCAGTTCGACAGCTGAGGTTGCAAAAAAGAAAGGAGAGTGACTGCCCACAGGCCACAGGAAGTGGAAGCTTGGGTAAGAGAATCACCCTCTCCAAGAGAGAGCCACCTTCTCCCCCTCTGCTCACCTCAGAGAATAGAGGGACCACCCACAAACTACGAGATGCATCTCAAACTGAGCTGCCTGAGTGGAAGGGGCTGGGGCTGGGGCCGGATGGGTGTCCTCCGTGATGACGATGAGAGTCACAACCTTTGGACAAAAAAAGCACTTTTTTTGCTTACTAAGTTCAGTTCATTTCAGTCGCTCAGTCATGTCCGACTCTTTGCGACCCCATGAATCGCAGCACGCCAGGCCTCCCTGTCCATCACCAACTCCTGGAGTTCTCTCAGACTCACGTCCATCGAGTCGGTGATGCCATCCAGCCATCTCATCCTCTGTCGTCCCCTTCTCCTCCTGCCCGCAATCCCTCCCAGCATCAGAGTCTTTTCCAATGAGTCAACTCTTCGCATGAGGTGGCCAAAGTACTGGAGTTTCAGCGTTAGCATCATTCCTTCCAAAGAAATCCAAGAGCTGATCTCCTTCAGAGATTACTAAAGGTGACAGTAATCCTTCCAAAGGGAATCGAATCCATCCTCCTTCCAAAGGGAGAGCCGGCCGCCTTTGTTTCTTAAAACATGTAACTCTCACACCTCCCCGGCAGCTCAGGAGTTAAGAATCTGACTGCCAATGCAGGAGACACGGGTTTGATCCCTGGTCCGGAAAGATCCCACGTGCTGTGAGGCAACTAGGCCCGTGCACCACAAGGACTGAAGCCTGTGCTTTCTAGAGCCCAACTGCACAGCAAGAGGAGCCACCACACGATAAGCCTGCACACTGTACCTAGACAGCAGCCCACTCACCACAACCAGAGAAAGCCCAGCACAACCAAAAATCGAGAAGCCAACAACATTTCCAAACAACAAACAGAAAAGAACATGAATGAAGCTCTCTTGGTCTGGCTTTCAGTTTTCTATGATAGAAACAAGGGTTAGAAGAACTCTTCCAATGTCCTCGAGTCTATTTTTTTTTTTAAGTCCAGCAGAGCAAGCACAATGGCAAATGGCAAGCAACGTTGGGTTTCAATGTCAGGACGTTAGGGAAGGGTAGGGACTGTGGCAGGCTGAAGACTGCAAGTCCTGTCTAAAGAAGGCAGCTGCTGTTCAGCTCCAGGCAAGTGTTTGCCTGTAGGCACGCAAGCTTAATGCAGACCGGTCTTCTGATTATTGAAGAACTCAGAAATAAAGATTTTCATATGAAATTTCTTAATTTTTCAAGAAATACTGGCAACCAATAAAAACAAAATTTTTAAACACTGCACAGGCCTATGCTGGCCTGAGGACCCGTAGTTTGGAACTCATGGGGCTATGGACCCATGACCACTGAATGATAGAAAGACAGACAGACAGACACACATACACACATCATGTATGGCCACTGAAGTCAAAGGAGCTGAAAATAAAGTTTCCCAAAGACACAGGAAACCTCTGGGTACACAGGATTCCTCCAGCTCACTTGGACACAACTTAAACCCTCCCTCTCTGTCCTCCAAGCATCTGAGCTGTTGGACGAGAGCAGAACAATCCTGGGGTTCTGCTTTCAATTTCAAGTTCCATCTCAGCCACAAACTCAGTTGGTAAGCCTGAACCAACTAACTCACTGAACGGTTTTGTGCCTCGGTTTCCGCATCGGGAAAAATGACACAATCGGCTGAGATAATGTCATGGATTCTCCTTGCTCTGACAACTCAATTCTAGGGTTCTAGGTGTTGGTCATTTCTTTGGATTGGTAAAGACCACAAGGCCCTAAACCAAAGTTTCTTCAGCTTCCAGTTACTGAACTGGCAGCTTGAACAAAGACACATATGCTCTGTAATTGTGAAAAGCTGAAATCTATGTAAATACTCAATATAAAAGGGATGGTTAAAAGATAATAATAATTTTATTAGTATGTTATTACATTATGTTATTATAGTATATTATTACATTATGTTATTATAGTATATTATTACATTGTGTTATTGGAGAAGGCAATGACACCCCACTCCAGTACTTTTGCCTAGAAAATCCCATGGATGGAGGAGCTTGGTAGGCTGCAGTCCATGGGGTCGCTAGAGTCGGACACGACTGAGTGACTTCACTTTCACTTTTTACTTTCATGCATTGGAGAAGGAAATGGCAACCCACTCCAGTGTTCTTGCCTGGAGAATCCCAGGGACGGGGAAGCCTGGTGGGCTGCCGTCTATGGGGTTGCACAGAGTCGGACACGACTGAAGTGACTTAGCACATTGTGTTATTATATTATATTATTACATTATGTTATTGTAATAATTATTATAACTATAGCTAATATATACCAAGCATTTACCATGTGCCAGGCATTACTTTGAGAGCATGATAGGTCTTAATTCATCTAATTCCCCATCAGTCTAAGGGCTAGGCACTAGTTTCAGAATGAAGCGTGCCCAGGTAAAGCAATTTGCCCACCATTACACAGCTGGGAAGTAACCAGGATTCTGATGCAGGAAGGAGAAGCCCCTTCCAGGGCACAAGAGTGGGCTCTTGTCTAACACTCAGAAATGAACTGTCCGAGGAGACACCCGTGCTGATAAAGCAAGAGACTTCATTGGAAGGGGGTGCCCAGGAGGAGAGCAGCGGGATGAGGGAGCCCAGGAGAATTGCTCTACCACATGGCTCACAGTCCCGGGTTTTAGGGGAACGGGGTTCTTTTCTGGCTTGTCTCTGGCCAGTCATCTTGTTCAGCCCATAGTTTGATTCAGGGTCCTTCCTGGTGGCATCGCCCAGCCAAGATGGAAGCCAACGCAAAGGATTCTGGGAGGTTGGTCATCTCCCTCCTCCCTCTTCTGACCCCTCCCGAATGCTCCCAGTCAGTTTTCAGCAGCATGTTCCTTATGGGTGCCTCCTGTTGTAAGACAACCCAGGCAAGTGGGCCTGGCCAAGGTGGGCAGTTTCGGTCAACAGTTTCCTAACAAGTCAGCTTGGACAGTGCGGACCCAGAGACCCATGTTTCACTACAAAGCCATCGAAAGCTTAGCGATGGAGTGTACTTACTAGTGACACAGGAGCTGCACAGAAGAGGCAAGAGAAACATAACACCGTGTGTGTGGTGTGATCACACCTCGGCTGAAACAACACGCAAAGGACAAGCAGGAAATGTGCCGAAAGGTGAAACAGCTGTTTGCCAAGGTGAGATCTTTTTGCTTGTCTTTATTTTCCAAATGTTCCACAACGAGCAAAGTGACAGCAAAAACGGCCCACGTGAAGAGGGTGTCCCTGGGAGCCAGCTCCATGCACAGCACCTACTACTGTATTTCGCTCCACCAAATCCTCTCCTCTCAGCCACCAGCCTGAGGACCCAGATGTCTGCCTACTCTGTGACTGCCGAATCCCCAGTGTCAATACACCCGGGAACACAGCAGACACTCAATAAAACGTGTGCAAGGGAGAAAAGGAGATCTCCCCATTTCACAGCCAAAGAAACTGAGGCCCGGGAGCCATCTGCCCAAGGTCACAGAGCTGCTAAGTGGTGGCCTGGGGACAATCGTGGAAGAACTACATCTCAGCAGAGAGTTTCTACCACCCACATAAGGGGTAAAAGTCACACGCAGTCAAAATCGCCAGTGAAGTCAACTAAACACGATGCACGATACAGGACTGGATTCTGGAGATGGGAAAGAGGGGAGGGGAAGTATAAAGAACACCTGGAAAAACAGGTGAAATCTGAATACAGATTGTGGATTGTATAATTTACTATCAATGTTACATTTCCCGATTTTGTTCAGGGTACTGTGGTTATAGCAGAGAATATCTGTGTTCTTAGGAGATTATTTAGGGGCATCATGTCTGCAATTATTCTCAAATGGATCAACATAATAAAAACTCTGTGTGTGTGTGTGCATGCACGTGTGTGTATGAGGTGGGAGAGGTGGGGAGGGGAAAGGAGAGGGGAGAATTAGAAAACAAACTGGTGAACCTAGGGTAACGGTCTATGGGGTGCTCTCTATTCTTGAAATGTCAACATTAAAAGGTACCCAAAAATTAACTTTCAAAAAGTGAATTAAAATGTCCACAAATACAGCACACTGGAGTTTTACGTCTAGACCTCTGACCATGTGCAGAAATGTGTAACATATACGGCCAGGTACATACATAAAACATCATTTTACCATATTTGGTTCCATATGAGACAGTCTGTAATAAAAGGACATAAAAGAATGTGTTTTTGACACATACACGCCCACTATATTTATGACCTTTTTGATCAGGGGGAAATAAGTCTTAAAAAACCACCCAGTTGGACTTCCCTGGTGGTACAGTGGATAAGACTCTGCCTGACAATGCAAAGGACACGGGTTCTATCCCTCCTCCAGGAAGATTCCACATGCTGCGGGGCACCCAAGCCCTCGAAGCGCAACTCCTGAGCCTGCGCGCCACGAGCCCCCGTGTCTAGAGCCCGTGCTCCACAACGAGCGAAGCCACCGAAATGAGAAGAATGCGCGCTACGACGGAGAGCAGCCCCCGCCACGACGGAGAGCAGCCCCCGCCACCGCCGCTGCAGAAACCCCGATGCAGCAACGAAGACCCAGCACAGACAAAAAAAGATTTAGTTTTTTTAATTAATAAACTTTAAAAATTCTTTTAAAAACACCCAATCAACAGCCCGGCCTGCCATCAGCTAGTGGCTGGGACCACGCAGAGCTCCCTCGGCCCTCCCAGCGTGGTGAGGGCAAGAGGCCAAGGACGCCAGTCTGCAGGCACTCCCCACGCTGAGGTCCACGCTCCCCAAAGTCAAGGAACCAGAAGGCCTGGTGGCAGGACCTGGGAGAGCCTCCACCACACAGTAAACCCCATCCAATCCCTTTCGCTCACACACTCACTCCCAAGACCCACATGAACAGAGTGCCCATTATGTGCTGGGTGCTGCAGGGCTGTCAGTGAACACAGCAGGCAGGGGCCCTGACCTCGTATGACTTGTATCCTAGTGGGGGAGACAGACGCCAATCAAGTAAACAGACTATCTCAGGGAGTGACAGGTACCAAGAAGAAAATGGGTGTGGTGAAACAGAGAGCAGGACTCGAAGGCTCCCTGAGGAAGTGACACTGGGGTTATACAGCTAAACGAGAGGGAAGGGCCCCATGCACAGCACAGTTAGAGGTGCTACAGGCAAGAGGAACAGCAAAACGAAAAGGTTGAGAAGGTGGAACCAGCCTAGCAAGTTCAAGAACAGAAAGCCCGGGACATAATGAATGCAGAGGAAGATGAAGCTGGCGTGGTGAGCAGAGTCCAGACCTCAGAGGCCGTGTAAGCCACAGCAAGGGGTCTGGATTCAACCAGTCTGCATTTCCTGCTCCCCTTTCCTCCAGCACAATGGGGACAGGAGAGGAAGGAGATCCAACGAAATGCCAGGATGTTAGACCTAAACCCAACCCTGTCAATAACTGCATTAATGTATATGAGCTAAACAATCTAATTAAAAGGCAGAGACTGTCTGAACGGATTTTTTTTTAAAGCACATGACAAGGATCTGAGGAGGTGAGAGTCATCACAGCAAACAGCCAGAAAGAACATGAGACCTCAGTCCGACGGCCGCAAGGAACTAAATTCACCCAAGAAGCTAAACAGAGGTCCCCAAGATTCAGACGAGATGCTAGTCCAGCCAATACCATGACCGCAGCCATGTGAGACCTGGAGAAGAAAACCCAGTTACCCAGTGCCCAGAATTCTGACCACAGAAACTGCATGGTGGTCATCAATAGGGCTGCTTCAGACACTAAATGCGGGGTAGTTTGTTCCACAGCGATAGGCAACGGATACACCCTCTCTTGTGATCTTGGGCAAGTGGCCTCGCATTTCTGGGCCCCAGTTTCTTCATCTGCACAACTGTGAGGATGCAAAGAAAGCAGAATGTACAACAGCCTCGCCCAGGAAGAGAATGATTTATTCTGTGTCCACTCAAGTCTGTGGAGAGATTTCAGAGTGGGAGAATAGGAGGGGCCTTCATGCATTTTTGAGAAGATGACCATTTTTTTTTTTTCTATCTTTGGGTGGGTTCCTCAGGGAAGGAGATGAATAATCTCTTCTAGCTCCAAATGCCAGTCATCCCAAAGATGTCCTTGCTCCCAACTGCCTTCAGAGACAGGAGTACAGAGACCAGGAGTCCGGGTCAAGGGGCCACCTGGCCAAAATGAATTCAGTTGCTTATTTCAAGCCCCAAGAATGATCTGAGGCACGTTTTTCAAGACAAGACCCCATAACTGTTCTTGAGCAAAAAGAAGGGAAATACTGAGATTCTAAAACATGATAATAATTTTAATAAAAGAACAACTACCATTGACTGGAGCCTGGCCATATGCCAACACTGAACAAAGTGTCCCAACCCATTTTACAGATGAGGAAACTGAGGTCGAGAGAGGGGAAACTCCTTGGGGAAACTCCTTGCCGAGGATCGCAGAGCCACTGAGGGGCAGAGACACAATTCAGACCCAGATAGTCTGGGCCAGACCCCAGGGCCCAAAAATCCACACAAAGATACTGAGCATTTATATAAATTAAGACCATCACATTATTTTAAACATATGGGAATTCCCTGGTAGTCCAGTGATTAGGACTACGCACTTTCACTGCCAAGGATGTGGGTTCAATCCCTGGTGGGGGAACAAAGATCCTACAAGCTGCGTAGTACAGTCAAAAATAAACAAATAAATGTGTGTGTGTGTGCAGAGGAGATGTTTTTTTTTTCTTCACTTGACAGATATTTAATGAGCACCTACTATGTGCCAGGCACTTTTTAACAGTGCTGGAGAGAGAGAGTGAATAAAGGACCACCCAGAGAAAAGGAGACAGGAAGCAGTAAGTGGGGGCAGAATACAATTTCAAACAGGAAGTGGTGGTGGGGTAGTCAGAAAAGACCTTCCGAAGACCACGAGGTTTAAGCAGAGGCCTGAAGGAGTGAGCCATGGGGATACTGGAGGAAGTGCACTCCAGACAGAACAAATGGGAAGACCCTGATGCAGGAGCACGCCTGGTGCCCTGAGAAAGGGTCCATGTGGCTGGAGGGGAGCAAGGGAGGGCGACAGGACGCTCTGGAATTAGACGGCAGCGATGACTGCACAACTTTGTGAATATACCCCAAACCGCTGAATTGTGCTCTTGAGGGGGTAGAATGTATAGTGTGTGAATCATACCTCAATGTTAAAAAAAAGGTATGAAAAAAAAAGATGCCTCAGAGACGGAGGGGAGAAGAGACAGGGCAAGTGGTGTGGGACCTCCTGGGCCACCCTGAGGACCTGGCTTTGACTGAGGGCGCTGGCAGCCACAGCAGGGCTTTGAACGGGGCAGCGGCACGACCTAACAAGTCTAACGAGGCTCCTCGGGCTGTGCATGGAGAGCAGACCACGGGAGGCAAGGATGAGAGCAGCAGAGGCAGAGGCCAGTTCCCCAGGGTGGGTCCCCGGGCGAGTTACCCTCAGTGCCTCCATTTTTCTCATCTGGGAAGTGGGTGTGAAAAAGACACGCGAGCTGACGCCAGGTTAAGTGCTGTTGTGACGGCTGTGAGTGGAAGGTGGAGTCAGAGGTGCCACCGAACAGTTTTTAATCATGCAAATCAGTTTCCTGAACAGAAAACATGGGGTGGCCCTCCCTCACGGGAAGCAGGCACCCGTCTCACACCTCAACAGCCCTCCCAGTGCAGCCCGTCCACACCCAGGCCACGAAGAGGGGCCCAAACTCCTCTCCACGTGTGGTCGGCTCACAGCACCCACCCAGACAGAGGACAGAATCGCCCAGGTCACTAGACAGCCGGGGCACAGACAGGGGGGAGCTGCCTGTGGGAGGGGAAGATGTGGTCCTCCTCCTGGCGAGGTGCCCAGGAAGGAAGCAGGAGGTGTTTGCTGGACCTTGGGAAGGGCGCCATGCAGTCCTGAGTTTCAGGTCATCAGTCAGACGGTGCCACACCCCAGGGCCTCCTCATCCCACTAAGACTCAAGCCCAAACGGCTCACCGTGCACGTGAGGTTCACACCGCCAGAACCCCTGCTGCCCACGCCAACCTGACCTCCTCTTCAGCAAGCCGAACTGGGCCCTGCCTCAGGGCCTTTGCACACGCTGTGCCCACCACCTGGAGCACGCTTCTCTCAGCTCCTTCCTCAGCGGGCTCCTTCTCGGCCACCTCTTCAGAGGCCTCCCTTGACCACCTCATGTCAACAGATGACACCACCTCCGTCACCAGGGTACCTCCCCCTTCCTTTCTCCTCGGGGCACCCACTCCAAACTGTGTGCTGCTGCTAAGTCGCGTCAGTCGTGTCCGACTCTGTGCGACCCCATAGAGGGCAGCACACCAGGCTCCTCTGTCCCTGGGATTCTCCAGGCAAGAACACTGGAGTGGGTTGCCACTGCCTTCTCCCCAAACTGTGTGGACTTGAGCAATTTCCTCAGCCTCTCTGGGCCTTGGCTTCCCCAGGAGCAAAATAGATATAATGACAGTCTCTACTCCAAAGGGTTACTGCAAGGGCTCAAAGAGATAATTCATACAGTACCTGGCACCCAGCAGGACCTCAGTGGATTATCTTATCATGATTACACCTCTCGTCACTTGCTCAAGCCATCTCTTTTTGTACTGTGTGAAGATTCCACGAGGGCAAGAACTTTGTCCATCTTGTACTGGCCATGTGCCAACATCTAGCCCATATGTCTGACACTTAGTAGGTGCTTAACATCTGTTTGTTTAAGAAGTGAATTTGTGAATGAAGGCATTGACTGCCTATACCCCACGGTGACCCTGGCCTCACTCCTCCTGGGAGCAGCTTCTTGCAGAAGCTACCCACCCTCCCCAGCAACTGGCCACCTGCCTCTACCAACCTTCAGTGGCCCTAGGCCAGCCAGCCTGAAATAGCCTCACCTCTCCTGGCCCAGAACCAAGGGGTCAGTTGCCAGCTCCACCCTGGGGAAGGAACTGGGCGGGTAAACACAGATTGTGTGTCTGACCACACGACAGAAGAGGGGCGGACAGGCAGATTCCCTTCTGGCCCTCAAAGAGTAGAGAAAATAAAAATAAACCTAAAAATCCAGACTCGTCTGGGAGTCTGGAGGCTTCCCTCCTTCCTCAGGGATTCCTTCTGTGGCCTGTACTTCAGGGAGACTGATCTTGCCCCAGGACCCAGCTGCACCAGGAGTGTGAGTGACTACACTCGATCCTTGCAGCCACCCTAGGGGGACTACAACCATCTTACAGATGAGGAAACCAGGGCTCACAGAAGCAAAACGACTCGTCCAAGGTCACACAGGGGCAGAGCTGCGTTTCAAACACAGGCTGTTTTTGTCTCCAGAGTCTGTGCCCTTAACCATGAACCCAAGACACACTGCAGAGTGAAAAATACAAACCGTACCACGCTATTTAGGTAAACACATACACATTCACACACACACACATATCAACACTACACATGTAATTGCCTTCAAATGGGCCAAAAGCAGAGCTGGTGATCAAAGGAGGTTTCAGCCAGTGATTCCCAGCCAGGGGCTATTTTGCCCCCAAGGGATATGTGACAATGTCTGGAGACACTTCTGATCGCCCCAACAGGGGGAAGGGGACGCTACTGGAATCTAGTAGGTGGCGGCCAAGGATGCCTCTGAAATCCTGCAACACACAGGCCACCCCTACAAACAAAGAATAATCCTGCCCGATGTGCCAATAATGCCAAAGGTTGAAAGATGAAGGGATTCACCCCAAATCAGTTACTAGGGCTGGAAATGCCCCTTGTAGAACTTGTTTAAGGGGGACAGTGGATCCAGGCTAAAACACAAGTCCCCAGAGAAGGCCCCCAAGCCTTCTCTCCCAAGAACTGTCAGGATGGAACTGTCAGCAGCAGTCACCACCCTTGACCAGGGCTTACCTCCCTCTGAGGGACACAACTTCTAGGGGGTCCCTCCGGGGGCCTCACCTGCAAAACAAGGAGATTCAGACCCTGCCTCCACCCCTGGCTTGCTCACAAGTTCTATGTCTCCTAAATTCTGGGGCAGGAACCAGCTCTGACCTCACCTGGTGCTTTCGAAACAAAGCCAGTGGGACAGCAAACCCTGGTTACCCACTTCCCACTAGGGTTCCAGCCAGAGAACCTATGTCTATTAGAGAAGAGAAAACACAAAAATCTGGGAGGTAAAGTTCTGCAGCGAGGCACGGCCTACTTCAAAGACTCAACTTTTATAAAAGCTTTAAGAGAGGGCCAGCTGTAAAGCAGAGAGGATGTGGGTTTCTTAATCTGAGGGTGTGGCCCTGAGTCCAACAGCTCTTCTGCTCACTGGCTTGATAAAAGGGACACTCTCGAAGAAAGTGGTGCCCTTGAAGCCTCCAAAAGCCAGGGACACCAACCCCATCCATCTCTTCTTAAAGTGACAGAGCAACAGTTACAAGAGCAAACATCGGAATAATAGCGAGTGGGTGTCTGGGATGTTTGTTTGAAGAACACACTCATTCAAATACATGAGTTCGAGCATCCCTGTTGACTCATCTTTCTCATAAGGACAAGGACCACGTTTGGCCCGTTGGCGGCTGCATCCTCGTGGCCTGGAACACGGACTGGAATACACAGCAGATGCTCCCTCTACCTCTGAAAAAAGCAGTCTAATTTATTTATGGCTTTACCTGTACGTAGCTGTGTGTGCCATACACAAAAGAGGGGCCCCGCCTAACTTCTGCTGATGCTAAGGTTTTTATCATCACAAAATTTTCACTGCCTTCCTGATGACGTTCAGCCCAAAACAAAGTGGGCTGGTCCTGGGTCCCTCACATCCTAAAGCTCAGATCATTTGGATCGCCGGGCTTAATTCTTGCCCACTTGGGCAGCCCAGAGGTCTCACAAAGGCAGGAATGTGGGTCGTGAGCACAGCACCCTGTTGGGGCAGGTCAGGGTAGCGTTAAAGAACGCGGACTGTGCAGTCAAGACTACCCGGGTTTGAATCCCAGTTCCGTCAAACTGTGTGACGCTGGGAAACTGACTTGACCTCTCTGTGCTTTTGTTTCATTTGTAGAACAGGAAGCACAATAACACCTGGAAAGCTGGAGCTGATACACAGAGAATGCTTTTCCTGGGGCTTGCAAACATCTCGCGCTACGTACATCTTAGCCAAATTATTATTACTATTGCTGTGCATTCAACTAATGATCAGGCTGAACGTACAATAATTCCTTCTGTTGGCGAGTTGTAAAAAATATATTCTCATACATATGCCTAATTTTACATGGAGAGGGCATTTCAAATAGCATTTCTTAGAACTTTTTTCTTTTTTTATCTTTCTGCTTGCCTTTCTTCATATGAAACACATCTATCCACCCTTTTCTCCCAATTCCTGTCATGTCATACATACAACAATGTATATCATAATATGGTTATTGCTTATATTCCCAAGGCGGAACTTCTGAGCATCCTCCTTTGCACAACACAACCTTGTGAAACCCCCCCGCCACGTCACCGAGCAGGTCATTCTGTGACTGCAAAATTTAAAAGGCAGCCCCCGCCCCCACTCCCCAGCATCGCTCCCTAGTGTCAGACTAAGAATACAAAAATCTTAAAAAAAAAAAAAAAAATAGTGACAACACAAAACCACAGTTTCTTGTTTGGGCAACCAGAGCTCCAATGAGAAGAAAAGCTTTCGTCTCCTACCCCCAAAAAGCAGAACCACAGAAAGCATTCTGGGAGCTCTCTGCCTATTGTTCCTCAGGGACCCCGGCCCAGCCAGCTCACAAGACCCTCTGGGTATCTGAGAGTGACCCGTCTTTGTTCTGTCCTGGCTTTACTACACACTGATTGTAGGAAGCCCTGGGCAGGTCACCAGCCTGCTCTGTGCCTCAGTTTCCCCATCTGTATAATGGGCACAGTATAGCAGCTGCTGCATCATGGAGAAATGGGGAGCCCTTTCTCTCATCAGAGAGCCAAGGGGAGCCCTTCAAGGGTCTGCTGACCACCCCCGACACAGGAGTCCCTCTGCCCATCCACCCAGGCTGGATGATACATCCTTCAGGGAAGCCATTGGCAGCTGTTCCCAAAGGCAGTCTCCTGGACTTGTAGGTGGAGACCCCAAACCAATCTAAACATGAGACAAGTGGGTTCAAGGATCACCCCGCCTCTTTTTAAGGGGGAAGACTTTGAGCCCCCAAAAGACCAACTCTTTTGCCCCCCCCTCAATGCTGCACATCCCCTCAAAAGGCTACCAGAGCATTCTGGGCACCTACTGTGCGCCTGGCACAGTGCTAACAGCGATAACCTCAGGTTCATTGGAAATGCAACCTTTCCTCTATGATGCAGCAGCTGATATACTGTGCCCATTATGCAGATGGGGAAACAGACACGGAGCAGGCTGGTGACCTGCATAGGGCCACCTACAGGCAGTGTGGAGTAAAGCCATGGTTTGAACACCAGCAGCCTGGCTCCAGAGCCCCACCCTCAACCCTCACGCCATGAAGAGACACGGAGTACAGAGGAGGAACCCAGCAGCCTGACATTTCCATTCTTCTAAGCTGTGCCCGTTCTGCGGAAGAGACAGGCATCACAGAGGGGAAGTAACCAGAGGAAGCCCAGGCAGAGGGTAAGGGTCACACAGATCTGGGTTCAAATCCCAGTTCTGCCACCTCCGTAAGTCACGAGTCAAGCCCTTTATAAGCCAGAGGCAGTCTGTGAAGTGGCTGCAGACATGAGTTCCAGGGTAGGCAGCTGTCTACATGAACCAGACAGCTCACTTAAACTATCTTTGCCTCAGCTTCTTCATCTGCCAATGGGGATAAGACACCACTTCCTTCACAGGGGTGCTGGAAAGATCAAATGAATGGATAGAAGGGTAAGCAATGAATCAGTGTCAGCCCCTACACAGTAATGACAGGCAGGAATATCATTGTCATTATCATTATTAACAAGAGTATATACGGTGCACCTAACACAGCCAGGGCTTCTAAAGGCTGAGATCCAAGGTTCTCGAAACCCGAGGCATCTTCTCCTGCCACCTCTAGAGGGTCCTCCAAGAGAGATCCAGCATCAATACGAGAGGGCTGTCTTTCCCTTCCCATGACTCTTCAATAAATAGACAGAGAATATGGCACCAAAGTCATCAGGCCCCACTGGAGATAAGGGAGGAAGTGCAATCCAGCTCCTGAAGGAGGTAAGGAAAGATGGGGAGATTCTGGAGGAACCTGAGAGCCCCCAAACCCAGAACCAAACGAAACCACTAGTTCTAGAATATAGATGGTCAAACGGAAATTCACCCAGAGTTCCTGTCCTCCTTTCAGTAATGACTCAGATCTCACTTCCTCCAGGCAGCCCTCCCTGACTACTCCTGCTTGCTGGCTACTAAAATCCTACAATCCTAATCATCTGTAATCTTTAAGTATCATATAAAAATTAATTATAATAACTCATATTTAGAATGACTTCCCTGGTGGCTCAGACGTTAAAGCGTCTGTCTACAATGCGGGAGACCCGGGTTTGATCCCTGGGTTGGGAAGATCCCCTGGAGAAGGAAATGGCAATCCACTCCAGGACTATTGCCTGGAAAATCCCATGGACAGAGGGATTTAGAATTGCCTTACAACTTGCTAGGCACTGTTCTAAGTGCTTTATATATATTAATATAATTCACTTATCCACTTCAAAACCCTATAAGATGTACTCTCATTCTCCATTTACAGATGAGGAAAGTGAGGTACAGAAAGGTTAAGCCACTTGCCTAAGGTCACAGAGCCCAAGGACCTGACCCCCAGCAGTTTGGCTCCAGAGCTCAACCTCATACTTGGATTTCTGGAAACACTCATATATTGCCACCCTTGGCTAGAACATGCCCTCCTCTAGCACAAGAACTTAAGACCTGGTTTTTCTGCATTTCCCATAATGCTCAGTCTACCACAGAGGCTTCATTTCTACTGGCAAAGGGACCTTAAAACGAGGGACTCAAGGAAGCCAGGGCAGCCCTTTGAGACCTGCCTCTGCCACATGGAATTAAAAGCAAGGAGGGATTACCCAACATTTCTTCCAAGCAGGAACAGTCCCTCAGTAAGTATAACATAAAGGCTGGGAGGAGGGAGTGGGAAGACAAGAGAGATTCACAACCTGCAGGCTGCCAGCCTGGCTGCCATGGAAAGCCTTGGTAATTAGCAGTTCGTGAAGCTCCAAGCCCTGGGTTTTCAAAACTGAAAGACCTTGGGTTGTTTAGGGACCGTTTCTGATAAAGCAAAACAAGAGAGGTCTCCTGCACCTCACAATTGAGGTACAGCTGGTCAGGTTACACAATCAGTTCATTTGCTGGCACAAGCTTGGGGACACCCAAAAGGACAAGGCAGAAAGAAAGCCTGGCTTCCCCTCCCTGCCTCTGACAAGTGGAGAAACTGAGGCCAGGACAGGTGCGAGAGTGATCCAAGATGTCAAAGTCAGAACCAGCTCATCTCAAAACGGACGGGGCAGTCCAAAAGAAAGAAAAAGGATGAATTCAGCAGATTCAAAGTGTCAAAGGGATGATATGGAAGTGTAGAAGTCTTTTATCTTTTTTCCTGTTCTTTTTTAATAAGAAGAATGGTTGATTCTAATCAATTTCCATTATTTCAGCTTCCTTGGACTCTACATGTGGACAATTTAAAACCACAGTGAACCCAAACACCATCTCCTATCTCTTCCGAAAGGCACCACACCATCCAGGGCAAGGATGTGGGGGTACAAGGTATCTTTTCTTCTCCATTAATGTAAAAACTGGCTTGTCTTTGCTCTTTCTCTTCCAGACTAAGAAGCAGGGAGTGGCTCAGAAGGAGAAGTGAGGAGTTCCCTGGAAGCCGACATTGCTCACAGACACCAGGGCTGCCTACATCTTTAATTCAGAAACTGCCAGCTTCAAACTGAGCAGATTCTTTTTTTTTTTTTTTTTTTTTTTCTGTGAGAGAGGGAGGGATGGGAAAGAAATGCCAATCCTGCTTCATTCTCACAGGCTTTTCTAGAAGGGTCCTTTAGCCAAAAGGTTTTCAATGCCTCTGCACAACTCTCCTCCACCACCCCCTCAACACACACACACACACACACACACACACACACACACCTCCTTTCACAGAGAGAAGGGCTCCATCCTCCTGGAGTTAAAACTCAGACCTCACACAGCCTCGGCTGCACCCCTAAGCCACAGGGGATCCCAGAGGATGCCAGAGCCTCGCTCTTTCCCCGGGAGACTGGGAACTCCAGGGCCTGGCTCTGGGGTTTCTGAAGGAGCCACCAACTGCCCCCGCTGCCTGCTGCCCCCCAGCCCTTCCTGCACCAGGATTAAAAGACTTCCTAGAGCAGAGAAGGGAGTAAATGAGGTCCCAGCAGGAGGCTGGGAGATTAAAGCCCTGCCAGTCTCCTAACTTCCAGCCAGGCTGCCTCAGACCCACCCCCTCCACCCCCTAGCCACTTTTCTCACTTCCTAGGACGGTAGGGAAGTGGCCCCTTCCTCCCTCTCACAGACAAAAAAAAAAAAAAGAAGAAGAAGAAGAAGAAAGAGAAGAAACAACAACAACAAAAAAGAAATGCAGTAGAGAACAGGGGCTTGGAGCACTGACGGAGACTGCCCTGGTTCAAAAGCCAGTATCCCCACTTAAACAGCTGTTTGATTCTGGGCAAGTTACTCAGCCCCTCTGGAGCTAAATTCTCCCATCTGAAAAATGAGGGAGGTATTCGTCCCTACTTCGTGGGCCACTTGGGAAGGTCCAACCTTCTCACGACACACGTAGGCGCCTGGCGCATAATAAGCGCTCAGTTATTTTACAGAATCTGATGCCAGTGGTTTGGCAACTTGAGGTTGGGGGTGGAGGGGGATGGGATGGAACCGGCGAGTCGTCAGTTCGAAACCCACAGTCCCCCAGCCCCAGCAACTGCGTGTGCGTGGGAAAGAGGGGTCCTACCGGGGGGCTTTGGCGACCTCTGTTCCTACTCCGGGCTTTGGGTTTTATCCTACTCTGCAGGGCGCGCAGGGATGCTGGGCTCGAGGATTTCCAGGGTCCGTCCTAGATGAGCAGTGGCAAAGAAATCCCCGGGGCGGGGGCGGGTGGCAAAAACGCAGGAGCCCAAGCTCTCGGCGCCTGGGTCCCAAGGATTCTGCCTCACGGATTTAACTAATTTTAAAACTATTTGAAACGGGGCGGTTGAGAGGGGGAGAAAAAGACAAAAAGGTAGAGTATGGGGGGTGTGGAACGGAGTGCAGGAGACCCCGGGTTGGGGCTGGACCGCAGGCCGGCAAGAGAGGCGACAACCCAGCTCCGGAGCAGCCCGATCACCCCAACGGCTCTGCGCGCCCCGCGGGATGCCTCTGAGGTGATCCTCGCGATCCCCTCCCCGGGGACCGTGGCCACAGGTTGTGGGGACCCACGCGGGAGCCCCCCCACCCCCCCCGCGGAGCTCCGCAGCAGGGCTGGCGGCCGGAGCAGAGACTGACCCCGCGCTCCCCGGGGGGCGACACTCACCGACTGCAAGAAGCGCAAGGTGCCCACGTAGTCCCTCTCGGTGCCCAAGATCTCGTTGAGGACACAGAGGCGGAGGCGCAGCTGGCGCTCCGACTCCCGGGCGGCTGCACAGGGGCCGGAGTTGGGCGCAGCGGCGCCGTGAGCCAGGGCGTCCGGCGGGGCACTGTCCCCAGCCCCGTCGCCACCGGGATCGCGGCCGCCGGACACCTCCATCCTAACGCGGCCGCGCGGCACCAGCTCCTTCCTCCGGCGCGGCGATCGCGCAGAGCGGCGACTCAGGCGTCCAGGCGCCCCATCCCGGACGGGGCGCGCCGGCGGGCCGGGCTCAGCGGCGGGCCCGGCGCATGGCGCGGCGGGCGGGCTGGCGGGCGGGCCTGGGGGCGGGCGGCCCGGGCCGGGGGCGGAGGCAGCGCGCGGAGGCCGGACGAGGGGCGGGAGGAGGCTGGCCCTCGGGGCTCCGGGACGGCGGGCCCCGCCGCCCAGGGAGCGTCGGCCAAGTGCCACGCCGCGCCGCGGCCGCACAGGCGCTCCGCGCGCGCCCCGGTCCCCCTGGAGACGCGGCGCGGCTACGTCGGAAGCTCAGCTCAACCCGAGCCGGACGACCGGGCTTCTCGGGCGAGAGTCTTCCGCCCGGGGCCCCGCGGAGCCTGGAGGCGCCGAAGCAATGCGGCCGGCTCCCCAGCTCTGCGCCGGGACGCGTGGCGCCCGGCTCCCCGCCCGCCGCGGGCTACGCCACTCCCACCCCTACACACGCGACCCCCGCCGCGCGCAGCACGCGCGCGCAGGGCCGGCCGCCGCTCCGGCTGAGTCAACACCCGACTGTGGAAGCTGGCGGCGTAGCCGCTCGGGAGCAAGCCCGCCTCGCCTCGCCTCGCCTCGCCTCGCCGCGCGCACCCCTAGCGGCCCCCGAAGAAGGCGGCCAACCTTGCCCGCTGCCTTTGGGGCGCCCAGCTGGGTGCCCTCGGGCGCTCCCACGACCTTGGGAAGGAAGACGCGCGGCTCGGCTCTCTCCTCTCTCTTACCCCTTCTCTCTTTCCCCTTCCTTTTTCTTTTTCCTGCCTTTTCTTTTTCTCTTTCTTTATAACTTCTGTGCCCCGCCCCTACCCCTAGAGATGAGCCTGCCCTTTCCAACCTTTCCCTTTCCAACCTTTCCAGAGGAAATTATTATCTGCTCTCGAGGCACTAATCGAGTGACAGCTGCTCTGCCCGAGCTCCCCACCCCCATTCCTCCGCGCCCCCCACCCACCAACAATGCCTTGGGAAACCCTGCTGCCAGTCTAGGCTGCTCAGTGTGACCTTGATCGTCGCGAAGTGCTCGACAAATGTCCTCACCTGTCTCCCAGGAAGACGCGAAGGGAAGATCACCTTGGGGGCCGTTCAGGTTAAAACCCCAGTTCCCACCCCTGGTAGTTTCTTTGGGTGACCTTGCCCTGGTTCCTTGCCTCAAGAGCCTCAATGTTCTCATCTGGACAATGGGAATGACCGTGGTACCTAACTCATGGGGTTCTATACAAGGTTATATGTTAATCCATAAGGGCTACTTGGAACAATGCCCCGTAGGTGAAAGTTCTCTGTTAATGTTTCTTGATTAATATTGTAGGTATGAACAGCCCTCTTAGCCCGGCCCCACTCTCCAAACTGTCCTCACAGTTCCTGACCTGCCCCTCTTCTGGACCCAGAGATTGTCTTGTCTGTGTGTAGACTGGCTGATTCAGGTATCAATAATATCCCCCTGTAGGCTGTAATCATCCTTTGGGCTGTTCCAGACACCTAGGATTATTCTCCCAGTGGCCTCTGGGTAAATACTGCAGGTGCCTAAGGACACAGGGAGAAAGTAAGGTGGCTTCTGCCCTCTCTGAGCTGTTTCTTTTTGATCTTGGACAAGGTGACGCTTGATCTGGGCCTGAGTGAGTTAAGTTCCCCTGGACACAGAGTCAAGGGTATGAGGTAGAGCCTTCCAGGTTTGGGGAGTGGAGTCATTTGTGTCCAAAATGTGACCAGCTCCCTTGGAAAGAGGTCTCTGGAGTAACTGCTGTGTGACCTTCAGCTGGTCACAGAACCTCTCTGATCCTCAATTGCCTTGTCTTTAATCCTTTGACCCCCAAGGAGAGAGCATAGTGGGAACACCCTGGCTTTGGAATGAAACTGATTTGACTTCCCTGGTGGCTCAGACGGTAAAGCATCTGCCTACAATGCAGGAGACCCAGGTTCAATCCCTGGATCGGGAAGATCCTCTGGAGAAGGAAATGGCAACCCACTCCAGTACTCTTGCCTGGAAAATCCCATGGACGGAGAAGCCTGGTGGGCTACAGTCCATGGGGTCACAAGGAGCTGGACACGACTGAGCGACTTCACTCTCACTTTGACTTGCATTGGTTTTCCAGCTCCAGACCTGACTGGGTGACCTTGGTCAGGACATTTCACCTCTCTGAACCTCTGAACCAGTTGCCTGTTGTGTAAAATGGCAGTCATTGTAAGAAAAAGAAGAAAAATGGAAAGCCATGTTTTCTCAACCTCAGAAAAGTGACATTTGGGGCCAGATAATTCTTAGTTGGGGACCATCCCATACGTTGTAGGGCATGCAGAGGCATGATGTACCCACTGCTTGCCAGCAGTTCTCCCTCCCCAGTGACAACCAGAAATGTCTCCAGACATTGCCACATGTCCCTAACAAGCAGGGACAAAATTGCTCCCCATTGAGAACCACTAATTCAAAGTACGTGATACAGATAGCTGGCACATAGTAGGTGTTCAACATATGTTAGTCCCCTTCCCAGCTTTGACCAAGGAAGATCGGCTTCAGCTTCAGGGATAGTTTCACGCATGCGCGCACACACACACAGATCCCATGCTTCACCCAAGAATTAGCCCATACTGCCCAAAAGACCATCCAAATGTTTCTGCCTTTGTGCATGGGGCCCAGCTCATTATAGTCTTTTACTCCCTCGGGTTCCTCTGGGATGTTTCTTCTCCACCATCCCATCCCCTAGTGAGATAATACAACTCAATAGATTAAGCTCTCTGTGCCCCGTTTTCATCATCTGTGCACTGAGGATCATAATTGTTCCATTGTCGTGAGGTTGTTACAAAGATTCCTCAGTTAATACATGGAAAATGCTAAGAGCAGATAGTAAGCACTCCAGTAAAGTGAAGTGAAAGTCGCTCAGTCATATCAGACTCTTTGTGACCCCATGGACTGTATAGTCCATGGAATTCTCCAGGCCAGAAAACTGGAGTAGGTAGCCTTTCCCTTCCCCAGGGGATCTTCCCTGGGGATCGAACCCAGGTCTCCCACATTGCAGGCAGATTCTTTACCAGGTGAGCCACAAGGAAAGCCCAAGAATACTGGAGTTGGTAGCCTATCCCTTCCCCAGAGGATCTTCCTGACCCAGGAATCGAACCAGGGTCTCCTGCATTGCAGGCAGGTTCTTTACCATCTGAGCTACCAGGGAAGCACTCCAGAAGTGAAGGCTTTGATTTATTCAGTTCTTACATTGAATACTGAATCTACTCGGATGCATTCAGCTCGTGGAGGAGAAAATGGGCTACTGATGGGTTAAATCATACGGTGTTACAGTGTGAGTCTCTCAGTCGTGTCCAACTCTTTGCAACCCATAAGACATTGTTTATTTAACAGGAGGTCCCGAGGAGAGGTTGGCTTCTCAGCCTGGTTCAGGACTTGGTGACATCATCAAAGACCAAGGCACCTGTGACCCTGCAGTCCTCATCATGGTGGCTTTTCTTCCAATGTTTGGAGCCTCACAGTCACAACATGGCTGCTGTATCCACCACATCGCCTGCTAACACCACTCCAAAGCAGGAAAGGAAAGAAGAGGATAAAGGGCCTCTCTCTTATCAAACTTTCTCCAAAGCCCGCAGCAAGAAGGCTCTCCCTTACACCTCACAGGCCAGACTGGGACACGTGACCACCTTTAAATAGTCCTTGACCAAGAGCGAGGTTGTAACCATCAACTTAAAACAATCCTGCTCCATCTCCTGGGACATGGCTGCCTGCAAAGCTTGGGGTTCTGTTATTAAGAGAGAAGCTTATGGGACTTCCCTGGCAGTCTAATGGTTAAGACTCCACACGCCCGGTTCAGGGGGCACGGGTTCGATCCCTCTTTGGGGAACTAAGATCCTGCATGGTGCAGCAAAAAAAAAAAGAGAAAGTGAGGTGTCCGCCACAAGCACCTAGGATGTTCCACACATGGAAGGAGGTGCTGGAACCACGGAAGTCAGCAAGACGTAACCATTCAGGCCCTCCTGGAGCTGACCTCACGCCAGCAAGGGGAGCAGACAGTGAGGCATTCGACAAAGACAGCAAGTTCCTTCTGTCATTCATTCAAGTATTTATTGAAGACCTACTGTGCGCCAGGCTGGGCTACAGCAGCGACTACAATGGATAAGGTTCCTTCCTTCCTGGTGTTTCCAGATCAGAGCAGGAGGAGAAAAGCAATAACCAGATTAGCAATCCATCAGTAAACAAGCAAACAAATCAACGGGATCCTCTCAACTTTTCCAGAGTTGTTTGGTGGCACCTCCAGGCCTCTGCCTCAGGTCAGTGCCTGCCCAGGTCTCGCTACTCAGATCAAGAGCTCGGTGCTCATGTGATCAGCGGGGACTCCCTTAGTCCAGGGCTGGCCGCCTCCCAGCTAATCCTGGCACAGAGCAGCTCGCTGAACCAAACGTGACTAAGGAATCACAAGCAAGGGGAGGTTTCCTTTTTCTCTCTCCCTGTTTTAGCCTGACCTCTCCTCCCTTCTTCCTCATCACTTCCACCCCTCCCATCCAGGATGTTCAGCTAGAAGCCCCTTAGATCCCTGTCTGTCTCCAGGGCAGGTCCTGACATCAGCTCTAGCTGGGAAACATTCACCAAAAGAACGAAGAGAACGGAGGAAGAAAAAAATTTTTCAGTTTAGCAAGAAAAAAAGTGACGGTAATAATAGGGAAATTCTCTCCTACAGGGACAACTTCAGAATTTCTGTCACCATGTACTTCGCGAATAGTGGGAAATACCGTTTTGTTTCTGTTGCATAAGTCTCACGGTTGTGCAGAAGAAGTGAATGCTGCTTGGAAACATTTACACAGAGAGTTCCTTATTCCCTAATGAGACGCTCTCAGATTCTGTGGGCTCAGGATTTGGGCTTCCCTTGTAGCTCAGTTGGTAAAGAATGTGCCTTCAATGCAGGAGACCCTGTTCAGTTCCTGGGTCAGGAAGATCCCCTGGAGAAGAAAATGGCAATCCACTCCTGTGTCATTGCCTGGAGAATCCCATGGACAGAGGACCCTGGCATGAGGTCACAAGAGTCGGACACGACTGAGCAACTAAACAACAGCCAACAGGATTTGAAGACCACCCCTACTTCCCAAGCTCTGCTTTTTAAAATGATAATAATTAAGAGAAAGCAAGGGGTGGTTTTTTTAGTTTTATTTACTCATTTCTTTCTTTTTGGCTTTGCTGTGTCTTGGTTACTGCACGGGCTTTCCTCTAGTTGTGGCCAGCAGGGGCTACTCTTCCTTGAGGCACACGGACTTCTGGCTGTGGTGGCTTCTCTCGTTGCAGAGCACGGGCTCTCTCTCTGGAGCACGTGGACTTTAGCAGTTGCGGCTCCCGGGCTCTGGAGCCCTGACTCAGTCGTTGTGGTCCATGGGCTTAGTTCCTCCTCGGTGTGTGGAATCTTCCCAGATCAGGGATATGAACCCGTGTCTCCTGCCGTGGCAGGCGGACTCTTTACCACTGAGCCACCAGGGAAGGCCCAACGGGTGGTTTTTTCTCCATCCCAAGTTGAACAAGCCAGGTGAGAATCGCATTATCGGACTGTTCCAGATTGCCAATCATTTCCCAGATTCAGATGAGTTCTCAGTAAGTCAGGCCAGCTGCCCAGAGAATCTTTTCCCATTCCAAGCACCAAGAGCAGCCTTCTGAGACGAGGAGAAAGATGTCTCCACCCTTGGCATTGGACAGAACAGCTGGACACCCCGACCCAAGGCTGCACACGCAGACCAGGGTTCACTTCTTCAGACCAAAACACAATTCTCTTCCTGCTACTCTTAGTGGGGCCACCTGCAACTCCCCAAGTCAAAACTTGTCCAAAGAAACCCTTGCTTTTAGAAGCAGATATCTCCAGAAGGCTCTGGTTCAAGGTCTGATCTGAACATAATAGATACTAGATTGATTCATGGTTTCAGCGCTTTGCCAAGTCATATTCCTTCTGAAAGCTTTGGAAATATAGCCTGGAGGAAAGAAAGAAGGAAATGCTTAGGACCTTCAGTTCCAATCCTAGCTTGGCTGCTGACCTGGTCCTTTCCTTTCTCTCTAGACTTTGGACATTGTAGCTCTAGAGACCAGCTGCCTGGGTTCAAATTCCAGCCCCACAACTTCCTATTGTGTAACTGTGCAAGTGACTATCTCTTCCAGCTTTGATGCATCTGTCTGTAAAATGGAACCGATAAGAGTTCCTACCTCACAGGGTTGTTTTGCGGATGAAAATACTTTATAACTTGAAAGTGCATGGGATGCTGCTGATACTCGATTGAGTATTTGTTATTATAACTGAGTGAAGCCATGATGCGTGGAGTTGTGGCAGGCATCTTGACACCATGAGGAAGGACATTGTTGATCATTTGAAGATGGCAGAAATGACAGATGGAAAGAACCTAGATCTTTGATGTCACTGAGCTCCTAAATTAACCAACTGTAGAGCCATCTGACATCTGCACTTCTTGTATTAGGGTCACCTAATTCTTTGAAATAAGTATTTCCCACTTCCAGCTTGTCTCTTAAAAGGCAGATGCCCCAGAGAGGACTGCTATTCACCATAATGTTTTTCCAATGAAGCAGAGTTCTAAGATTCCTAACATGAAGCCTGGACTGGGGGTAAAAGTGAAGAAAAAGATTCAGAAATAGACTGGTGCATAAAAGGTAAATTCTACAACTTAGCCAAGCCCGGAGATTGACCTGGATGGTGTATCTTGAAATTCTGTAGCAAGAGATGCCAGATGGTTTCAGCAGACATACTGGATACACATTTATATGTCTGGGTTTTTTGGGTTTTTTGGGTTTGTTTCCTGGACTCAGTGCTCAAAAAATAGGGCTGCCCAGTCCAAATCCAGACACCTGGCAATCTCAGTGGTAACTTTTACTGAAAACTGATGGTTTCCTCTTTAGCCAGCAGAAACACAAACAGCCGCACCCTCCCCAAGTGCCATTTACACTGTAGCCTGCCTTCCAGATATGCTGGGCAAATTCTATTCCTGGAACCTCTGTTGAAAGGGAGAAAGTTCTAATACCAACTGTTGCCGTTTATTTTTTGAGCCCTCACTATATATCAGGCACTATTTTTTACTATGTCTATCTGGATACACATATATCCAAATAAATGTATGGCAGCAGAGACTGGGAACTGGAACTTTGTTCCTTTTTCTGAGCCTCAGTTTCCTCATCTGTTAAATGCAGACATTAAGAATCCTGCTCTGTCAGCTCTACAAGGGAATATGAGGGCACAGTGAGATCTTACAGCCCCCAGAAATCTTGAAGAAAAAATAAAAGATCCCTCTACAAAATAAAGGACTTTCTTCCCCTACCACACAAATGTAGGTCCTCAGCAATGTGAAATGTACACAGACTCATAGAAAAGAAAAGAGAAGTTGTAGCAGAGAAAGCACTACATACAGCCCCACGCAGCAGCGTGTGGATGAAGTTTTAAAATGTAATATGGAGCCAGCAAAGCCAGATATACAAAAGCACATTACGTATGGTTCCATTTACATGGTGCTGTAAAGCATATTAAACCGCAGGACTTAGAGGTGCACATTTGGATGGCAAAGCTATAGAGAAAAGAGTGTAACTTTTACTGTGTGGATCAGGGCAGTGGTTTCCTCCCAGACCAGGGAGTAGGGGTCAGGGGTTTAGAAGAGCCATACTGAGGCATGAGGGGTCTGGCAGTGTTGTATTTCTTACCCTTGGTGATGATTTCACAAAGGCTCACTTTTTAATAAGTTATTACGGTTTACATGTATGTCTTCTATACTTTCTCTCTGTGTTCTCCATCTCACCACTTAAAAATGCACCGAACACCTTAAAAATTGGATACATGTCTATGTTCATGCCCTTTGACCTAGTTATATTCTCATTCCAGGAATCTGAACCACAGAAATCATCACACGCTCACATAAACTTTGATTCACAAAGATGTTCACTGCAGTGTGACTTATAATAACTCATATTTGAAAAGACCTAAATTCCCACTTGGTTAGATAGCATCACCGACTCAATGGGCATGCACTTGAGCAAACTCCGGGAGAAAGTGGAGGACAGGGAAGCCTGGCATGCTCCAGTCCATGGAGTCGCAAAGAGTCAGATACAACCTAGTGACTCAACAACAGCAACAACAACAAATTCTCACTTATAGATAAATACTGAAATACATTATAGTATATCCACAATGTGGAAAAGTATTTAGCCATTTAAAAGTCTGCTGTCAAAGTCTAATGAAATAGAAGCATGGTCAAGACACATGGATAAATGGGGAGGAAAAGAGTGGAGTAAATTACATATAGACTGTGATCCCAATATTGTCAATATGTCTTATGTATTCATACCAAAAAAGACAGGAAAGAAACGTACAAAAATAACAAGAGTAGTTAAGTGGGCAGTGGGATTATGGGTATTTGTTTTCTTCTTTACACTTACATTTCCCAAATTTTCTACAATGGATATATTGAATATATTATTTTTATTCCTTAATACATTGGTCCCCTTTCTGTTTTTGTTTTTTTTTAATTTGGACCTCAGATGCACACAGTTAACAACACTCTTTAGGCCATGGCACACCATCAGTGACATCAGAGTATGGCCTCTATTTTATTTCCATTTATTTTTGCCTTCATCACCCATTTCTCCTCCTCCTTCCCCCCTCCCCACCCTCCCATGGACACCCACTTGGGTATATTTAAAGTGTGTTTTTTCTGCCCATCTGCCATACATTTATTTGGATATGAGTGTATCCAGATAGCAGAGAAGGCAATGGCACCCCACTCCAGTACTCTTGCCTGGAAAATCCCACAGATGGAGGAGCCGGGAAGGCTGCAGTCCATAGGGTCCTGAGGGTCAGACACAACTGAGCGACTTCAGTTTCACTTTTCACTTTCATGCATTGGAGAAGGAAATGGCAACCCACTCCAGTGTTCTTGCCTGGAGAATCCCAGGGACGGGGGAGCCTGGTGGGCTGTCGTCTATGGGGTTGCACAGAGTTGGACACGACTGAAGTGACTTAGTAGCAGCAGTATCCAGATAGACATAGTAAAAATATATATAAAGAGATAAAATGTTGTTTTATGGTTGCTTGTTTATAAGTTAAAGTTAGTTGCTCAGTCGTGTTCGACTCTTTGCGACCCCATGAATTGTAGCCCGCCAGGCTTCTCTTTCCATGGAATTTTCCAGGCAAGAATACCAGAGTGGATTGCCATTTCCTTCTCCAGGGGATCTTCCTGACCCAGGGATTGAACCCAGGTCTCCAGCCTTGCAGGCAGACTCTTTACCATCTGAGTCACCAGGGAAGCCCAAAGGCTGTTTATAAATTTTTGCATAAACAGTACAGGGTTACGCATCCCAAGCTGTGTTACTTTTTTCACTGAACCTCTTTTTTTTTTTTTTTTTTTTTTGAGATCATTCCTTGTTGCTCTTTGTAAATATAACTCATTACTTCCGACTGTTGCTTAGGATTCCATTATGTGAATGTATCACGGTGGTAGATTGCTGGTTGTTCCCGAAATATGGTTTCCTCCTCCTCCAGGACACAGGGCAGGACTACATTTCCCAGTTTCCCTTGCAGGGAGGCAGAGTCACATAACAGCTTCAGCCCATAGATGCCAGGACATGCCATGCGTATCGCCTCCAGTCCTGGCCCTTAGAACCTCTCTCATGCCCTCTCCTCCATGCTCTTTTCCCTTCTAAACTGACTGGGATGATGACCCCAGAGGGACCCCTCAGCCTGGATCTGAATGCCTGCATGGAGAGGAGACAGACCACCCACTGGTAACTTTCACCTTGGAACACCTTTTTGAGCAAATAATGAAACGTCCTTGGGGTCTGAGACTTCACATACTTTATGGTCTGTTTGTTATAGCTAATGTTAACCCTAACCAATAAAACTATGTCCTACCTCTCCATTTCCTAGTGCTAGAAACCATTGCAAACTCTTTGAAGCAACGTGTCACAAACATCCTCATGTGCATTTCCATGTGTATCTGTGAGCAAGTATTTTTTCGGTTGTCAATCAGAAATGGAATTGCTGTGTCACCAGGTCTGTGTGTCTTTTGCTTACCCTTGGCCAAAGCGATGGCAGAAGCATCCGGCTTTGGGGCACAGTTACAGCAGAAGTTTTGGTTTTCGGGTGTCTGAGCTCAGCAGGACCATTCCAGGAGCCACCCCACAGAGTGATTTGGGCACCATTCTTTGGGGTCTGGTTGCCAAGACTGACTTCCTGGGCACTCTTGAGATTCTGTGAGCTCCTTATAACCATTCGTAAAATTCTAGGGCAGTTTCTATTGTTTACAACTGAAAATCTGTGACCGACACTAAATTAGGAGCTAGCAAACTTTTGGGGTAAAGGGCCCAAAGTTAGTAAATATGTTAGGCTTTCAGGGTTGTAGAGTCTGTGCCACAACTACACGATTCTGCCATTGGAGTGCTAAGGGCAGCAGGAGACAATATGTAAATGAATGAGTGTGGCTGTGTTCCAATAAAACTTTATTTATACAAACAGTAGCCTGCAGCCTGCAGTTTGCCAATCCTTGGGCTAGATCTCACCTTTCTCTAAATCTCTATGTAGACATTTATATCGTGTTTCCTGGTCTTGGCTCTTTGGGGTTTTGTTTGTTTGTTTCATATTTTTTTATTTAGCTACGCCAGGTCTTAGTTGAGGCACGCAGGATCTTTACTCGCAGCATGCAGCATCTTCTCGGTGCAGCATGCAGGATCTCACTGCAGCACCCGGGACTGAACCCCAGCCCCTGCGTTGGGAGCGTGGAGTCTTAGCCACTGGATCATCTAGGAAGTCTTTTTTGTTTTCCCTTGAAATGGCCTTGGCTCCTTGGTAAGCTCCTCTCTTCAATCCATTTTGGGGTCCCACATAGAGTCTAACACACCGCCTTGCTTACAGTGGACTGATGGAATGAATAAAGGAGTGAATGCATGAAAAAACGGATGACGCTGGTTTCAAGGTGGTCCTACTGAACAGCCCAGGCAACGGCCCATCAGAACAGCAGCCAAGTGAAGACCACCTGTAGGATCGAAGTGCTGCACCAGCAGCAGCCAGTCCTGCTGCATTGAGTCCACCCTCTGCCCCACAAAACCCGCACCCACCCAGCCAGACTTCATCCCACATCCCTGGCAGGCACCAGGATAGGGTCCAGTTTCCAAATTTCAGAAGCTAATAAGGAACAGCGGCAACTGTGGGGAACTCAGTTCTCCAAAGCAAATTGTGTTCCAGTGACTAATCCATCTTTCACTCTCGATATTTTTATTCATGCCGGCAGAAATGTGTATGAGTCACAGCTCCTGTTGGAGACTTTTTTTTAAACGCAGTATTGTGTGTGTATCTCCAGCCTGCAGACCTGTAAGATCTGGGTGCTGCTGGCAGGGGGCTGATGATTTCAGCAGCAACAACAAAAGCTGTCAAGTCACAATAACCAGGACTCCTTCTCCCCACTGTCACCAGCATCCAACAAATAAAAACAGAAATAAAAAATAATAATTGATTCAACATCCGATTGAAGATGTGACCCACGGAGTACTGAGGCGGTCACAGACTTACACATTCTCCTACCAATACCTTGCCCTTCTTTTAAGACCCTGCTGAGTTTGGGATTGACGGGTATTAATACATGTTGCTATATTTAAAATGGATAACTGCCATGGCCCTGCTGTATAGCAGGAAACCCTTCTCCATGGCATGTGGCAGCCTGGATGGGGGAGAATGCATACATGTATATGTATGGCTAAGGCCCTTTGCTGTCCACCTGCAACTCTCACAAAATTGTTAATCGACTATACTCCAATATAAAATAAAAAGCTTTAAAACAAAACAAAACAAAACAGGCCGCAGCATCCCTTTCTTTCAGAAAGCCTTGTTGATTGATCTGATCTCAACGACCTTTTCCCAGCTCTAAAACCACTATGATTTGTGACTCAAATCCCCCCATCTTCAGATCACATTTCTGTCCTGCAGTGGATTCCTCCAGCCTTCAGTGCAGAAAAGTCCTGTTCTACTCCTTTCAATCAGCGTGTAGCAATCTTTCTGAAGTGTGAAGTCACTTCCACGTGGGTGTACTCTCTCTCTCCAGCCTGGTGGGGCAGACACAGCTGATTGGGAAATCAGAGAGATGAAGTCAGATTTCCACTCAGCTCCTCACTGGCTGTGTGACTTCACCTCTTGAAGCCTCATTTTCCACATCTATGAACAGGGATGATGTTGATAATCATGATAGCAGAGTAAATATTGCTATTTCCTGAGCCACTAGACTATGTGCTCAATACAAAGAAGAGTTTTTATCTGCTTTGCTCACTGCTGTGTCACCAGGGTCTATAACAGAGCCAGGAACTGTATAGGTACTCAACAAACATGTATTGAATAAATTAATAAATGGTTTCCCATACTTGCCTATACTATCCTCCCAGGAAGATCCACAGTCAACCTTGACTCTCTCCTTCCATATCCAGAACGCTCATGTTCCAAATCCCCTAGTTACTGTATTATTTAAGGTTTCTTAAGATGCAAGGGGCAGAAATCCAACTCAAAAAACAGTTCAAGCAAAACAGGGAACATATCGGCTCATGTAAGTGAAAAGTCTGCAGTAGCTTCAGGTACAGATGGATCTAGGGGCTGAAAGACCGTTTCCCCAAAGTGCAGCTTGAAAGGCCATCTGATTAGAATTGGGTCCTGTGGCCAGTCACTGACTCTCAACAGCCAGGTCTGGGTCACACGTCTTCTTCCACTAGAGAGGGTAGGAGAGTGGGTCCTATATGGACCTTATGGACTGAAAGCGGGGAGGGAATGTTTCCAGAGATCAAGCAGGGCCCTAGCACTAGAAAGAACAGAGGCAAATCAAAGGACTAGGGAGACTCCTCCTGCCTCCAGTCTCACCAGCCTCCATTCCACCCTCTACCGCTCCTTCAGGTTAACCGCCATAAAGGGCAGCCATGACCCAGTTATTCCCCGGCTCAGGCACCTCTACTGGCTCCCTACCGCTGACTGATGTAATTATGACTTGCTCAGCTTGACGTGGAAAGACCTCTGCAATATGATACCAGTCTGAGGAATCAGTAAGGAAGCTATTTTAAGAATCCAGAAAAGCAGCGGTAAAGCATGGAGTTGGGTAGCAGTAGAGGGGGGTGCAGGTATAAATTCCAGAAACATCCATCATTCCACTGCTCTCATCAAAGCCAGCAATCTGGACCTCCAAGTCCAACCCTAGTGGCTATTTCTCCATCCTGATTTTACTCGATGACTCAGTAGCACTCAGCACAGTGACATCTCCCTCCTTTTAAAAACATTTTCTTAGCAGTAAATGGGAGGGGTGCCCTGCCCACCTTCCCCTCCCTTCCCCCATTCTCTTGCACTGCCACTTCCTACTGGCTTTCTCTGGTAATAAGACTGTAGCTCAGACCTCGCCTTCTGAAGACTGACGATACCATTTTTGTAGAGAATAACCATCTCCCCTTCTCCCTATCAAAACTCCAAGTTTGGCTACCTCTGAAGACAATGAACCCCTTCCCACCTACAACAGGTAAATCTCAAGGCTGCTGCTGCTGCTGCTAAGTCGCTTCAGTCATGTCCGACTCTGTGCGACCCCATAGACGGCAGCCCACCAGGCTCCCCCGTCCCTGGGATTCTCCAGGCAAGAACACTGGAGTGGGTTGCCGTTGCCTTCTCCAATGCATGAAAGTGAAAAGTGAAAGTGAAGTCACTCAGTCGTGTCCAACTCTTAGCGACCCCATGGACTGCAGCCCACCAGCCTCCTCCGTCCATGGGATTTTCCAGGCAAGAGTACTGGAGTGGGTTGCCATTGCCTTCTCCAAAATCTTAAGGAGTCTTAATCAAGCATGAGGAACAGACATATGACACATCAGCCAATAGGACTTGATGCAATAAGACTGAGGGCTGCAAGTTTTCTTCTCTCTTAAAACAGGACTCAGGAAAAGAAAAGGATCTCTCTGTCCTTCTGATCTGTGGATGTTGCATGAAGACTCCATGTCTGGAGCTCTGGCAGCCATGTTGGGCCCATGAGGAGAGACTGTGCCATCACAGTGGATGGAAAGGACCTGGACCCTTAATACTGCTCTTAGGCCACTGAATTAACCAACCCTGAGACTGCCCTACATAAGGTCACGTTGCTTAAACCACCTTGAGTTGGGTCTTTATTCAGTTGTAGAAAAAAGTCTAGGTCACTCCAGACCCATGTGTGAGGTATTTAGGGAACATCTTTCCAAGCAATCCTACAGGCACCTCAAAAATATGTCCCACTTGAACCAATTATCTGCTATAGTCCCCAAAAACCTTATCCACTCTCCCCTAGATGGATGGCTTCTCCATCAATAGTCTCTCTCAGGAGACTCTAAATCCTAGAGACCTTTTCTCATTTCTGCAGTCATTCCTTTAACCAAATCATATGTACTGAGCACCTACTGTGTACTAATCATTATGCTAAATGTAGGGGGGAAAACAGTGAATAAGACAAAGTTTCACCTCTTGACGTTTATATTCTAGTCTGGGAAGAGAGATGGTAAATAAATAAACACATAGCCCATAATAGCTAAGAAATAAAGAAGGCATTTTCATAGAGAAATACAAGAAGGTATGTACCCAGATAGGGTGATTTGGGAAAACTCTCTGAAGGAAGTAATGGTTAAGCTGAGATCTGAATGCTGAGCCAGAACAACTCTATAAAGGGTGAGAATAGCTTCCTAGGCAGAAAAAATGCAAGTTCAAAGTCCCCGAGGTTGAACCACACTCGGAACATTCCGGGACAGCAAGGAGGCTGGTGAGGTGGGAACAATGATAATGAAATGAGTAGTAAGCAAAGAAGTCAGATTAGTAATGTGGAGACAGTCCACGCGTGGATGTTATGCTAAGCACAGTGGGCAGCCTGGGGAGGGATTTAAGCAAGGGTGTTTAAATCCATGACCTGATTCTGATTCAGGTTTTTAAATGGTCACACTGTTGGATGGAGGATAGCTTGCAGTAATAAAAAATAATAACAATAAAAGATCATCACCAATCCTTTTATAATACCTACTGCATCCCAGCCACTGTTCTAAGCAATTTCCATATGTTAATTCATTACCTCCTCATAACAATGGGAATGATTATGATGCCATTTTACAGATGAAGAAACTGAGGCAAAGAGAGGTAAGGTGACTTGCCCAGGGTCACACACTGAGTAAATTAGAGGAGCCTGGATTGCATGAAACTGGGAGCCTAGCTAGAGGCTATAGTGTGTATGGTGAGAGGGAGTTGCCTGGCTTGGAAAAGGATGGATCAAGACTATGATGTCAAGATAAAAAGGAAAGAAGTCTCTGGTGGTATGCGCAGTATCCTGTCTGTACCTTCTGATTCCCTTCTCCAACAGGACTTTTCAGCAGCTGCCACAGCAAGACAGGTCACAGACTCCCCGAGTCCTCCCTGCCCACTTTATGGATGGAGGTCTCCCCCCCCATCCCGATCCCCATTATTCTGCAGCGCGGGCATCCTGTACATCTCACGGTCCCCACAGCGCACCCGCTGCTGCAACCGACTCGGGCCTCGGTCTTGCCCTGCCCCTCCACAGCTTCGCCTGGATCCAAAGATAAAAAGCCGCCAAAAAGCCGGAGAGGAGCACTTTGTAGACGCTCCCTGAGCCTCAGCAAAGCTTTTACGGTGTTGCGGGAAGCAGAAAACAATGCCAGGGGCCCAGGGGCTCGCCGGCTAAAGACTGCAGACAAACTTGGTCCCAGTCCCGCCGCAGGCCTGAGCTCCCCGGAGGCCAGAGGAGCAGACGGGGAGCAAGACCTGAGGTTGGCCCTGCTGTCTCAGCCTCTACCCACCCAGGCATCTCAAGGAAACCAGAACGGGGGAGGGAGAAAGCTGGCCAGAGGTGACCAGCGTGACCTTTCAAGGCAAGGCAGGAGTTTCTACAGCGCGTCTGGGAATCCCCTAAGTATCTGTTCCCAACCCCAAGGGAATAGAAGGTCAACCTCTCGGTTCCTCCTCAGCCCGGGATGCGTTCACTGTGGGGTAAAAGTGTGAAAAGCTAGGGACCTACCCATGCCTGGGACCTGCTCTGGGGCTTTCTTTAAAAAAATGAAATGCATAGAGCCTGGGCAGAGGACCCACCTGGTGCAAAGCACAGCACTAGGCTCTGGGGATTCAGAAAAAAGGAAAACACTCTGTACTCCAGGGGCATGGTGGAAAGATGAGTTGTGCAGAGGCAGAGGTTTGAAGGAAAAATCAAGGAAGGCTTTGTGGATGAGGGGGCCTTTTTCAACCGCTCTTTTAGAGGCAGATAGGATCCCCCACATGCTCAGCACTATTACAAGTTTCTTGACTAACAAATCTATGGCTCTGAATTATTTTCACTTATTCACAACAATCTTTGAATATTGCTGCTTTCCAGTTAATCTTTGTTGAAAATAAAAGGATGGAAAAGTTTCCTATTCTCACCCTCCTCTCTCTTCCCTTCCTTCTTCTTAGAAAACATACCCCCCTAAAATGACTAAATAAATAAAATATGCACAAAAGAGGCATATGTTCTTTTTTTATGTAAATGTATAGGCCATGTCCTTTTCTTTACTCTTTTTTCTGATCACTAAAGGATTATATGTATGTTGCTGGAACTTTGGAAAACCCCAGATGTGCATATGATGGCAATGAAAATCACCTATATTTTTACCATTTAGAAATAAACACTCAACACGTCAGAATATTCCTCTCCAGGCTTTGGTGGTTATTCTATTACGAATATTAATGCGAAATTTGTTACAGTGAAGTGCACAGATTAAAGTGAATGATTCAATGAATTTTGACAAATCCCTACACCAGGTGCACCTCCCAGTCAAGATCTAGAACATTCCTGTCATTCCAGAAAGTTCCCTCGGGTCCCCTTCCTGTCAACCCACAACCCCCACAGGCAACCATCCTTTTGATTCCTATCACCATAGATTAGTTGTGCCTGTCATGTAATTGGAATCACATGGTATGTGCCTTTTTTGCCTGGCTGCTTTCACTCCATATAATGCTTTTAGACCTGTTCACATATCAATAGCTTGCTCCGTTTGGTTGCGGAATAATGTTCTAGTGTGAGGACGTACAGTGTGTTGGTCTAGCCTCCCTGTGATGGCCTTCTGTCTTGTCTCTGCTTTGAGGCTGTTACGTATAAAGCCGCTCTAAATGCTGGTGCACACACCTCTGTGTGGACATAGGTTTTCATTTCTTTTACGCTAACATTTAGGAGGGGAATTGCTGAGTCACACGCTTTACTTCTATTAGAAATTGCCAATCGCTTTCCTAAGTGGTTGTACCATTTTGTATTTCCACCAGCATGGCATGTGGGTCCCAGTTGCTAACTATTACTCATTTTGTGTTACACAGATGATACACGGGTACATTCTTCTGCAAAGCTAAAGCACTTCTGGAGGACCACCAGGCACCTGCCGTTCCCCACAGAATCACAGTGTCGGCAGTTTGGGGTGCTTCCTTGCAGACTTTTTCCTGTGCATTTATATACATAAATAAATACACCTAGAAAACACAAGGATTCTTTTGTGGTGAATCTTTTTACAAAAATGGGAAACCTTCTCCTATTACATATTTGTTCATTGAGTTTACCACACCCAACACGAGCTTGTCCCCAGCCTCTCTGCTCCGCCTAGGTAGAATGTTAGCTCAACTGTGGTAAGCTGTGTATTTCATTCCGTGCTGTATTCTCAGTGCCTTGAGCAGTGTCAGGCAGAGAGCTGATGCTCCATAAACATCTATGGATGCCAGGATCATGTCAGCATTGTTCTGGAACTCCCCTTTTTCCCCCCTCTGTAAGTCATAGGTTTTTCTAAGTCAACACTTACATTCTATTTCCTTCCTTAACCTGCCACATATATGCTGTGATAGGAATATGCAAATTTTCTTTTTCATTCCCCGAACATTTCATGCAAAGATGAGCTCGATAAAGGACAGAAATGATATGGACCTAACAGAAGCAGAAGATATTAAGAAGAGATGGCAAGAATACACAGAAGAACTGTACCAAAAAGATCTTCACTACCCGGATAATCACGATGGTGTGATCACTGACCTAGAGCCAGACATCCTGGAATGTGAAGTCAAGTGGACCTTAGAAAGCATCACTACGAACAAAGCTAGGGGAGGTGATGGAATTCCAGTTGAGCTATTCCAAATCCTCAAAGATGATGCTGTGAAAGTGCTGCACTCAATATGCCAGCAAATTTGGAAAACAGCAGTGGCCACAGGACTGGAAAAGGTCAGTTTTCATTCCAATCCCAAAGAAAGGCAATGCCAAAGAATGCTCAAACTACCGCACAATTGCACTCATCTCACACGCTAGTAAAGTAATGCTCAAAATTCTCCAAGCCAGGCTTCAGCAATATATGAACCGTGAACTTCCAGATATGCAAGCTGGTTTTAGAAAAGGCAGAGGAACCAGAGATCAAATTGCCAACATCCGCTGGATCATAGAAAAAGCAAGAGAGTTCCAGAAAAACATCTATTTCTGCTTTACTGACTATGCCAAAGCCTTTGACTGTGTGGATTGCAATAAACTGTGGAAAATTCTGAAAGAGATGGGAATACCAGACCACCTGATCTGCCTCTTGAGAAATTTGTATGCAGGTCAGGAAGCAACAGTTAGAACTGGACATGGAACAACAGACTGGTTCCAAATAGGAAAAGGAGTTCGTCAAGGCTGTATATTGTCACCCTGTTTATTTAACTTCTATGCAGAGTACATCATGAGAAACGCTGGGCTGGAAGAAGCACAAGCTGGAATCAAGATTGCTGGGAGAAATATCAATAACCTCAGATATGCAGATGACACCACCCTTATGGCAGAAAGTGAAGAGGAACTCAAAAGCCTCTTGATGAAAGTGAAAGTGGAGAGTGAAAAAGTTGGCTTAAAGCTCAACATTCAGAAAACAAAGATCATGGCATCTGGTCCCACCACTTCATGGGAAATAGATGGGGAAACAGTGGAAACAGTGTCAGACTTTATTTTGGGGGGCTCCAAAATCACTGCAGATGGTGACTGCAGCCATGAAATTAAAAGACGCTTACTCCTTGGAAGGAAAGTTATGACCAACCTAGATAGCATATTCAAAAGCAGAGACATTACTTTGCCAACAAAGGTTCGTCTAGTCAAGGCTATGGTTTTTCCAGTGGTCACGTATGGATGTGAGAGTTGGACTGTGAAGAAGGCTGAGCGCCGAAGAATTGATGCTTTTGAACTGTGGTGTTGGAGAAGACTCTTGAGAGTTCCTTGGACTGCAAGGAGATCCAACCAGTCCATTCTGAAGGAGATCAGCCCTGGGATTTCTTTGGAAGGAATGTGCTAAAGCTGAAACTCCAGTACTTTGGCCACCTCATGCGAAGAGTTGACTCATTGGAAAAGACTCTGATGCTGGGAGGGATTGGGGGCAGGAGGAGAAGGGGACGACAGAGGATGAGATGGCTGGATGGCATCACTGACTCGATGGACGTGAGTCTGGGTGAACTCCAGGAGTTGGTGATGGACAGGGAGGCCTGGCGTGCTGCGATTCATGGGGTTGCAAAGAGTCAGACATGACTGAGTGACTGATCTGATCTGATCTGATCTGAATGATGGACAGGGAGGCCTGGCATGCTGTGATTCATGGGGTCGCAAAGAGTCGGACACAACTGAGAGACTAATCCGATCCGATCAGATGGATGGACTCAGGTTGCTTCCGAGTTTTCATTATTAGGAACTTTGCTGCCTTCAACATCCTGGGCTTGCCCCACCTGGCATAGTATTTCTCTAAAACAGTAGCTCAGAAGGAAATAGTGGGGTCCGAGTGAGTGCCTTGTCGCTGCTCAGTTGCTAAGTTGTGTCCGACTTTTTGCAACCCCCGTGGACTATAGCACGCCAGGTTCCTCTGTCCTCTACTGTCTCCCAGAATTTGCTCAAATTCATGTCCATTGAGTCGCTGATGCTGTCTAACCATCTATCCTCTGCTACCCCCTTTTCCTTTTGCCTTCGACCTTTCCAAGTATCGGGGTCTTTTCCAATGAGTTGGTTCATCGCATCAGGTAGACAAAGTATTAGAGCTTCAGCTTCAGCATCAGTCCTTCCAATGAATATTCAGAGTTAATTTCCTTTAGGACTGACTTGTTTGATCTCCTTGCTGTCCAAGGGACTCAAGAATCTTCTCCAGCACCACGATTTGAAAGCATCAGTTCTTCAGTGCTCAGCCTTCTTTATGGTTCAACTCTCACATCCATACACGACTACTGGAAAAACCATAGCTTTGACTATATGGACATTTCTTGGCAAAGCAATGTCTCTGCTTTTTAATAAGCTGTCTAGTTTTGTCATAGCTTTCTTTCCAAGGAGCAAGCATCTCTTAAGAGTCTATGGAGTGTAAATTTTACTGAAATTGGCCAAAGGGGCAGGATCTCTACCACCAGATATTCTGAGATCAATCCATTGTCCACTTGAGAAATGGGATGGGGGAATCAACAGTAAATAGATAGAATTTATTTTATTTGGCAAATTAGGGGTGGTGGAGAGAAGGTATTGATAGCTGCAGAGTTGTACTAGAATCCGATTGTAGAATCATCCGATTATGTTTCTACGCCCTGGAGTCAGACGCCCTGGGCTCAAATTATAGCTCTGCCACTAACAAGTTGTATGGCCTCAAGCAAGTTACTCAACCTCTCTGTGCCTCAGTTTCCAATCTGAAAAATGGGAATAACAATCATAGCCACCTCCAAGAGTTGTTATGAGAATCAACACACATCTAAAGTGCTTAGAGGAGGGATGGACACTTGTTAAATATTCAGTAAGCGTCCTCCACTGTTAGTATTTAATAACCAACTCAAGTTTATACTCAAAAGAACACCTGCGGTCACTTCAGTCAGTGCTTTCACCTCCCTGGCCTGTGGTGGTGGTCGTGGTTTAGTCTCTAAGCCATGTCCAACTCTTGCAACCTCATAGACTGTCGCCTGCCAGGCTCTTCTGCCCATGGGATTCTCCAGGCAAGAATACTGGAGTGGGTTGCCATTTCCTTCTCCAGGGGATCTTCCCAACCCAGGGATCAAACCCAGGTCTCCTGCATTGCAGGCAGATTCTTACTGACTGAGCTATGAGGGAAGCCCCTTCCTGGCCTGTAGGCATTAGTTATTCCATCCACTGACTCAGGACATTTATTCCAGGGGAAGAAGAGGTTGGGGAGGGGGGGTTCACGGGGGAGGGGACCCAGGGAGGAGCAGCTTTACAGGAACCGGTGGAGTTTCCAGAAGCAAGGGCTGTTTGTTCAGTGGCAACAAAAGCCCCTGAAGAGCTGAGTTCAGGGAAGACGCAGCAGTAGCCATCGCAGCCGGGCAACCAGGGAAACTTGGCAGTGACCTCTGGGGGTGGGGACGCTAGAGCAGAAGCCAGAATCAGAGGGCCAGGGTCTGTGCTCGGGCGGAAGGAGTTGGTCCGGAGCGGCAGTGCCCTTCGGAGAAATCGGGCCAGACTGGGCTGTATCTAGAAGGGGAGAAACATGGTTTGGTTTTTCAGGGTAGAAGATCTGAGCAGGTTTAAGGGGAAAAAATTATTTCAGGAGTCCTAACTGCAGGGTCTGAGAAGAACAGACCTCTCAGGGCTGGTATGTTCAGGGTCTGACCCTCTCAGAAAGTTCCTGCTGTGGTTAGATGTTTCACCAATGTCTACTGAACAGATAACCATGGGGAGGGAAAAGGTGCCCCACCCACCTCCCACCCCTACATTCACTAACCTCATGGTGAAACATAAAAAGAAAAAGTACAGTCCCCACCCCTGATTAAGGGTGGATCCCAATCTACTTTGGAAAAGGACAGAGGAACACGAGAAACGTAAAATCATAACGAAAGATTCAAACCATGGGAGGTAGACCTGGTGTAGAAGAAAGACTGCAAGCTAGCCGCCTACACAGGGCTTTAGTGGCCCAGCGGGAGATATTTTCAGTTTTGACTCGGTTGCCATCAATTACATCTAGAAAGTTTTCACAGGAAGATCTAAATTTCCTACACCCCACATCCTGAACATCAGCGAATTCTATAGTTTCACCTTCAAAATGCAAATCTCCAGAGGCCAGCGACTTCTCTCCACCTCCATTCCCACCATGTCTTGTCCATTCTCCACAGGTAGCCAGAGGGATACAGTGAAGACCTAGGTCTGGTCCTCTGTATCCTCTGCTTAGAACCTTCCATGGCTCCCACCTACTCAGACCTAAAGCTGAAGTCCTCACAGTGGCCGTGAAGTCCCGCATGGTCTGTCCCCGTGACTTCCCTGCCCTCAACGACTTTGACTCTGCCCCTCACTCCCTCTGCTCCAGCTACACAGCTTACCTCTCACGGTTCTTGCGACATTCCAGCCTGGCTCCCTCTTTAGGACTTTGCATTGTTTCTCTCTCTACCTGGGAGGGCGGCTCTTCTCCTGGGAGGGGAGGGTACTGTCCAGCTCCTTCTGGGACTCTTTCCAGCCTTTACTCAAATCTCAGAGGTTTCCCTGATACCCCGCCTGAAAGTCCACATTCCCCTCCGACACTTCTGCTCCCTGCCCTGTGTTATGTTTCTCCACAGCACTTCCCACCATCAAACCTGCTATTTTGTTCACATCGGGCCTCCATGAGCTTGCAAGCAGTGTCTTCCGGCTATTTCATCCTCCATGGATTCTCCAGTGCCCAGAACCATCCCAGCACATAGTAACGTGTGCAATGTGTACATTCCCAGCTTCTCTTAACAATCAGAAGAATTTGGCAACAATGGATTAGATAGGGAGGTGCTATCTACACTACTTCTCCTTTTTTTTTTTTTTCAGTTCAGTTCAGTTGCTCTTTGCGACCCCATGAATTGCAGCACACCAGGCCTCCCTGTCCATCACCAACTCCCAGAGTTCACTCAAACTCACATCCATCGAGTCAGTGATGCCATCCAGCCATCTCATCCTCTGTCGTCCCCTTCTCCTCCTGCCCCCAATCCCTCCCAGCATCAGAGTCTTTTCCAATGAGTCAACTCTTTGCATGAAGTGGCCAAAGTACTGGAGTTTCAGCTTTAGCATCATTTCTTCCAAAGAAATCCCAGGGCTGATTTATTTATTTTTGGTCATACTGCTCCAAGGCTGCTGCTGCTGCTGCTAAGTCGCTTCAGTCGTGTCCGACTCTGTGTGACCCCATAGATGGCAGCCCACCAGGCTCCCCCGTCCCTGGGATTCTCCAGGCAAGAACACTGGAGTGGGTTGCCATTTCCTTCTCCGATGCATGAAAGTGAAAAGTGAAAAGTGAAAGTGAAGTCACTCAGTCGTGTCCAACTCTTAGCGACCCCATGGACTGCAGCCCACCAGCCTCCTCCGTCCATGGGATTTTCCAGGCAAGAGTACTGGAGTGGGGTGCCATTGCCTTCTCCGAGGCACGGAGGACCTTAGTTCCCCAACCAGGGATCGCAGAGTTCTAACCCCAGGACCGCCAGGGAATTCCCAAGAGGCGGCATTTCGAGCCCGCGTTTCTACACAGTCTTCTCCTCCCTGTCCCTGCGCCTGCCACCCTCACTGCCTGGAACACCCTTCTCCCATTGGCCTGGCAAGCTGCTCTTCACCTACTAAATCAGGGGTCGACGAAATCCAGCCACCGGCCGAATCCAGCCCACTGCCTGTTTTCGGGCTGCCTGTTAGCTAAGAATGGTTTTTACAGTTTTAAATGGCTGGAAGGAAGAAAGAAGAAGACTACTTCGTGACATGTGAAAATTACATGAAATTCACATTTCACAGTCCCTAAATAAACTTGTATTGGCGCCCCGCCACGCCCAACCGTTTACCTGTCATCTGGGCCTGCTTTTGCGCTGCAACGGACAGAACAACAGAGCGGCAGAGACAGTGTGGCCTGCAAAGCCTAAAATATTTTATCTGGTCCTTTACAGGAAACGTTTGCCAACCCTGTTCTAAATCCCTTCTCGAGATGAACAAAAACCAAAAACCACCAACGTCTTTCTCAGCCTTACCACCTCTCTGAAAACCTCCTTTGTTCCTGGGGACTCCCTATGGCCCCGGGAACCTAGTCACATCACTGGACAGCCCCCGCTCACTGGCCACCACTTGCTTGCTCTGTGTTTGTCCCCTCCGTCCTTGAGGATGGGGACGTGCAGGCTGAAGTCCCCCAGCACTGAACACGTTGCCTGGTGGTCAGTAAATACTGGCTAAGCTTTTCTGAGGACTCAGGGCCACCCCTTCTGTACTCTGGGCTCAGTTTTGCCAGGTGTATAGTGGGAGCCTTGATTCCTAAGATTTCCAACACTGTGGAGAAAGCCTATCTGAGTCCTTGCCAGGTAATATGAGACTATTTGCGAACAGATTATTTTTTTTAATACTTATCTGTATTTATTTTGCTGTACTGGGTCTTCATTGTGGCGTGTTGGATCTAGTTCCTTGACCAGGGATTGAACCCCGGCCCTCTGCATTGGGAGTGCAAACCCTTAGCCACTGAACCACCAGGGAAGTCCCCACATTCCTTTTGTCTAAAGACTTTTTTACTGTGCCCCATTTTTAAATGTACTGGGTCTTAGTGGTTGTGTGCAGTCTTTCTCTAGTCCTGGCGAGCAGGGGCTACCCTCTAGCAGCAGCTGAAGTCTGTGGGTTTCTCATTGCGGTGGGTCTTCATGTTTCAGGGCACAGGCTCTAGCAGCACGACTTTCAGTAGGTGCAATTCCCAGGCTCTAGAGCGCAGGAGCAGTAGTTGTGACATAGGGCTTAGTTGCTCGACAACACATGGAATCTTCCTGGACCAGGTATCAAACCTTTGTCGCCTGCATTGGCAGGCAGATTCTTATCCACTGGACTGCCATGGAAGTCCAAAACAGATTCTTTTTATTTTTATTTCTGTGAAAAAGTGCACTGCGAGAGTGCCAAAGGTCACAGACTCATGGACTGTGGACCCGACTTCAGCCCAGATTTGTCTGGCTTGGCATGCATGCTTTCTAATTTTTTTGTTACTTCGATGTCAGTAAAAACCAGACCTACTATAAACTGGCACACTTTAGTCACGAGCACTATCCATCCAGCTCTTGTGGGCATTTGAGTTTGCTGTCACTGGATGGAGAGTTAAAAGATCCTTCTGGTCAGAATGTCCAAGAGCCCTAAAGAAGCCTCTGGAGTCAAAGGCCAGGCATGTAATTAGGCCAGTTTTCCCAAACCTGGAACGATGTCAATCACCCAGACAGTGCGCCCAGTGCAGGTTCCAGGCTCACACCAGACCCACGGAATCCTACTCCCCAGATTTTGCACTGCTGGATGTGGATTTTTTTTATTCTCCCCAGATGCTTATGCATTGCAGGTGAGAGGAATTATGTATCAAATCAAACTCTGCGGATGTCAATTTTTCTGTACCTGTCAAACTTACAAATTTACCTATGTCTTGACCCAGCAATTTCACTTTTGGGAATCTGTCTTTCCAACCAGTGCTTCTTAAACTTTAATATGCATACATATCCCCTGGGCATCTTTTAAAGACTCAGAACCTGATCCAGCAAGTCCAGGGGGGGGTCTGTGGTGCTGCAGTTCTAACCAAGCTCTCAGTTAATGCCCAGCTACTAGCCCTGGAACAGTTTAAGAAGCAAGGGTCTGCATCTCCCCACATACACATCCAGTGATGTAGATGCAAAGGCTCTCCTTGTTTCCTGGTCTGTCATTGAAAGTATTGGAAATATTCTGAATCTCCATCCACCGTGAAGTGTGAAATGTTAGTTGCTCAGTTGTGTCCGACTCTTTTTGATCCCATGGACTGTAGCCTGCCAAGCTCCTCTGTCCATGGAATTCTCCAGGCAAGAATACTGGAGTGAGTAGCCATTCCTTTCTCCAGGGGATCTTCCTGACCCAGGGATCAAACCAAGGTCTCCTGCACTTCAGGCAGATTCTTTACCATCTGAGCCACCAGGGAAGCCCGTGCATCAACAGGGGACCCGTCAAAGAGGTCCATCCCTACAACAGAATATTACACTGCCTTGAAAAATATCAAGGCAGCTCTTTATGAACCAGCATGGAATTGTCTCCAGGAAGGATTATTAAACAAAAAAACAAATTAAGGAGCAGAACAGTGAGTAGAATGTGTACATTTTGTGTATAAAGTGTTGGGTTGGAATATTCATATTCATATTGACTTGTAGAAGCTCAGAATAGCCTGGCAGAAGAAACTGATAACCAAGTGCCTCTGGAGAGAGGAACTGAGTGGATAGATGACGAGAGACAAAGGGTGACATTTTCCTGTTCCATTTGAGTTTTGAACTATGTGAATATAATACTTTTTCCAAAAAATAAAATTTAAATTATAATGACGCCCAAATAAAAAAGAATCACTATGTGCTTCTAATCCTCACACATGAATTTAGACCATTAGAAAAGCAGTTCCAGGGCGGGTCATCCCCTCCTTTGGTACATCACATACATACGTGCGTGCACACACATACTTGCATAGAACTCTGAGGACAGTCTGTGCAGGGTGTTGGCAAGGAGACTGGGATTAAACACGGCAAACCTCCGTTGGATCTCAGTTCCACCAGCTGAGTGACGTAGGGCAAGACATGCCGCCTCAATGAGCCCCATTTCATGGGGACAATCAAAATAACACTGGCTGCCCTGCAGACCTGGGATGGGGCGGAAATGCTTCTAAAGCAGTCAAGTGTCCACATGAAAAGACTTATTATACCAAGAGCCCTGATGGTGGGCCAGGGCTGGGGCAGCCCCCGCCTGGCCTCATGGGGTCTCATGCTTAACCTCCCGGGGCACCGTGCAAGGTGGAAACCCAACACCACACGACCTTTGCAGTCAGGCCACAGCTGCTCTGAGCAAGCCCTGGTGGTGTAATCTCCAACTCTCCGCCCACCCTCTGGTCCAGCTGCCAGGCTGAGTCACACGGGGCAAGGGACAGCACATGACCTGTGTGTGGGACTCTTGTGAGAGTAGTGGCTGGGGGAGGGTGGGAAAAGCCGCAAGAGGCTGCCACTCCCCTCTCAGTGGGAAATTTCCTACCCGGGGAGATCTAAGCTTGACCTCAGGTCCGGAACTCAGCTGGTTGCCTGGCTGTCTGGCAGAACTCCTCCTCCAGGAAGCCCACCGTGCATGTGTGTGTGTGTGTGTGTGTGTGTGTGTGTGTGTGTGTACACGCATGTGTGTGTGCCAGAGACAGAAAGCATACAAGGAGATGATAACAAAGCTAAGAAATACTGAGCACTTGCTGTGTTCCAATTTCTGTCCCGTGTGTCTCACAGATTAAACTCAGCTGGGACTTCCCTGGTGGTCCAGTGGCTAAGACGCCACACTCCCGGTGCAGGGGGCCCGGGTTTGATCCCTGGTCAGGAAATTAGATCTCACCTGCCCCAACTAAGAGTCCCCATGCTACAATTAAAGATCCCGTATGCTGCTACTAAGACCCAGCATAGCCAAATAAAGAAATTTTTTTAGCGAATTAATTCAGTGAATCTTTGCTGAAACTGGTAACATCATTGTCATCACCCCCACTTTCCAGATGAGGAGACTGAGGCCCAAGGCAGCTTACCCCAGAGCCCCAACTCTGAACCTCTCGGCCACTGGCAATTTCATTCTTGGAAGGGGTTTCTCAGGTGTCCCTTATGTGGGCATCTGGCAGTGTAACCTTAGGCAAATTAACCCTGTGCTTCCTTGATACAGTGTCAGTTTCCTCACCTGTAAAATGAGGATCATCGTAGCAATATCCACCTTTCAGGGTGTTTTCAGGTTCAGTGATGAGGTATCGAAAGTCCTGCACGCAAGACCTTTCACCTGATACCAACTATTCTGAAAAATCATCATTGTTAATAAGATTATCATGCCTAATCTTATCCAGTATAATTGAATGAGGTATAAAAAATAAAAACCCAGTCCTCTGCAAGAAGGAATCAAATCTCTCTTTTTAGCAATTTGTTCATATCATTCATCTACAAGTAACCTAAATATCTTGCCTCTTTTCCTGTTCCTGTCAACCCCTGCAAGAAAGCAAGATAGGGTTAGCAAAAGAAAATTTGCAGATCTGGGTCAAAACCACTTTCTTTTTTTTTTAAAGACATCAAGAATCTTGATTTCTGCTGAGAGATTGTCACAGAAGAGAAACCTACATGGGGGACCAAGTCCAGCCTGGTGGCAGGGGGACAGATGAAATTTTTTCAAGATCACTTCCATCTCTGTCCACTTGGAGACTAATTCAACAATCATTTAGTAAGTATTTGGGCTGTTCCAGGCACCTGCTGGGGACTACGGAGATGGCATGAGAAACCCCCATCTCATGGAGCTGGCCTTTTGGAAGAGGAGACAGACAATAAATAGGTAAAGAGATCATCTAATGCCAAGTGTCAAGAGATGCCATGCAGAAAAATAAAGGAGTAAAGGCATGGAAAGTAAAAGACACTTGCTCCTTGGAAGGAAAGCTGTGACAAACCTAGATAGCGTATTAAAAAGCAGAGACATCACTTTCCTGACAAAGGTCCCTATAGTCAAAGCTACGGTTTTTCCAGTAGTCATGTACAGATGTGAGAGCTGGACCATAAAGAAGGCTGAACACTGAAGAATTGATGCTTTCGAACTGTGGTGCTGGAGAAGACTCTTGAGAGTCCCTTGGACTGAAAGGAGATCAAACCAGTAAATCCTAAAGGAAATCGACCCTGAATATTCACTGGAAGGACTGGTGCTGAAGCTGAAGCTCTAATACTTTGGCCACTTGATGTGAAGAGCCGACTCATTGGAAAAGACCCTGAGGCTGGGAAAGAAGGCAGATTGAAAAGGGGGTGACAGAGGATGAGATGGTTGGATGGCATCACCGACTCAATGGAAGTGAGTCTGAGCAAACTCCAGGAGATAGTGAAGGACAGGGAAGCCTGGGGTGCTGCAGTCCATGGGGTCACAAAGAGTGGGACATGACTCAGTGACTGAACAACAACAGCAAGGGCCTTGAGAGTGGTAAGAGTTGGGAACCGTTATTTTTAACAGTGATCTGGGACGGCCTCTTGGAGATATTTAAGTGAAGAGCTAGTGAAGTCAGGGTTGAGGGAGTGAATAGCATGTGCAAAGGCCCTGAGGCAGTAGGGGAGAGAATGGTAGGAAATGAGTTTGGATAGACAGGCAATGCCTTGCTTCTCTCTTGCTCTCTCATCTGAAACACTGGGATGAAGACAACAGCCTGTTACTCCACCTCCACCCAGGAGCCACCAGGATGTAATGAAGGGAAAGAGCTTTGAGAGGGAGTGTGTGTGTGTGTGTGTATGTGCTCACTCGCTCATTTGTGTCTGACTTTTTGCACCCCCATGGACTGTAGCCCACCAAGCTTCTCCATCCATGGAATTTTCCAAGCAAGAATACTGGAGTGGGTTGCCATTTCCTCCTCCAGGGGATCTTCCCAACCCAGGGATGGAACCTGCATCTCTTGCATTTCGTGCATTGGCAGGCAGATTCTTTACCACTGCGCCGTCTGGGAAGCCCCTTGAGAGGGAGACCGGGCAGCTGACCAGAATGTCACGAATGGACACACGGTACAAGGCCCACACCAGGGGCACTTACTGACAGCACCACTTCTCCTCCCGCCGGGTGATTCTGTTATCCTAAAGACCGTACTGGGTGAGCCCACGGTTCGAACACTTCCCTTCTCTTACTCCAGGGAGGGAAAAGCTGGGGAGCAGGGAGATCTGCCCAAGTCCACCTAGTACATTCCTGCTAGGGCCCTGGTTTTCAGGGCTTGGCTCCAAAATATAACAAATATTGACCCATCCAACTCTCAGGTGAAAGATGAGAGCAAGTAAAAGCAACAGTCTTGTCTCCTTAAGAAGTTGTTACTTCCCCCAGGGCAAGAAGGAGGTGAGACTATTGGTTGAGGGTTGCCGCTGGGTGAGGAACACTTTGCAAAGCAAATTACATGTGTTAAATGAGCTATTTATCCCAGAGACTGGTTTCTTTGCTCTCAGCGACTTCTCATTTGTGCTTTTCAGAACATTCCCCGATCTTCTTAGGTCTTCTCAGCCCAAGCTGAGCGCTTCATCACCTTTCCACAGATGAGGACACTCAGGCCCAGAGCAGTGAAATTGCTCATCTGAGGCTGTATAGCAGGTTTATTTATTCAGTCAGCATATATGCACCACGGTGAATGGTGGGGAAACAGTAAGGAGCAGACCCCACCGAAAATAACATAACGAACAAGCTAATTTCAGAGAACACCAAGAGTATGGATGAAATAAAACAGAGGGACTGGCAAGACTAACTGAGCGTGGTCAGAGAAGGGCCCCAGGGGAGGTGTCATATAAGCAGGGCCAGAAGCAACCAACCACATTCAGAGCCAGGCAGTACAGGGTTCCAGGCCTTTGGACCACACGTGCAAAGGCCCTGTGGTTGGAACAGCGTGGTGTTGGAGGAACAGAAAGGAAAGGCCAGTGTGGCTGGAGCAGGGCAGACCAGGAGGGGGCAAGTAAGAGATGAGATCTGGGAGATGGGGGAGGGCCTCACAGGCCCCTGTGGATTCAGTCCTAAGAGGTGTGGCTGTCGGTGAAGGGTTCTGGGGTTGGTGTTAAATCTTCTTCAGAACCAAGGCTCAGTCGTCCACAGCTCCCTTTGGCCTCCTGCACATCCTGGGACTTCCTCAGCTGACCCTGAAGTTCCTGGTTGTACCCCTGGCTCGTGACTCTAAGTCCCCGCCCCCCCACCCCACCCCCGGCACTGATTACCCACAAGCTCAGCAGCAACCGCCTTTCTCACACAAAAGCAGGTCTTCACCTCGGTTTCTCAAGTTCACCCTCGCTGGGGGTCTTGCAGCAGATGAACTGACATCTCGGTCCTCCCTGGCGTTGGCAGGCATTGGGGTAGGGACAGACAGCGAGCAGAGAAGTTCAGGAGTGACTCTGAACTAGGTAGGAAGGGAGGGAGAACGTGGGCCAGACATGAATGAGGGGCTTATCAGCCCTGCCCTGGGGACAGGCTTCTACGGGCCAGAGCTGTCTCCTCAGGCCTCACTTCTGGTGTTAGGTGATGGCAGATGGGATACCAGAGTGAGGCTGGCCCAAAATAACCAAGCATAGGGACAGCTTCTAGGGGACCCTTGTGGGGGAAGTGTGAGTCCTCACTCCCCAGCAAATCATGGTTTTGTCCCCAAACCATGGGACCTCTAAAACCCTTCCTTGGTGATATCTTTCTTTGATATAGATACTTGTCTCTCTCTCTCTTTTTTTTAAATTGAGACTTAACTATGACATTATGTGAGTTTCAGATATCAGTTCAGTTCAGTTCAGTCGCTCAGTCGTGTCCGACTCTTTGCAACCCCTTGAATTGCAGCATGCCAGGCCTCCCTGTCTATCACCAACTTCCGGAGTTCACTCAAACTCAAGTCTATCGAGTCAGTGATGCCATCCAGCCATCTCATCCTGTCATCCCCTTCTCCTCCTGCCCCCAATCCCTCCCAGCATCAGAGTCTTTCCCAACGAGTCAACTCTTCGCATGAGGTGGTCAATGTTTGATATTTGTAAATACTGAAAAATGATCACCTCAGTAAATCCAGTTAACATTCATCACCACACACGGTTACAATTTTGTGTCTTGTGATGAGAACTTTTACAATCTGCTCTCAGCATATTTTAAATATGCAATAGTGTATTGTTAACTATAGCCACCATGCTGTATGTTACATCTCTAGGATTCATTTCATATTTGGAATTTTGTGTCTTTGGATCTCCTCCATTCATTTTGCCCACCCTCAGCCCACACCTCTGGCAACCATAAGTCTCCTGAATGTTAATAATAATAAGAGCTCAGATTTATGGAGCTCTTGGGATTCCCAGTGGTAAAGAATCTACCTACAATGCAGGAGACACAGGAGACGCAAGTTCGATCCATGGGAAGGGAAGATCCCCAAGAGGAGGAAATGGGAACCCACTCCAGTATTCTTGCCTGGGAAATCTCATGGACAGAGGAGCCTGGCGGGATATACTCCAAGGGGTCACAAAGAGTCACAACTGAGCACACACACGTTTGCACGTGCATTGAGCTCTTATCTATACACTATGCATAGAATTAAGTACTTTGAAGTTTTCATTCATAAAAGCATCTATGTCCTATGGAAATAAAAAGATTCTTGGAAAACTTGGTGATTTTTATGGATTTTTCAAAAGCCAGCTAAGTCAAAACAACTACAAAAACAAAACCAGTGAGTCTGTTTAACCCCTCTCTCTGCCCCCATAACATGCCATCTGAAAGACCCTCCCACGTGATGGCACACAACTGCTGTGGAAACATCCTTCAGGAAGACCTTTCAGATGCAAATCGAGATGCCAGCCTCACTTCACATGCATTAGGGTAGCTGCTATTTAAAAGCAAAGTATTGGCAGGGATGTGGAGAAATTGGAACCCTTACGCATTGCTGGTAAGAATGTGAAATGGTGCAGCCACTGGAAAACAGTATGGTGGGCCCTCAAAAAATTAAAAATAGGATTACCATATGACCCAGTGATTCCTCTTCTGGGTATACATCCCCAAAGAATTGAAAGCGGTAACTCAAACAGATATTTGCACACCTATGTTCATAGCAGCAGTATTCACAGTTGCCAAAAGGTGAAGGCACCCAAGTGCCCATCGGTGGATAATGGGTAAGCAAAACACGATACATACACACCACAGGATACTCTCCAGCCTTAAAGAGGAAAGGACTCTGACACAGGCTGCAGCGCGAATGACCCTTGAGAAGACAACGTGAAGGGAAACAAGCTGGTCGCAAAGGACAGACACTTATGATTCCAGGAGGCACCTAGGCAGCTGAACGCATAGAGACAGGAGCGCAACAGTAGTTGTCGGGGGCTGGGGAGAGAGGGCGGGGGCAGCTCCTGCTCAATGGGGCGAGAGCTCGGTTCTGCCAGGTGACAGGCGTTCCGGAGATGGATGGGGGGGTAGCTGCCCCACAGTGTGAACAGACTCGTCGTCGTTGTTCAGTCGCCCAGTCGTGTCCAGCTCTTTGCAACCCCATGGACTGTAGCACGCAAGGCCTCCCTGTCCCTCACCATTTCCGGAGTTTGCCCAAGTTCATGTCCATTGCATCGGTGATGCCATCCAGCCATCTCATCCTCTGACACCCTTTTCTTCTGCCCTCAATCTTTCCCAGCATCAGGGACTTTGCAATGAGTCAGCTGTTCACATCAGGTGACCGAAATACTGGAGCTTCAGCTTCAGCATCAGTCCTTCCAATGAGTATTTGGGATTGATTTCCTATAAGAGTGACTGGTTGGATCTCCTTGCAGTCCAAGGCACTCTCAGGAGTCTTTTCCAACACCACAGTTCAAAGGCATCAGTTCTTGGGGCCCTGCCTTCCTCACAGTCCAGCTCTCACAACCATATGTGACCACTGATGCCACTTAACTATAGGTTTTAAAACCATTATGATGACAAGTTGTGGGTTAGGAGTATTTTATCACAATTAAGCAGTTTAAAAACAAAGATGCCCCAGACTCTTTGCTGGGGCCCAGAGAGGAGATCTCTTTTTCTGATGGGGAGGACAAGGTTTTGACTGCAGCCCTGTGGCCCCATTCAGCTCCTTCTGAACATTAACGATCTGAGGCTAGCCTCTGGGACCCTATGAGAAGCCATCTCGGCTTGGGCCCCAGGACAGTAGAGGAGTGAAGGAGGTGGAGAGGGATGAAGTGGAAATTCTAAGGTTGATTTTGGGGGTGAGGGACCTTGAACAATTTATTCTACCTCCTGAGACCTCAGTTCCCCCATCTGTACAAGTGATGGGGGATAGACTTCAGAAGTTATATCCAGCCCCCAACATGTCTTACTTGGCCCTCCCAAGATTTAAAATTGGGAGATTCCTGAACTTCCCAGGTGGCCCAGGGGTTGGGAGTTCCCCTGCCAACGCAGGAGACACAGGTTCAGTCCCGGGTCTGGGAAGTTCCCACGTGCCGAGGAGCAATGAAGCTCGTGCACCCCAACTCCGGAGCCTGAGCTCCCTGAACCCCTGCTCCACGACAAGAGAAGCCCCCTCAATGCGAAGCCTACACACCTCAGTAGAAAGTAGCCCATGGGCACAGCAAGGCCCCAGTGCAGCCAAACACGGAAAGAACCCAAGGAAGAATTTTAAAAATAATTAAATTGGGAGATTTTCCCCTAGAAGGCCGAGCCACCACGGTCTGTCCCTCTGTGGTCCCTGCCATCCGAGGCGGCCCCCTTGGACAGGGCCAGTGAGCCCCCTGCCATTCCCCCCACGGGCCTGAACCTTCCCTCACAGGGCCCTGAGGGTGGCCGAGTCTGCAAAGCCTGAACAAGGTGACATCCGAGGGCCCTCCTGCTTCAGTGACAGTCCCCTGGGTGAGGATTTCCTTGAAAACACAGCTCTGAGGTTTCTGACCATGGGACCCACTGAACCTGGGATCTCTTTTTTTCTGAACTCCTAACCCCAGCATTCCGCAGGCCAATTCTCTAAATCAGGGGAACCCCACAAACCCCCACTGACAACCCACAACTTGACTTCCTACCTCAGTTTTCTGGGGTTCCCAGCAGAAAAGGAAGAGAGCCTACAATGACACCCCCCGCCAAGGCCTCCTCGTTTGAGGGGCTTTAAGACAATCACCTCCTTTCCACCCTCCATCTCTAAGCTTATAGCAAGTGAAAAAGCAGGACTTCCCTGGTGGCGCAGTGGATAAGAATCTGCCCGCCAAGGCTGGGGACCTGGGTTTCGATCTCTGGTTTGAGAAGATTCCAAATGCTGAGCAGCAACTAAGGCTGTGTGCCCCAACTAGTTGCTTCACTACTGAGCCTGTGCGTTGGAGTCCAGGAGCCTTAAGAAAAGTCACTGCAATGAGAAGCCCATACACCGCAACCAGAGAAAGCCTCGGTGAAGCGACAAACGAACGTGAGGAAATAAATACAAATTATTTTGAAAAGATAAAAACAAAATGCACCCTTCTTAAATTCTTGTGATTGTTCCCTGACAATTCAAGTAGGAGAAACAGAAAGGAACATTGTCATCCTCTTTTTCCGCCGCCTCACCATCCATTAATACAGATAATGGCTATTTTTAGTTGAACATTTGCTGTGTACCAGGCTTTCTTCTAGGCGCTTTGCATATTGTTTCATTTAGTCCTCACAACAAGTGGATGAAGAAGGTGCTATTTTAGCCCCATTTTACAGAGGAGGCAACGGAGGCACAGCCCACACAGGGGTGGGGAAGAGACATCAGCTCTCCTACCTCTTATGATCTGACCTTGGGCAAGTCACTTCCTCTCTCTAGGTCTCAGTTTTTGCATCTGTGAAATCTCTAAGCTGTGCAAGGTCATCATGATGGTCTAAACTTTTTGTTATGCCTTGAACACATTTCCTAACAATCAAAGCATACACAAAAAGAATGAATTTGAAACCACCTACCTGCCCGTGTTGGGTGTATGTGTGTGTGCGTGTGTTTTAAAAGCCAATTAATTGGTAATCCATTGCATTTTTTTCTTTCCCACTCTGGACATAGAACAGCTCCCACAAAAAACGATAGTAAGAAGGACCTTTCTGCCAGCAACAAGGTGGTACCCAGAGAACACACCATCAACATTCTCAAGCACATCCATGGAATGGACTTCACAGAGCGTGCTCCTCGGACACTCAGGGAGATCCAGAAGTCTGCTGTGAAGGAGACATGCATTCTGGCTCTGAGCGTTGACTCAGACCAGAGGAATAAGGACTGTCCGCTACTATACCTGTGGGTGATGTACGGAGAGCGTAACGAGGGCGAAGATCCACCAGACGAGCCCTATACAATGGCTCCCTGTGTCTCTGCCACCACTTCCAAAAACCTGGGGACTTCCCTGTGGTCCAGTGGTTAAGACTCCTGACTTCCAATGCGGAGGTTTGGAATGTGCAGGTTTGATCCCTGGTCGGGGAACTAAGACCCTACATGCCATGCAGTATGGCCAATATACATATGTGTGTGTGTGTGTATACACACATTATATGAATATATATGTGTAGATTATATAACTGCAGTCAATGTGGATAACTAGCCACTGGTTATCAAATAGTTACAAAACAAACAAAAAAGAGCTTTTGTTACGATCGATGAGCCAATAACAACACATCAGTTCAGTTCAGTTCAGTTCAGTCGCTCAGTTGTGCCTGACTCGTTGCGACCCCATGGACTATACCTGCGGGGTATAGCATCAGGGAAGCAGCAGGCCAGGCCTCCCTGTCTACCACCAGCTCCCGGAGCTTACTCAAACTCATGTCCATCGAGTCGGTGATGCCATCATTATTAGCTCGACCCATAGTTCACGTTGGGGTTCACTCTGTGTTGTGTATTCTATAGGCTTTGACAAAAGTATAGAGACACGTACTTACCACTGCAGTATCACACGGAACAGCTTCACTGCCCTCAAAATCCTCTGCACTCTGCCTGTTCATCCCTCCCTCTCCTCCCCTGAAACCTCTGGCCACCACCAATTTTCATTTTGCAACGCAAAGCTCAGTCGCTAAGTCATATCCGACTCCTTGCGATCCCATGGACTATACCTGCCAGTCTCCTCAGTCCATGGGATTTTCCAGGCAAGAAAACTGGCGTGGGTTGCCATTTCCTTCTCCAGAGGACCTTCCTGACCCAGGGATCGAACTCATGACTCCTGCATCGGCAGGCAGATTCCTTACCACTGAGCCACTTGCAAAGCCAATTTTTGTTTCACTGTTGCCATAATTTTGCCTTTTCCAGAATGTCATGTAGTTGGAATCTCACAGTGTGTAGCCTTTTCAGATTGACTTATTTCACTATGCATTTAAGGTTCCTCTTTGTCTTTTGATGGCTTGAGAGCTCATTTCTTTTTAATGCTGAATAATATTCCATGGTCTGCAGGTAACACACTTTGTTTATCCATTTACCTATTGAAGGACATCTTGGTTGCTTCCACATTTCAGCAATTATGAACAAAAGTTTATACACTTTTAAATAATTGTTTCTTCCGATTGTAAAAAGCAGTGACATAGGAACATCATGGATTAGAACAAGGTAGACATGCACTGAGAATGAAATAAAAATTTCCCATTTTACAGATCAGGAAACTGAGGCTCAGGGAAGGGAAGTGACACGTTCACTCATTCATTCCTCTGGTGAATACTTATGGAGGACCTACTATGTGTAGGTACTGTGCTGGGGTAGGGGGCACTGAAAACAGAAAGTTTAGGACTCTGCCCTCCTAGAGTTGACATTCTAGACAGACAATAACTAAGCAAATAAATAAATAATATAAATAATGAAAGGACAGTCAATATGTATTCTGCACTTTCTTTGCACCAGGCATTGTTTCAAACTCTGTGTGCATTAAGACAGCTGATCCCCACAAGCCTCCTGGGAAGTAAGACTATCATTATTCCATTTGCAGATAGGAAAACTGGAGTCCAGAGAGGTTAAATCACTAACCTAAGGCCACACAGCTCGAAAGTGGAGGAAGCAGAATTTGAATTCAGTCTTGGGTCTCCCAAGTCTACACAGTGAAATAATGGGAGGTAATTTTAGACCGAGGGCTGGCGGCAGAGCCCAGGCTTGACCCTGATCTTCAGTTTCTCGTGGCTTTTTGTGCTGGAGCGCCCAGCCTTTCAGGTTCTGAGAGGCCAAACTTCATTGTTCTTCTAGCTTCTTCCAGTGGCTTAGCTTTGGTCCCTGGAGGTTGGGGGGAAGGGCTCGTGGCTGGCCAGGGCTCCTGAGTGCAATCAGATCCCCTTTATTTTTAAGACGTTAAATCCCTGATGACAAATGCTGTCCTTCGGAAGAGCAGGCTGACCTGACCAAGAAAACAGAGTCCCTGGGTATGGAAAAAAGCTACACACCTCAGCTGGTATTTTTGATAATCAGGCGGGGGGTTGGGCGTGGGAGGGAGGCAGTCTCACCCAACTCTGCTTCCTGCCGGTGTGGTTCAAAATCAGTAGCAGAAAAAGCCAAAAACTTCTGGAACCATGTTGGTGAACCTCTGGGGAAACAGGTACTCAGATACTGCTGATGAGAGAAAGTGGCTCTAGTTGCTTTGAAAAACAATTGATCACAATTACTCAACTTTAAAGGAACACAGCCTTTGACCCAGCAATCCCAAGTCTGGGAGTTCATCCTAAGGACATCAACATCATCCACACACATATATCCAAGATGATATAGGCACAAACTCAAACATTACAGCAGTTTGTAGCAAAAGAAGTGAAATAACCCCGGAGTTCTCCTATCCCCTAAACAGGTCCCTGGTGAAACAAACAAGGCCCGGACTCACAAAGAAACTGTAACTTTGTTCAAAAGAAAAGTCAGCTCACCACTTACTGTGATTGAGGTTTCTTCCAAATAAATTGTTAAGGGGGAAAAAGCAAGCCTCAGAACATTATATGAGATCTCGGCTGTAACAGAAAGAAGTGGGGAGGGAGGGCTTTGTCTACAGAGGTGCTGAATCTTGAGAGAGGGCTAGGTCCTTTGGCTAGGCATCCTACCTCTGGCCCCTCCTTTGCTGTCTGTTGTTCTTTAGTCACTAAGTTGTGTCTGACTCTTTGTGACCCCATGGACTGTAGCTGGACAGGTTCCTCTGTCCGTGGGATTTTCCAGGCAAGAATACAGGAGTGGGTTGCTATTTCCTTCTCCAGGAGATCTTCCCAACAACCAGGAATCAAACCTGCATCTCCTGCATTGGCAGGCGGATTCTTTATCACTGAGCCACCAGGGAAGCCCCCCACCTTGCTGTGTAATGAAGAGCAAAGTACAGGTGGCCCTCCACATCCAAGGATGTTTCATGTGCAGATACAGGCGGCTGACTGTATGCACTACATCATCCGCTATAAGCATTTTACTGAACATCCACAGATTTTGGCATCCACAGGGGTCGTGGAACCAAACACCCCCAGTGACCAAGAAATGACTGTACCAAACCTCTCTGTGCCTCAGATTCCTCAGTGTGAAACTGGGTCCTGATAGCTGGACTTGTTGGAAGGATTCAGTAAAGTAAGCTACATGGGAGGCTCTGCTCAGTACCTATGACGTAGGAAGTGGTTAACAAAAGGCAGGTATAATAATAATTATCAATATAATGTACAGACTTTCTCTGGAGGAAGCCACAAGAAACAGGGCACAGGGGCTGCTTCTGGGAATTGAAGGATGTGGGTGGGAGAGAGGGCTGCTGACTTTTCAGTGCACCCCCTTTTTGAAGAATTTGAGTTTTTCTTTTGCGTGTACCATATGTTTCAAGAATATTACTGAAATAGGGGCGCAGGGCAAATTCCAAAGGAGAAGGAGCAGCTGAGTAATTTCCGGTGGTTTTCCAGCTGGGTTTTTCTGAGTTTCCAGCATCCTGGGCCCCAAGATTCACAGTCTGGCCTCTCATGATCATTACCTAGGGGACTCTTAGAAGGGCAGGACCTCAGCTCCCCTGCAGACCTGCGGAAAGAGAACCTGCATTTTGAAAAGATGCCCAGGTAAGTCGCGAGGAGGCTCAAGGTGGAGAGGCGCTGGTTTTCAGGCTGCAGCCAGCCCCAGAGCTCCAAGTCCAGAAGACAATTGCCTTTCAGTTCTGTAACTCAGGTGAGCAGAGGATGAATGGAAGAGTGGCCCCCTCCCTCTAGGTGCGGGTGGGGGAGGGGAGAGAACAGGAAGGATTCAACTCTGCTTTCTCCCCACAAGAGGCTGTAGCACGTGAGGTCTGAGGCGTGTGGCTTTCAGCAGCTCCCCACTTAAGAGTTTAAAATAACTTTCTGGTTTTAAAAAAGTAAGGAAGAAAGAAAAGGGAACCTCCCACTGCAGCCCACACAGCCCTGACATGAAAGGAGGACTCTGCTCCCCTCTCCCCAGCTCCAAGCCCACTTTCCATCTCTTTGGAGACAGTGACAGAGGCAGTGCTCCAGGAGGATTCAAGTGGGAGATTCTTAGAGCTAGAGAGCCTCTAAGATAATTCACTTTAAGCTTCTCATTTAGCAGGTGGAGCAATCAAGGCTCAGAGAGCAGAAGTGGTTTGTCCAAGGTCACACAGCAAGTTAGGGGCAGCAACAGTTCAGGAATCATAGAGGTAGGAGATGCCTTGAAACCACCTACTTCAGAGTTACAGACTCATGAGAATTGGTGCTGGAACTTTGATTGGTACCGGGTGCCATCTCTGCATCTATTCACAGGTGGAGAGCCTGCCAACATTTTTAACTATAGTAAAATGTGCATAACATAACATTTACCATCTTAACCATTTTTTAAAGATTTTTTTTAATGTGGACCATTTTTTTAAAAAGTCTTTATTGAATTTGTTACAGTATTGCTTCTGTGTTTTGTTTTTTGTTTTTAATGCTTTGGTGTTTTGGTCTTGAAGCATGTGGGAATCTTAGCCCCCAGACCAGGGGGTGCACCCATACCCCCAGCATTAGAAAGTGAAGTGGTAAGTGCTGGGCCACCAGGGAAGTCCCATCTTAGCCATTTTTGAGTGTTCATTTCAGGAGCATTGAGTGCGTTCACACTGTTGTATAGCGAGCCTGCCACTCTTGGTAGAGCATGGGGATGGCAAATCTATCACTCTCTTAGTTTACTCTAAGAAAAACTGCAGGGAGCGAATGATAAATGGCTACAGACGCTGGGGTCAGGGAGACAATAGGGAGTGGCGGGGACTGTGGCAAGCTGGAGTGCGTGCAACTCCATCCGCGAGGCAGTCACTACTCAACTGCAGCTGACACGTGCCTACACGGATGCTAAATCATCTGTATATGAAAACATCTGACTTATTTTTAAATGTGTTTTTATAGAAGTATAGTTGATTTGTAATGTTGTGTTAGTTTCTGGTGTAGAGCAAACTGACTCAATTATTATATATACATATTTCTTCATATTATTTCCCAGTATGGTTTATCATAGGATATTGAATATAGTTCCTCGTGTTATACGGTAAAATCTTTTTTTTAATCCACTGTCTATATCAGTGATCAGTGAACAGTGAACGTCGCTCAGTCGTGTCCGACTCTTTGCCACCCCATGGACTATACAGTCCGTGGAATTCTCCAGGCCAGAATACTGAAGTGGGCAGCCTTTCCCTTCTCCAGGGGATCCTCCCAACCCAGGGATCAAACCCAGGTCTCCTGCATCGCAGGCGGATTCTTTACCAGCTGAGCCACAATAGTTTGCGAATCCTGAACTTCCAACCCACCCTTCCTTGGACCACTTGGCAGCCACAAGCCTGCTCTCTGTGTCTGTGAGTCTGTCTGTGAGTGTGTGTCTGTGAGTGTGTGTCTGTGAGTGTGTGTCTGTGAGTGTGTGTCTGTGAGTCTGTGTCTGTGAGTCTGTGTCTGTGAGTCTGTGTCTGTGAGTCTGTTTCTGTCTCAGAGATAAGTTCATTTCTGCCGTATTTTAGAGTTCACATGTAAGTGATGCCCGTGGCATTGTCTTTCTTTTTCTGATGTTCTTCACTTATTATGCTAATCTCTAGGTCCATCCATGTTTGCAAATGGCATTATTTCACTCTTTTTGATGGCTTTTCCATCGCATATATACACCACATCTTCTTCATCTTCTTTATCCATTCATCTGTCAGTGGAATTTAAGTTGTTTCCATGTTCTGGCTGTTGAAAACACCAAATGTTTTAAATTTTTTTTGCAAAATTCAAAATATTTTGAAAAGATAAACATAAAAATTTCCCTCACAATTGGGTCTCTCACTCCCATAGCTAACAGTTATTGGTTTGTTATGAATGCTTAAAGTCTCTTCATAATTATACAAATAGTATTAACATTTACATACATTTTTTTCTTTTCTCCATTTTTACACAAAGAGACCACAATAAACACTTTGTTTTAGATCTGGCTTTTTATTTAACAGTTTATCCTAAAGAACTTACCTGATCAGTACTGGGCAGAGTCTTCATTTTTTCCAGCTGCATAGTATTGCATTCTGTGGATGGCCTACATTTGATCTAACTCATCCCCTATTGATAGAAACTTTTTTTGAAAAAATTTTTTGAAACTGTTGCATTACAAACAATGCTGCCTGAATAACCTCCAATATATATCATTTTTCACATGTGCACATGTATCTGTAGGCTAATTTCCAAAAAGTAGAATTTCTATATTTGGATTTTTAATATTTAACAACCCTGCCAAATTATCCCCCTCATAGTAGTGGGACAAGATCCATTCCCACTAATCGTGTATGAATGACTGTTTCCTCACAATTAAACACCTTATTGCTTTAATATTGACAAAATGAAACAGAATAAAAACGATGTGGATCCAAACAAACATGCCTGTGGACTGTATCAGCCCCGACTTTAACAGCGTCAGCCCTTCAAAGCCCAGAAACATTGACCAATCTCCCTCAAGTTGCAAAGCAGATGAAGTGCAGAGTCAGGATTCAAATCCTGACAGTTTGATTACTATTCCTGAGCCACTTCTCAGTCAACTGCCCACTTGGGGGACACCTCAGCTTAGGTGGTAAGAAACTAGAGCTTCTGCAGAGTTATCTTGTCAGCTCGAGCATTTGAAACAATAATCAGGCTTATTTGCAGATGGTGACTGTCAACGGAGCTGTCCCCACACCCAGCAAGTACCTCCTCTCAGATATATCGGTCAGTTTTTCCTGTGTAACAATCAATCACAAAACTCTTATTTGCGTGGGTGCTTTTAACATCCTTCATCCAAGTGCTTGAAGTGAAATGAAAGTCAACCAGTCATGTCCAACTCTTTGCACCCCCATGGACTATACAGTCCGTGGTATTCTCCAATCCAGAATACTGGAGTGGGTAACCTTTCCCTTCTCTAGGGGATCTTCCCAATCCAGGGATTGAACCAGGTCTCCCACGTTGCAGGCGATTATTTACCAGTTGAGCCACAAGGGAAGCCCAAATGCTTGAGGAAGCCCCTTATTGCAGAAGTGACTCTGCAACTAAACCCAGAAAGTAGCTGTGGATCCAGACGGACTTGAGCTTCTCTTCTGGGTCAATCCTCTTGTAAACAGTATGACTTTGGATAATTGTCTCTTTGAAGCTTTCTTTTTCCTCAACTATAATAGGAGGATAAAAATAGTCCCCATTTGGAATTGTGATAACCACAGTGGACACAAAATAAGTACTTTGAACATGAGAATCAGGCCCAGCTCACCAAGATGTTCAGGCTATGACAGGTTCAAAGGAACTGGGCCTTCGTGAAAGGAGAGAAGGTTTACGGGTTCTTATTCCTCCACGTCACACCCTCATTTAGTTAAGAATAGTGCACAGAATCACCCATACTCATCACATCATGGTTTTTTCCATCGAGCACATATTAACATAATTAGATGTGTGTCGGTTGCATACACATGGAAAACAGTTCCTTTTTATTTATATTGTGTTTATGGTCAGGAAGATCCCCTGGAGAAGAGAATGGCAACCCATTCCCGTATCCTTGCCTGGAGAAGTCCGAGGACAGAGGAGCAGTCTACAGTCTATGGGGTCGCAAACAGACGGACACGACTGAGCAACCAACACTTTCACTTTCAACTTTATGCAACTAGATTGACAGCAGGGACTATCTTCTGGTGGGTAAGACAAGCATGGGAAGGGCTAAATATTTTGAAAGATAGAATGAAATAAATGTGCAAAGTGCCATGGGGAAGGGCAACCCACTCAAATGGGAGCCTGGAAGGGCTTCTAGAGTATTCAGAATCCGTTCTTGAAGGAGGGTTAGGGAATGCAAGAGGACCTTGCATTTACTAAACAGCTATTTGCTTGGCACTCGGCTTCCTGACTTAATTTTTTCTGTTGAGTTTTTTGTCTTTAAAAAATAACACCAATAGGATATCACTTACATGTGGAATCTAAAAACATATAAATTAGTGAATATAACAAAAAGGAAGCAGACTCACAAACATAGAGGACAAACCAGTGGTTACCAGTTGAGAGAGGGAAGCGGGGGAGGGGCATCACGCGGGAAGGAGAGTGAGAGTTACAAACTATTGGGTAATTAAATAAGCTAGAAAGATCCATTGTTCAGCACGGGGGATGTAGCCAGTGTTTTGTAACGATAACTGGAGGATTTGTTGTTGTTCACTTGGTCAGTCACGTCCAGTGCTTTGTGACACCACGGACTGCAACACGCCAGGCTTTCCTGTCCTTCATCATCTCCCAGTGTTTGCTCGAACTCATTTCCATCGAGTCGGTGATGCCATCCAACCATCTCATCCTCTGTCGTCCCCTTCTCCTCCTTCTCCTCTGGAGGATAGACTTTAAAAATTGTGAATCACTCTATTGTATAGCTGTAATTTATATAACATTATACATCAACTCCACTTCAACAAAAAAAGGAATTAAAAAGGGAACATGAAAAAAAAAAAAAGGAGGTTGTTTAAAAAAAAAAAGTGTATGTCAGCTTTTGCTACAGAACAAATTCTCATTTATTTCTGGCTCACACATCTGTGGATTTTGCGGGGAGCTACCATTGATCTCATGATCTCAGCTGGGCCTCTGGGCAGGGGGGTTTGATTTAGGGATGCCTCACATGTCACTCTTTTTTTATTTTCGGAGACTAGCAGGCTACGCAGAGCATGTTCTCACGGTAAAATGCAGGAGGCCAGGAGAGCATCTCGACTCCACCAGCACATTTCAAGTCTTTATTTACATCGTGTCCACTGATACCCCATTGCCAAAGCCAATCACATGGCTAAGGTCAAAGGCAAGAGATGGAGAAGTGGATGGAGAAGATATATATTTGCTCAAAGATAACCAAGTCTACTGCAACCAATCATACGTGAATGGAAGTGAAGTGAAAGTCGCTCAGTCATGCCCAACTCTTTGCGACCCCACGGACTATACATGGACTGTGAAACAAACGCTTGGCGGGCACAAACAGAACCTTCTGTGCACCAGGACCCAAGAGAAAGGAGCAGTGACTCCGCAAAAGACTGACCCAGACTTGCCCAAAAGTGTCCAGGAGTCCCCCGCAAAGGCATGGGTCAGCGTGGCCTGCTGCAGGGCTGGGGGCACTGAGTGCAGCAGTGCATCTGGGACCTTTTGAAGGAGGTCGCCATTACCTTCCTTACCTCCACCATAGTTTGAGGTTTGTGATGTTGTACAGGATACAGGGATCAAGACCATCCCCATGGAAAAGAAATGCAAAAAAGCAAAATGGCTGTCTGGGGAGGCCTTACAAATAGCTGTGAAAAGAAGAGAAGCGAAAAGCAAAGGAGAAAAGGAAAGATATAAGCATCTGAATGCAGAGTTCCAAAGAATAGCAAGAAGAGATAAGAAAGCCTTCTTCAGCGATCAATGCAAAGAAATAGAGGGAAACAACAGAATGGGAAAGACTAGGGATCTCTTCAAGAAAATCAGAGATACCAAAGGAACATTTCATGCAAAGATGAGCTCGATAAAGGACAGAAATTGTATGGACCTAACAGAAGCAGAAGATATTAAAAAGAGATGGCAAGAATACACAGAAGAACTGTACAAAAAAGATCTTCACGACCCAGATAATCACGATGGTGTGATCACTGACCTAGAGCCAGACATCCTGGAATGTGAAGTCAAGTGGACCTTAGAAAGCATCACTACGAACAAAGCTAGTGGAGGTGATGGAATTCCAGTTGAGCTATTCCAAATCCTGAAAGATGATGCTGTGAAAGTACTGCACTCAATATGCCAGCAAATTTGGAAAACTCAGCAGTGGCCACAGGGCTGGAAAAGGTCAGTTTTCATTCCAATCCCAAAGAAAGGCAATGCTAAAGAATGCTCAAACTACCGCACAATTGTACTCATCTCACATGCTAGTAAAGTAATGCTCAAAATTCTCCAAGCCAGGCTTCAGCAATACGTGAACTGTGAACTTCCTGATGTTCAAGCTGGTTTTAGAAAAGGCAGAGGAACCAGAGATCAAATTGCCAACATCCACTGGATCACAGAAAAAGCAAGAGAGTTCCAGAAAAACATCAATTTCTGCTTTATTGACTATGTCAAAGCCTTTGACTGTGTGGATCACAATAAACTGTGGAAAATTCTGAAAGAGATGGGAATACCAGACCACCTGACCTGCCTCTTGAGAAATTTGTATGCAGGTCAGGAAGCAACAGTTAGAACTGGACATAGAACAACAGACTGGTTCCAAATAGGAAAAGGAGTTCGTCAAGGCTGTATATTGTCACCCTGTTTATTTAACTTCTATGCAGAGTACATCATGAGAAATGCTGGACTGGAAGAAACACAAACTGGAATCAAGATTGCCGGGAGAAATCTCAATAACCTCAGATATGCAGATGACACCACCCTTATGGCAGAAAGGGAAGAGGAACTAAAAAGCCTCTTGATGAAAGTGAAAGTGGAGAGTGAAAAAGTTGGCTTAAAGCTCAACATTCAGAAAATGAAGATCATGGCATCCGGTCCCACCACTTCATGGGAAATAGATGGGAAAACAGTGGAAACAGTGTCAGACTTTATTTTTCTGGGCTCCAAAATCACTACAGATGGTGACTGCAGCCATGAAATTAAAAGACGCTTACTCCTTGGAAGGAAAGTTATGACCAACCTAGATAGCATATTCAAAAGCAGAGACATTACTTTGCCAACAAAGGTCTGTCTAGTCAAGGCTATGGTTTTTCCTGTGGTCATGTATGGATGTGAGAGTTGGACTGTGAAGAAGGCTGAGCGCTGAAGAATTGATGCTTTTGAACTGTGGTGTTGGAGAAGACTCTTGAGAGTCCCTTGGACTGCAAGGAGATCCAACCAGTCCATTCTGAAGGAGATCAGCCCTGGGATTTCTTTGGAAGGAATGATGCTAAAGCTGAAACTCCAGTACTTTGGCCACCTCATGCGAAGAGTTGACTCATTGGAAAAGACTCTGATGCTGGGAGGGATTGGGGGCAGGAGAAGAAGGGGACGACAGAGGATGAGATGGCTGGATGGCATCACGGACTCGATGGACGTGAGTCTGGGTGAACTCCAGGAGTTGGTGATGGACAGGGAGGCGATTCATGGGGTCGCTAAGAGTCGGACACAACTAAGCATCTGATCTGATCTGATAGTTTGGCCCCAGGTAAACAACAGGGAGGGAACACAGCCCCACCCATCAACAGAAAACTGGATGAAAGATTTACTGAGCATGGCCCCACCCTTCATTTCAGTTCAGCCACTCAAAGTGTCCAGCTCTTTTTGACCTCATGGACTGCAGCAGGCCAGGCCTCCCTGTCCATCATCAACTCCCGGAGTTTACTCAAACTCAGGTCCATCGAGTCGGTGATGCCATCCAACCATCTCATCCTCTGTCATCCCCTTCTCCTCCTGCCTTCCTTCAATCTTTCCCAGCATCAGGGTCTTTTCAAATGAGTCAGCTCTTCACATCAGGTGGTCAAAGTATTGGAGTTTCAGCTTCAACATCGGTCCTTCCAATGAATATTCAGGACTGATTTCCTTTAGGATGGACTGGTTAGATCTCCTTGCAGTCCAAGGGACTCTCAAGAGTCTTCTCCAATACCACAGTTTAAAAGCTTCAATTCTTCTGCACTCAGCTTTCTTTATAGTCCAATTTTCACATCCATACATGACTACTGGAAAAACTATAGCCTTGACTAGGCAGACCTTTGTTGGCAAAGTAATGTCTCTGCTTTTGAATATGCTGTCTAGGTTGGTCATAACTTTTCTCCCAAGAAGTAAGTGTCTTTTAATTTCATGGCTGCAGTCACCATCTGCAGTAATTTTGGAGCCCCCAGAAATAAAGTCTGCCACTGTTTCCACTGTTTCTCCATCTATTTGCTATTAAGTGATGAGACCAGATGCCATGATCTTAGTTTTCTGAATGTTGAGCTTCAAGCCAACTTTTTCACTCTCCTCTTTCACTTTCATCAAGAGGCTCTTTAGTTCTTCACTTTCTGTCCATCAGAACAAGATCCAATTTCCCCCTCATTCAGTCTCTCCTATCAGGAAGCTTCTATAAGCCTCTTACCCTGCTCCACCAGAGGGCAAACAGACTGAAAACCACAATCACAGGAAACTAATCAATGGACCGCAGTCTTGTCTAACTCAATGAAACTATGAGCCATGTCGTGTAGGGCCACCTAAGATGGTCGGGTCGTGGTGAAGAGTTCTGACAAAATGTGGTCCACTGGAGAAGGGAATGGCAAACTACTTCAGTATTCTTGCCTTGAGAACCCCATGAACAGTATGAAAAGGCAAAAAGATAGGACACTAAAAGATGCTCTCCCCAGGTTGGTAGATGCCTAGTATGCTACTGGAGATCAGTGGAGAAACAACTCCAGAAAGAATGAAGAGACAGAACCAAAGCAAAAACAACACCCAGCTGTGGATGTGACCGGTGATGGAAGTAAAGTCCGATGCTGTAAACAACAATATTGCATAGGAACCTGGAATGTTATGTCCATGAATCGAGGCAAATTGGAAGTGGTCAAACAGGAGATGGCAAGAGTGAACATCAACATTCTAGGAATTAGCAAACTAAAATGGACTGGAATGGAAGAATTTAATTCAGATGACCATTATATCTACTACTGTGGGCAAGAATCCCTTAGAAGAAATGTAGTAGCCATCATAGTCAACAAAAGAGTCCGAAATGCAGTACTTGGATGCAATCTCAAAAATGACAGAATGATCTCTGTTCATTTCCAAGGCAAACCATTCAATATCACAGTAATCCAAGTCAGTGCCCCAACCAGTAATGCTGAAGAATCTGAACAGTTCTATGAAGACCTACAAGACCTTCTAGGACTAACTCCCAAAAAAGATGTCCTTGTAGGGGACTGGAATACAAAAGTAGGAAGTCAAGAAACACCTGGAGTAACAGGCAAATTTGCCCTTGGAGTACAGAATGAAGCAGGGCAAAGGCTAATAGTTTTGCCAAGAGAATGCACTGGTCATAGCAACACCCTCTTCCAACAACACAAGAGAAGACTCTACACATGGACATCACCAGATGGTCAACACCGAAATCAGATTGATTATATTCTTTTCAGCCAAAGATGGAGAAGTTCTATACAGTCAGCAAAAACAAGACTGGGAGCTGACTGTGGCACAGACCATAAACTCCTTATTGCCAAATTCAGACTTAAATTGAAGAAAGTAGGGAAAATCACTAGACCATTCAGGTAAATCAAATCCCTTACGATATACAGTGGAAGTGACAGAGTGCCTAAAGAGCTATGGATGGAGGTTCGTGACATCGTTCAGGAGGCAGGCATCAAGACCATCCCCAAGAAAAAGAAATTCAAAAAGGCAAAATGGTTGTCTGAGAAGACCTTACAAATAGCTGTGAACAGAAGAGAAACAAAAGGCAAAGGAGAAAAGGAAAGATATACCCATTTGAATGCAGAGTTCCAAAGAATAGCAAGAAGAGATAAGAAAGCCTTCCTCAGTGATCAATGCAAAGAAATAGAGGAAAACAATAGAATGGGAAAGTCTAGGGATCTCTTCAAGAAAAATAGAGATACCAAGGGAACTTTTCATGCAAAGATGGGCACAATAAAGGACAGAAATGGTATGGCCTAACAGAACAGAAGATATTAAGAAGAGGTGGAAAGAATACATAGAAGAACTATATAAAAAAGATCTTCATGACCCAGATAATCATGATAGTGTGATCACTCACCTAGAGCCAGACATCCTGGAATGTGAAGTCAAGTGGGCCTTAGGAAGCATTACTACAAACAAAGCTAGTGGAGGTGATGGAATTCCAGTTGAGTTATTTCAAATCCTAAAAGACAATGCTGTGAAAGTGCTGCACTCAATATGCCAGCAAATTTGGAAAACTCAGCAGTGGCCACAGGACTGGAAAAGGTCAGTTCTCATTTCAATCCCAAAGAAAGGCAATGTCAAAGAATGCTCAAACTACCCAATTGTACTCATCTCACATGCTAACAAATTAATGCTCAAAATTCTCCAAGCCAGGCTTCAACAGTATGTGAACCGTGAACTTCCATATATTCACACTGGATTTAGAAAAGGCAGAGGAACCAGATATCAAATTGCAAACATTCATTGGATTATCAAAAAAGCAAGAGAGTTCCAGAAAAACATCTATTTCTGCTTTATTGACTATGCCAAAGCCTTTGACTGTGTGGACCACAACAAACTCTGAAAAATTCTGAAAGAGATGGGAATACCAGACCACCTGACTCGCCTCTTGAGAAATCTGTATGCAGGTCAGGAAGCAACAGTTAGAACTGGACATGGTACAACAGACTGGTTCCAAATAGGAAAAGGAGTACGTCAAGGCTATATATTGTCACCTTGTGTATTTAACTTATATGCAGAGTACATCATGAGAAATGCTGGGCTGGATGAAACACAAGCTGGAATCAAGATTGCCAAGAAGAAATATCAATAACCTCAGATACACAGATAACACAGATAACACCACCCTTACGGCAGAAAGAGAACTAAAGAGCCTCTTGATGAAAGTGAAAGAGGAGAGTGAAAAAATTGGCTTCAAACTCAACATTCAGAAAACGAAGATCATGGCATCTGGTCCCATCACTTCATGGCAAATAGATGGGGAAACAGTGGATACTGACAGATTTTATTTTGGGGGGCTCCAAAATCACTGCAGATGGTGACTGCAGCCATGAAATTAAAAGACCCTTGCTCCTTGGAAGAAAAGTTATGACCAACCTAGACAGAATATTAAAAAGCAGAGACATTACTTTGCCAACAAAGGTCCATCTAGTCAAAGCTATGGTTTTTCCACTAGTCATGTATGGATGGGAGAGCTGGACCATAAAGAAAGCTGAGCGGTGAAGAATTGATGCTTTTGAACTGTGGTGTTGGAGAAGACTCTCAATTGAGAGTCCGTTGGACTGCAAGGAGATCCAACCAGTCCATCCTAAAGAAAATCAGTCCTGAATGTTCATTGGAAGGACTGATGTTGAAGCTGAAACTCCAATACTTTGGCCACCTGATGTGAGTAACTGACTCATTTGAAAAGACCTTGATGCTGGGAAAGATTGAGGACAGGAGAAGAAGGGAATGACAGAGGATGCGATGATTGGATGGCATCACCGACTTGATGGACATGAGTTTGAGTAAACTCCAGGAGTTGGTAATGGACAGGGAGGCCTGGTGTGCTGCAGTCCATGGGATTGCAAGGAGTCGGACACGACTGAGTGACTGAACTGAACTGAACTGAACTATACAATCTATGGAATTCTCCAGGCCAGAATACTGGAGTGGGTATCCTTTCCCTTCTCCAGGGGTTCTTCCCAACCCAGGGATTGAACCCAGATCTCCCGCAATGGAGGTGGATTCTATACCAGCTGAGCCATAAGGGAAGCCCAAGAATACTGGAGTGGGTATGTGAATGGAGTGGCATTAAATATTCAAACAAGAAGGACTTCCCTGGCAGTGGTTAAGACTATGGATTTACAATGTCAGGGAACTAAGATCCCACATGGCAAGGCCAAATAATAAAACAAAATAAAAAATAAAATAAAGAGAGTAAGAACTAAATTTTTTTAATTATTAAAAAAATAGAACTATCGTGCCTAATAGTTTAAAAAAAATTAAACAGGAAAGTATAAAAACATGGCTGATTGATGTTGATGTATGGCAGAAATCAACACAACATTGTAAAGCAATTATCCACCAATTAAAAATATATAATTTTTTTTAAAAAGGAAGATAAAAACATAACAAGAGACGGAAATGTTTTACCCTCCTCCCCATCCTCCCATCTACCCAGCCAGGCATAATCACCCCATCATTTTGGGTCAAGTCCCATCAGACTTTTTCCCACACTTTCACACACACACAGAAGGTTTTTATTTTACACAATGAGCTCATACTGTATGTATTTTCACATGACAATTATAAGTATCTAACCATTTAACAAGTATATTGACCCTATGATTAGAGTTTTTGAGTAGCTGTTTTATAAGCGAGAAATCTGAGGTTAAGACGCTTACCCAAGATCACCCTGTTCCTCAATAGCTGAACCAGGACTCAAACCTAGGACTTTCCAAAAATTATCTTTATTACAATGAGACTGCCTCTATAAAAGGGGGATCCAGTTGTACCACTAAACTTGCCAGTAGCCCACTTTGCCTATCCTCTGGGACCCCCGAGAAGGAAGACTCTGTGTGTGTGTTGACCGTGAGTGAGTTTTCGGAAAAGGAAAAAGGAGTTGTTACTACGACTGGCCTTGTGTTAAGAGCTTTGGGAGACACACTGTGGAGAAAAGACCCCCACCCTCCGGTCACTTATAATTAAAGAAGGAGGGAGTCTCTTTTGACGCAGTGGAATGTCACAGCAGGATGCGCTTGGACACCGATGGGACGTTTTCTGTTATTCTGAGAGGTGGACGCCGGAGGACGTGAGCCTTAAGCACTTTCCTAGAAAATGGGAGGGATTTAGAGAAAGGAGAAAGAATGAATATTGGCCTGCATCAGGAACATGATGTCGTGTGGCTGTGTCACCAGGGGGCTCAGTTTAGACCGGGATCAGGGGAGGTTTCTTGAGGATCTGACCTTAAAGCAGAACCTTGAAGGCTGAGTGGAAATCAGGCAAAGAGTAGGGCTTCCCTGCTGGCTCAGTGGTAAAGAATCTGCCTGCCAATGCATGAGACGCGGGTTCAATCCCTGAGTCGGGAAGATCCCTGAAGGAGGAGATGGCAACCCACTCCAGTATTCTTGCCTGGAAAATCCCACGGACAGAGGAGCCTGGTGGGCTACAATCCATGGAGTGGCAAAAGAATCAGACACGACTTAGAAACAAACAAAAAAAAACAACAGGGGAAGAGAGAGAAGGGCACGTGACAAAGCCCTGATGGAAGCCAGAGAGGGTGTGAGCATCCGAGAATGAGAGGATCCCTGGGTGGTGAGGTAGGGGGTGGGGATAGAGGCGTGGAAGCGGGGATGAGGTAAGGCCAGGCGGCCAGCGGAGCTTGCAGGGATCGAGCTGACCTGCGTGGGATGAGCAGGTAAGAGGGGCTGAGTGTGTGTGACCATGTGCTGGTGCCAGAGGAAGACCGCACACCTACGTGACCATGCAAGAGTGACTTCAGGAGCATATAAGAGAGCAAGGTAAGGGCAGCGCGTGGCTCTGGGTCAGGGCCGGGGAGGTACTGTGTAAATCGTGTGATGATTTGGGATACGACATCCTCCGTCAGCTCTGCAGCTAGAAATTCAAGGTTTCTAAGGGGTGCCTAGAATAACAAAACTTGAGAAGCCGTTTACTCGGAGTTCGGACAAAGCACAGAGGAGACAAATTCTGGTGTGTCAGTGGTGTGGGAGAGAGGAGGGAGGGATTGGCATCTGGAAGGTGTCACAAGGTGACATCTGAGCTAGATCTTGAGGAATGAATGGGAGCTCACTAAGCGAGGGGGGCGGGGAGGACACTCCAGGCAGAAGGCAGAGCAGAGGCCAAGGCAGGGTGTTCTGAAGTGCCCAATGGATAAAGGAAATAGGTCAGGGGGAGGTTATAAGCTTAGATTCCTGGAGGAGAGGGGCCCAGGGGATGCCAGGGTTCAGCCGGGGGTAGGCAGTACACAGCATCCCACACCAGGCACGGGAACTGGAAGCAGCAGGATCAGATGGTTCACGATAATAATCGGGCTCAGCTCCGTGCTCTCTCATCCCAAGGGATCAGAACGAAGCATTTGGGGCCCTTCCCCCTCTTCCTTCACACAAAGACACACCTTTTGGAGGGGTCACGGTGGCAGATGGGCATGACAGATCCTGTAATCCTATCCCCAACCCCTGGGTCAGGAAGCCGTTTCCCCAGCGGGCTCCAGCCCAAGTCTGCTGTTAAGCCTGAGGTTGGAAAACTGTTTTTCTCATCCACCTGGCCTCAGGTGGGCAGGATGGAAGCCAGCCCGCATCCTCTGGAGACAGTTCTCACCGTGAGACCGGCCCCTTAGAGGACACAAGTGAAACCCAATGCAACATGAAAGATGGCAGAGGTGGCAGAGTGCTGATCTCAGTGAGCCAGCTCCACCTCGGAATCAAACAAGAGGAATAGAGCTGTCCTTGTTTTCTCTCCTTTTACCTCCTGGTTAATTGCTGGCCAGGGGGTCTGGGGGATGGAAGTTGTGGGTGATCCCCAGACTGTACTCTGGCCTGGGAGGCAGGCAGGTTTCTCAGCCACCCTGGATTTTTTAACATTTTCTTGTTGCAAGTCACGTCCTCAAGTAAAGTGTTGAACACCATTTAGGGAGAGGGACAGAAAAGTGAAAGACAGTCTTGGCTTAAAATGGGTCTATAGTTGCAACATCAACTCAACGGACATGTTTGAGCCTGGAATTCTACAGTCCATGGAGTCAAAGAGAGATGGACACAACTGAGCAACAACAACAAATCTAGATAAAGGAGTGACAAGAAGCACAGGTTCTTCATCTCGTTAGGAGCAAAGACCTAGTCAAAACCACACCGGCATCTGTTTCTGGTACCAAGCACAAACTGGGGCTCAATAGACGTGTCATCTCATTCAGAATTCTCTCAGCAGTGAGTGTTAGAAACCCAGCTCAGGGTGGCTCAAATGCAACTGGGAAATCCGAGGCTAGAATTATTTCAGGCATGGCTGGACCTACGGGTCAACCGAAGTCATCAAGGTCCGACTTTCTTCTGCCACCCCTCCCCCATCACCTATTCCTGTGCTCTTCATGTTGGCCTCATTCTCAAGTAGATTCTAAGTGGCGACTTTTGGTGGCAAGAATTATATCTTTCACATCTGCAGTGGAAAGGGTTTCTTTTCTCCTAGTAGTTATAGCAGAACTGCCTGGTTGGATCTTACTGGACTCGTGTGGGTCGCAAGCTGTTTCCTGAGACAGTCACTGGCCAGGGGAATGGAATGTGCTGATTGGCCAAACTCGGGCCCGTGGCTGTTTCATATTTGTTACATGAATAAATATGAAAGGCTAAAGACAGCAATATAATATTTTCCATTCAAGCAACGGAGCAGCTAGAGTGATTCTTTTTAAACATATCCAGTCATTTCACTCCTCTGCTCTGGACCTTCCATCTCACAAAATCCCAGGTCCTTACAACAGCCCACCAGGCACTGCATGATCTGCCCCTTGCCCAGCTCCGATTCCTCACTGACTTCCTCTCCCGCTCATCTCCACTTGCTCACCATGTTCCAGCCAGGCTGTCCTTGCTGATCCATGAACTGTTAGGCACGCAGTAGCCTCAGTTTCTATATGAATAAGACAGGGATGCTTATAGGAGACATCTTACATTTTGTCCACCCAGCATTCCTCTTTTTCTGGTACCTCTGTGACATCCTCTCACCCGCTGACTGTTTCAGGAAGGGTTAACCCCATATCAGATCCAAAGATAGACTTGTGACTGACCAAGCATTCCAGCAGCATTCCAGAACTATTCAAAGAGCTTCTTTGAGGGATGGGTATGTGACCCAAGTCAGTCTAATAGATTCAATGCTGACACTTCCATTGGAATTATTAGAAATAAAAATCTCTCTTTATGCTAATGTTGTTAGAAAGATAATACAAGTATTAAGTCACCAGAGTGACCACGTGGAGGGAGAGAGTCTGCTTGACAGACACCAGGGAAGGCAGTTCAGTGAAGCAGGAAGAAAAAAAGTAGTTTTGGTGGTATCTTTGAGCCCCTGGATCCAGCCATGCCTGAATTCCTCTAGACTTAACGTTATAGGCCTTAGAAGATTCCCTTCTCTGCTCAAGTCGATTTGAGTTCAGTTTCGGTCACTTGCAACCAAACAAACATACTGAAGGGCTGCTGTTATAAGGGTTAAATGAGATTGTGAATAATAAAGTGCTTAGCACAGGAAGTGCTCCAAAAAATAAGAATCATTATTATTAGCATTTTATGATTCCGTCTTCTGTACACATATTGAAATCTGCTTTCACTTTTAAAACATTTACTTAAGAAAAAAGTATTTAAAATTCTGTGTCATCAGGGCTGGTATTCACTTGGTACCAGCATGGCCATGTGGGTTGCTAGAACACTAAAATATTTTCATGGTGGTTGTTAAATAGCACCACTCTGAATCTCCCAAGTGCTCCCTGGATTTCCAGGATGCACCCAAGCCCTCTCTTGGGACTCTCCAGCCTGACCTAAAATCTAGCACCTAAAGAGTTAACCCCAGGGCCAGCTGGAGCCTCTTGGACACGCTCTCTGACTAAGGTTAATGTTTTTTTTTATATCACCTCTGGATAATCTGTCGACTCTTCAATATACATGCATCAGATGAAAACACTAAATTATCAACAGTTCCACAAAATAAAAGCCTCACCCTTGATCCCTCGAATCACCAGTTATTGTTAATTAAGTCATCTCTTCTGATCCTAATGATGCCAGAGACACAGTTTTGCACAGAGGTGACCAAGCAGGCACGGGCACCAGACCAAGCCCTCTTTTCCTCCCTGCCCATTATCTTGTAGCTCTCCTTCATTTATGTCTACATCATGGGCACATTTGTGACTCCTGGCGGCAATCTGATATTCCTTTGTTTTAACTCACGATGACTGGCCTCACCCTTCCTCCACGGCGGGACATATGGTCCATTTTTGTTCAGCTTTTCAAATTTTAAAAACTCACTCTGTTGGAAATTGAATTTCCATGTGGTGCCCATCTTTCTGGTAATAAGCAACGGATTTCCTTCCTGCTTTCAAACTCCAGTTTTGCGAATCACAAGACGCAGTTTAACTTTTCGTCTGCAAATGATTTTTGTGGGTGCTCTTTGAAATAAGAATCTTGAGTTCGATTGCGTAATGCTGCCATTTAATAAATTATTTATTTTGACTCTAAGTCCATAAAGGATTTAAAGTGGTTTTTAAAAATATGTACAAGATGAAATCAATACATGAGGGAATCGGGGAGAAGGAAAAATAAAGAGCAGTACATCTGATAGGTATTGTGCTCAGCTGCTGGCGAGAAAAACCAGAAATAACACCATAGACATTTATTTTTCTCTTACATAACTTAAGTCTGGAGGGAGGAGGTCCAGAACTGCTGTGACAGATCCACAATAATTGAGGATACAGGCTCCTTCTAGCATCTTCCTTCATTATCCTTAGAATGTGGTTTCCATCCTCAAGGTAATTTCTCATGGTTCGAGGTGGCTATGGGACCTCCAGCCATTACAGCCACATTTTAGGCAACAGGAAGCCAGAAGGGAGAAAACCCTGCCTAAGGGTTCTCTAAGGAGCTTTCTCTAAGGAACTTCTTGGAAGTTCCAGCCCTAAACTTCTATTTATCTATCACTGGCCAGCATTTAACCCTAGCTGCATAGGAAACTAAGAAGTGAAGTCTCTTAACTGTGCATATTGCCACCGCAAATAAAATTAGGGCTTGGTTGCCAAGAAAGAGGGATAATGGATAAGAGGTAGGCCCCTAGGAATCTCTGCCACAGATCAGAAAAGGGAAGAAAGCTAGGAGTTGAGCTGGTTCACAAAGCTGCCTACCGCCAAGATATTTCAGGTATCTGGTGATCAGATTGTCTTCGAGCGTCCTAGTGACGATAGCAGAAAGGAATCTGTGGCTATATACAAAGCCTTTTATCTAAACAAAGAAAGCAAACCTATTGCTGGGCTTCCCTGGTAGCTCAGTGGTAAAGAATCTGCCTGCCAATCCAGGAGACATGGGTTCAATCCCTGGTCTGGGAAGATTCCACACGCCTCAGAGGAACTAAGCCCATGTGCCACAACTACTGAGCCTGTGCTCTAGAGCCCGGGAGCTGCAACCACTGAGCCGTGTAGCAGGACTGCTGAAGCCCGTGGGCCCTGGAGCCCGTGCTCTGCACCAGGAGAAGCCACCACAATGAGAAGCCCGTGCACCACAATGAGAGAGGAGCCCCCTCTTGCCGTGACTAGAGAAAAGCCCACAGGGCAAAAAAGACCTACAGATATAGATACAGATATACACATATATGGGCTTTCCTGGTGGCTCAGACAGTAAAGAGCCCGCCTGCAATCCAGGAGACCTGGTTTGATCCCTGGGTCGGGAAGATCCCCTGGAGGAGGGCACGGCAACCCACTCCAGTATTCTTGCCTGGAGAAGCCCTTGGACAGAGGAGCCTAGCGGGCTATAGTCCATGGGGTCACAAAGAGTTGGACACAACTGAGCGACTAACACACACACACACACACACACACACACACACACACACACACACGAAAGCAAATCCATTGCTCAGAAGAAAAAAAAAAACAAAACTGGGAATGTCCTGGTGGTCCAGTGGTTAGGACTCCATGCTCTCATGGCTGAGAACTGGGGTTCAGTTCCCTGATCAGGGAACTAAAATCCCACAAGCTGCACGACCAAACTAACAAATGAACAAAAAAACTTACCTTTTCCAAATTCAGAGGTTAAAAAGAAAGTCTCCCCACAGGTCTTCATGAGGAAGACAGGCAACATGGTGGGTAATATCCTTAACAATATTCCTGCAATAAAGGAACAACACGATTCTGGGATTTGCTTCAAAAACTCAAGACAAGGGAGTGAGTGGGAGAAGAGCTCAAAGCAGATGGGCCATGAGTTGAAAATTGCTGGACTGGGTGATGGACACACAGGCCTGTGTTTTATGTTTCCCTTTTGTTTGGTTATATTTAAAGTTTTTCCATAATAAAAAAAGATTTAAACTCTGCAATGAATCCTTTCCAACAATTGCTTTTTAAATGTTCCTTTTAATAAACTTGCTTTAAGCTTAATTGACAGGCAGTTTCTCTCATCACTATTCTCTCATATTTTTTTTTTTTTGGCCTTTCTATCTACTTTCTTTATCAACTTACTTTTTTAACAGCTTTATTGAGATGTAATTCACCTCTTGTACTATTCATGCTTTTAAAACATACAGTTCACTGGTTTCTCACAGAATTATGCAACCATGAGCACAACTAATTTTAGAATATTTTCATCGCCCCACAAAAGAGATTCCATACTTATGAGAAGTCACACTCCATTCCCCTCCCCCAGTCCCTCCTCTCATACCCAATCCTAGACAAAAACCAGTTGTCTACTTCCTCATTCCATGTATTTGCCTAGCCTGTATATTTCGCACAAATGGAATCATACAATGTCATTTTTCCCATGTGTGACTAGCTTCTTTCACTTAGCAAAACGTATTCAAGGTTCATCCGTGTCGGGACATATATCAGTATTTCATACCTTTTTATAGTCAAAGAGTATTCCATGTTATTGATATACCACATTTTGTTTATCTGACCATGGGATAAAATGTCCTTTCACGCAATGGAGAAGGAAATGGTAACCCACTCCAGTGTTCTTGCCTGGACAATCCCAGGGATGGCAGAGCCTGGTAGGCTGCTGTCTATGGGGTTGCACAGAGTCGGATACGACTGAAGCGACTTAGCAGCAGCAGCAGCCCATGTAGGAGATGTGGGTCTGATCCCTAGGTTTGGAAAGATCCCCTGGAGAAGGAAATGGCAACCCACTCCAGAATTCTTGCCTAGGAAATCCCATGGAAATTCCATGAACAGAGGAGCCTGGCAGGCTACAGTCCATGGGGTTGCAGAAGAGACACGACTTAGCAAGTAAACAATAGAAACAACGAGGTTCTATAGACTTTGCCTCTTGTCCCAGGCTCCAACAGAGTGCAGCATGGCAGTGTTTCTGATCCTGTCCTTACAGAAAATGTTAGTATTTTGATCGTGGTAGATTTTTTGGTATTCATTTTTATTTTTGTAAATATTGCATTATAAATATCATTTCTCCCAATCACGGAGCTTTTTTGGCACCTCCTTAAATCTTGCCTGGCTTGCTTCAACCTACCTGGCTGCAGCCTTGTTTTGCATAGAGGAAGCATTCATCACACCTTGGCCATTGTTATTGCTTCTTTCGGTGAATTGCTAACTCTTTTGGTGACTTGCTGTGAACAGTTTTATTAATATCTATCAGCTCAACAAGAAGAGAAATAAAAAACAAAGTCGAAAAGCAAGGGACAGGATGGGAGAAAATATCTGTAGCTTATCCAGGCATAGGCTCAGGGCCCAAAATATGTCAAGAACTCCTACAAATGCAAGACAGGGGAAGGTAAAATAAATAAGATGTAAGGATGAGTGTACAGCACAGAGAATATACCAATATTGTATAATAACTTTAATTAGAGTATCATCTATAAAAATACTGAATCATTACGTTGCACACCTGAAACTAATACAATGTTGTAAATCAACTATACTTCAATATAAAAAAATAAAATATCTTTTTAAAAAAGAACTTCTACACATTAATTTTTTAAAGGACGAATGATCCAAGGCAACAGCAAGCAAAGGAGAGAAACAGGTAATTCATGCGAGAAGTAAAACAGATGATCAACAAATACATGAAAACCTTCAATCTCGCTAGTTATGAAACACAAGTTTTTTTTTTTTTAAACTTTACATAATTGTATTAGTTTTGCCAAATATCAAAATGAATCCGCCACCGGTATACATGTGTTCCCCATCCTGAACCCTCCTCCCTCCTCCCTCCCCATATCATCCCTCTGGGTCGTCCCAGTGCTCTAGCCCCAAGCATCCAGTATTGTGCATCGAAGTTTTGAAACTGATGTTATCAAATGTTGGCAAGAGTGTAAGAACATGGAATTATAAACTGATAGCAGCCTCTTTGGAGGGAAATTTGGCATATCTACTAAATTACAATTGTACACACCCTCTGGCTGAGCTATTCCACTTTTTTCTACTCCAGAGAAAAACATGCCCACGTGCACAAGGATGTTTATTGAGACTTCCTGAGACTTTGCTTGTAACAGCAATAAATTGGAAACACCCTAAGTGTTCTTTAAGGAGAAAGCTGATTTAAAAAAAAAAAAAAAGTAAGGATTTTCCTAGTGGTCCAGTGGATAAGACTCCGAGCTTCCACTCTAGCGGACACAGGTTCAATCTCTGGCCTGGGAAGATCCCACATGCCTCAGGACAGCTGAGCCAGTCCACCGCAAGAACTGAGCCCACACATTCCACATGAGCAGGGAGTAGCCCCTGCTCGCCATAACTAGAGAAAGCCTGAGCACAGCCATGAAGACCCAGCACAGCCAAAAATTTTAAAAATAATGATTTAAAAAACTGTGATATGTCCAGCAATCCCACACCTACTGGGGAGCCCGGGTCTGTGGCAGCGTCTCTATCACCAGCCTTGATCTATGGGGGCCAGCTCCCCTGAGCTCTGCACCAGCAGATCCCTCTTGGACTTGGTAATGGAGCAGTCCCTGGGCCCTTCTGCAGAACGGACTCGCAGGATGGGGTTTCCCCACTGTTACAAACCTGCCTTTCTGTGTCTTGGCTCCCTTCCTTCATGGTCTGCTGGGGCAGTTCTGGCATTTCTACCACACCCCCTTTTTTTTTTTTCAAGCTGCCTACCTGGGACCATATGAGCATCATCCTTCTCCTGGGGAAATGCCAAGGTGTTAAATCACAGGAAAATACTCACAAATGGTGAGGTCGTTCATAGGCAATCTCACGTTATTTCCCTATACCCCCGCTTCTGGACCCACTCCATCCACACTCTTCTGGCTCTGGCTGGTACATGTGAAACCAATTGTGCAGCCCCTCCAGCATCTAATCCCCTAGGCAGGCTGCACTGCAATTTGGCTCTTGGAGGTGGGGTTGGGTCCTGTTGGTTGGATCTCCTTGTCTAGAAGTGTCCAAGAGAGATTGGAAGAGCCCTTAGCTAGATGGCCTCAATTTCAGCCTCTGCAATCACATGGCCCTGGGTTCAAACTCAGGAGTTCAGTGCTTCCTAGTTATGTGGAAATTCACTCATTCTCTGTGAGCCTCCATCTCTCCATCTGTGAAGGGCAGGGAAGAGCACTGGCCTCATGGGGTTTGTCCTACGGATTAAGTGAGAAAGCACCTGAAGAGCTCCCCACAGAGTGCCTACCTGGCTGAGCTGAACCACTTACATTGTGGTTGTTGCTCAGTCACTAAGTCGTGTCTGACTCTGCAACCCATGGACTTCAGCACGCCGTGCTTCCCTGTCCTTCACTATCTCCCAGAGTTTGCTCAGATTCATGTCCCTTGAGTCGGTGATGCTATCTAACCATCTCACCCTCTGCCACCCCCTCCTCCTCTTGGCTTCAATCTTTCCCAGCATCAAGGTCTTTCCAATGAGTTGTCTCTTCGCATCAGGTGGCCAAAGTATTACAGCTTCATCAGTCCTTCCAATGACTATTCAGGACTGATTTCCTTTAGGATTGACTGGTTTGATCTCCTCGCAGTCCAAGGGACTCTCAAGAGTCTTCTCCAATGCCACAGTTCAAAATCATCAATTCTTCGGCACTCAGCTTCCTTTATAGTCCAACTCTCACATCCACACATGACTACCGGAAAAATCATAGTTTTGACAATATGGACCTTTGTTGGCAAAGTGATGCCTCTGCTTTTTAATATGCTATCTAGGTTTGTCATAGCTTTCCTTCCAAGAAGCAGGTGTATTTTAGTTTCATGGCTGCAGTCACTGTCCACAGTGATTTTGGAGCCCAAGCCACTTAAATGAGATTTTACAAACAGGAAGAAATGCTTCTCAGAAGCCAATGGGGAATTGAAAGCAGTGTCCAGCTTTAGGGGAGGGGAAGAAAGGGACTGCAGGGGGAAAAGGAAACACGCACGGGTTCCGCTGCAGCTGCGAGGAGTCCGTGGGGCTCTCTCCAGAGCCTTCTCTGTTGTGGGAACTGTCCTGAGCAATGAGGGATTAGTAACATCCCTGGCCTCTTCCCCCAGATGCCAGTAGCACTCCCACCCCACTGTGCCAACCTAGTATGCCCAGGAGAGCAAAGCCATCCTCAGCTGTGAACTACTGCTCCAAAAAGATTTAAGGCTCCCAGTGAAACTGGGAGAACAACGTGTTAACATCTGCCTTGTGTGGCAGTGGGACAGATGGTCGTTGTTATAACGTGTTTATTGTACACTTACTACATGCCAATGTCTGTGCTAATGCTTGGTGTTAACCAGCTCATCTAAACCTCAAGCCCATCCTACATCTCACTCTCTCCTTATCCTCACTGTCCACACGAAGAAAGTACAGACTTCTCTCTTTTCTTCAAATTCAACCAACACCTTCCAAAGGTCTGTCATGTGCCAGGACTCAGGTAGGTATTGTAGGTATATAAGCCTACTGGTTTGTGGGTGAATTCTGCCAAATGGGAGGCACTAGTTGGAGACTGGAGGGTGAAAGGAAGGGAAGATCCGGGCATTTCTCCTCCTCTCTCTGCCTCCAGCAGCAACCCCAGCAGCTGCTGGGTCTCCTCTGTGGTTCCAGTTCCTGCCACATAGGCCCTCCCCTACGGGTCCTGGCCCTACTGCCTGTCAGAGCTTCCACCGGGTGGCCCAGGCTCTAACCGTGTGCGTGTGCACACGTGCTCAGTCATGTCCAACTCCTTGCAACCTTGTGGACTGTAGCCCACCACGCTCCCCAGTCCATGGGATTTCCCAGGCAAGAATACTGGAGTGTTTTGCCATTTCCTGCTCCAGGGGATCTTCCCGACCCAGGGATGGAATCATTACCACTAACTGCTGTCTTCCTCCCTCTACAAGGTGGCATTCCTACTATGATTAATCATTCCTACTATGATTAATAACTGGGCTGCTCAATAAGCCCTGTTAGGCTTTCCAGTTCTTCCATCACCCACATAACCAATTCCCTGTATTATCTTCCCTGAGTTTGAATACTTGAGGTGCTTCTGCTTCTCTGATTGGACTCTTCTCTGATTGGACTCTACCTACAGGATTTGGTTTCCTCCCATGCTGTTAGATCAGAATGATGAACTCTTGGCAATACTTGGAATGTATCTCCTGAATACAAGAATAAAGGTGCTTGATAAATGTGTTGCTGCTAAGTTGCTAAGTCGCTTCAGTCGTGTCTGACTCTGTGCCACCCCATAGACGGCAGCCTACCAGGCTCCCCGTCCCTGGGATTCTCCAGGCAAGAACACTGGAGTGGGTTGCCATTTCCTTCTCCAATACCTGAAAGTGAAGTTGCTCAGTCGTGTCCGACTCTAAGCAACCCCATGGACTGCAACCTACCAGGCTCCTCCATCCATAGGATTTTCCAGGCAAGAGTACTGGAGTGGGGTGCCATTGCCTTCTCTGGATAAATGTGTTAGGACTCTTAATTATAAGTGACCCATATGGTTTAAGCAGCAAAAGGGAATTTATTAGCTTATATAACTGAAAAGTCCAGAGGATGTCCTGATGTCAGGCACAGTTTGATCCAGGGACTCCAATGCTATTGTTAGCATGAATGTGGATGTTTACAGAAGCGAGAAAGGCCCGAATAATCTGTGGAAAAGGTTGTGAGTAGTACCCCAGAGGCTTTTTTTCTCATTTTTCTTGAGTTAGGCACAGGGCTGTCTGGAATCAGATGGCATTTTCACAAATGTCATATTTCCACAAAACACGTGATTTGGTGATCTACACAAGATGGTCTCCTTTGTATACTGCTAAGTAAAGATGTCAAGATAAAAAGAAAATTAAAGAGCTATTTTCATCATTATTTCACAAAGAACATTTTAACCACCACTACCCCTTAAAAAGGGGAAAAGACTAAAATATTAGAATAAACAGCAGTTGTTTATAAAAATTTCACTACATTGTTGTTTTCCCCAAAGTACCATGAATTGGTTAAAATAAAAAACAAAACCAAAAACAAATCCAAACCTTCCTCATTGTCTAGCCAGGTTGTGTGTGTGTATATAGTTAGGGGGATGTTAGGTACCCCAGCTCTAGAAAATTCTGAGATGCATAAAAAGTGGTTCTTGCCTTAAGGAGCTTCAGGTTCCAAGAAGAAAAAAAATATATAGGATAATTGCTTTAATCCTTGAGGCACAAGTAACAAGAGAACCGGGAGACAGAAATGAGTTCTGACTGTGGGGAAAACCAGGTGGGGAGCAGAGATCTGAGTGGGGTGAGAAGAATTCTACGTGCCCATAAATCTGGGAGGTAATTTTTCCCAGACCAGAGAGAATCTACAGTTCCTAGAGTCTTGGTACCTTTCAGGAGCAGAGATTCTATTGCCAAATAATCTCTTCCAGTTGGGGCATTCATGAAAGCAAGGGGAGGGTTCAGTCCACTCTCCTCCTGGGCCCCAGACACTCTGAAAACCATCCCCTCTGATAGGATCCGGCTTAGAAACTAGCCTTTAACTGTCTGCCCACCCCTCATCCCGGGCAGGTTTGGGAGGGGAACAGCAGTCCCCAGGGGTGGGGGGTGGGAGGGTCAGGAGACAGGTGGGGTCCTCACACCATCATGAGGGACTACAAGGTGCCTGGAACAGTAGACTTCAGAGGGCTGGGCTCCATAAGACTGAGACCCCGCGACCCCAACTCCTAATGCCCCTTGGAGAATTCAGGGGACATACAGGGCAGTTGTAGCTGAACTCACGGTGGGGAGGAATTACCCTCTTACCTTTCTAGTCCCAGAGCTCCCTGCTGGAAACGCAGAAATGAGAACAGGCAACAAAAGAGAAGGTCAAAGATGGGGGAGGGGAGTCACAGGGAGTATGACGCAGAGGTATCAGTGTACCAAAATCTTGATTGATTTTTGCACAAGACTGGCAATGAAAATAAAAAAGGAAAAGTCCCCAGACTTTGTAAGATGGGCTCATGGGAAACTGTGGTGAGGGAGATTTTTTTCTGATTAGCTCTGGGGAATAAAATAAGCTGGTATGCATTCACACATGGCATAACTATTAGAGGTCCTCCGGGCGCCAAGGTAGCTTAGAAGAATGATTTTAAGGCAAGAGGAGGAAGCCAAAACCTTTTTCCCTCCTTTTTTTTTCCCCCAGAAGAGAGTAAAATAGATCCAGGTGGCGTCTATCTGAACTGCCTGAACATTGGCGCCCTCTGATGGCCAAGATATAGATTGTGCGAAAGTTGAAGATGGAGGAGGAGTGGAGGGTCTTTGCCTTTTATGAGAAAGGGAAAAAGGTTAGCGTCTCAGCCGGTAAAGAACCAGCCTGCGGATGCAGGAGACATAAGAGAGTTGGATCCCTGGGTCGGGAAAATCCCCTGGATACGGAAATGGCAACCCACTCCAGTGCTCTTGTCTGGAAAATTCCATGGACAGGGAAACCTCGTGGGCTATAGTCCACGGGGTCGCAGAGTCCGACATGACGGAAGGTGCACGCAGAGCCCTGCTCTCTCTCTCTCCAGGGTTAAGAGAACTGCCCATTGGAAAGGGTAATCTTGGAGCTGGAGTCTATAACACCCTTCTCCTTCTGAAGCCACCCCTTCCAATGTTCCAGGGTCTCACCATCCATCTGGTTCCCCAATAAGAAACCTGGGGATGGTTCCAGATAGTCTACCTTCCTTCATCCTCACATTCAGATCGATCCTGAGGCCCGATCATTTAACTTTTTTCCAAACTGGTCTTGAACCTTCCTGTTTTTCACCACCTGCTCTGGTGCAGACCACCTTCCTTCCCCTGTCAGCTAGAAAACAGCAGAAGCTTTCCTCTTTGAAGTATTCTCACTTAGACCCATTCTAGCAGGGCGATCTTTTCCTTTGTCGTCAAATTATTTTTTTTAATTAAATAACTGTTCAGGTTACTGCACTGCAGAACAAATCACCTCAAACCTTAGTGGCTTTAAAACTTATTTTAATTTTCCAACAAAAACTGTAGTGACTTAATCATCAGTACCTCTCACTGTTTCTGTGGGTCAAGAATTCAGCAAGAATGTGGTTTTGGCAGTTCTGGATGGAAACTTCTTCTGTGACTGAAGGATGACAGTGACTATAGGAACTGGGGCTGGGACAGTGGGAGCCAGAGCAGCTCAGGGGGCCGGGGGTGGGGGCAGGGTCTCCCTCTCTCCACCTGGGCCCTCCAAATGGGCTGCTGGGCTTCCTCACAGCATGGTGGACAAGGGCAGCATGCCTGGTTACATGGCAACTCAGGGCTCACACACAAGTGTCCCTGTGAGCCGAGTGGAAACCGAACCAATATTTACGATTTAGCCTCAAAAACACAAAAGCATCACTTCTGTCCTACTCTATTAATTGATCACCGCCTCAACAGCCCACCCAGTTTCAAGGGTTGGGACATAGATCTCACCTCTCAATGGGAAGAGTCTCAAAGAACTTGTGGCTCTATTTTAAACCTGCCACCACAGCTGCTGCTGCTGCTAAGTTGCTTCAGTCGTGTCCGACTCTGTGCGACCCCATAGATGTCAGCCCACCAGGCTCCCCCGTCCCTGGGATTCTCCAGGCAAGAACACTGGAGTGGGTTGCCGTTGCCTTCTCCAATGCATGAAAGTGAAAAGTGAAAGTGAAGTCGCTCAGTCGTGTCTGACTCTCAGGGACCCCATGGACTGCAGCCCGCCAGGCTCCTCCGTCCATGGGATTTTCCAGGCAAGAGCACTGGAGCAGGTGCCATAAAATTTAAAGTGTGACACAGATAAGGCTTCCAACACCCAGCACGTTAGTTTACGTGTTTGTTATCTGCTTCTCCACATTAGAAATTAAGCTCAATAAGGGATGTCACTGGTGATCCAGTGGCTAAGACTCCATGCTCCCAATGCAGGGGGCCCAGGTTCTATCCTCCGTCAGGGAACAAGATCCCACAGGCCACAACTAAGAGTTTGCATGTTGCACTAAAGATCCCACATGCTGCAACTAAGACCTGGCACAGCCAAATAAATAATAAAAAAAAAAAAGGAATTATGCTCAGTAAGGGTAAAGACTTGGGCCTTTTGTTCGCTGCAGTGTTCCCAGTGGCTGGAACCAAATGAGAACCACAGTGCGATGGGACAGAAGGAAATGTTGGCTGCCATCCTCTGCCTAGATTAGGCTAAAGCTTCCTCGCTCCCTCCTCTGTGGCTCTCTCAAACTCCTGCCGAGTCACTCTACTAAGCCGCCACGTCTTAAAACACAGTGCCCTGTAGAGATGGGCTCAGCTCTGGGCAACTGGCAGCCTGGATTCAAACCCCAGCGCTCATGTGAACCTGTGTGTGACTTTGGACAAGAAACCTCAGAAAGCCTCAGTTTTCTCTTCTATATAAAGGAGGTACTGTTACCACACATATCTGCTGGGGTGTGTGTGCTCAGTTGCTCAGTCATGTCCTGCAATTTTCGACCCCATCTTCTGGGGTAGTGTTGAGCTAATTTAAGCAAAGCATTTAGAACAGTGTGACCTGGGGGAAGTGTTGCTTCTGCTGCTGTTGCTGCTGCTGCTAAGTCACTTCAGTCGTGTCCGACTCTGTGCAACCCCATAGAAGGCAGCCCACCAGGCTCCCCCGTCCCTGGGATTCTCCAGGCAAAAACACTGGAGTGGGTTGCCGTTGCCTTCTCCAATGCATAAAAGTGAAAAGTGAAAAGTGGAAGTGAAGTCGCTCAGTCATGTCCAGCTCTTCGAGATCCCATGGACTGCAGCCTTCCAGGCTCCTCCGTCCATGGGATTTTCCAGGCAAGAGTACTGGAGTGGGGTGCCATTGCCTTCTCCGAATATGTGTGTTACCCACTATTAACTCTCTTATTTCTACATTGTTGGTTATTTTTCCAGTGTATTTTCTTTACTTTTAGAACAGCTTTGTTGAACTTTAATTCATTTATTGTACAATTTACCCACCTCAGGTAGACAAGGGTTTTTAGTGTGTTCACAGGCTTGCTCAACTATTACCACAATCTAATATCAGAACATTTCATTGCCCTCTGAAGAAACTCTGTATACATTCAGCAGTTACTTCTCACCTTGTCTCTCCCCAGTGCCTGCAAACCCTTAATCTATACTCTGTATTTATGGATCCGCCTATATCCATGATATTTTATTTCTTGGGTTGTTTCATCCTTGACCGGGTCTTGTTTTCCACTCCTAATTGTAGTAGAAGATAATATAAGATCTGGGAGACCTTGCCTTCTCCTCTTTTATGTCCCATCCAAACCTCAAACTGTTCTTCACCCACTATCTACTGAGAAAGTTAAAAACTGGCCCTTTGAGTAAGAGCAAATACAGAGCCCCTACTATGTGCGAGTTAATGAGCTACATGCTTTATATACACTGACTCATCTTCACACAAACCCACAAGGCTGGCACTGCTACTATTCCCGTTTTGCTGATGAATAAACTGATCTCCAGCCTCCCTTGTGTTGTGTGGCTTGGTTTTGCTAACCAGTCACACCCATGCCAGCCTTCAGTTTGGAGGTGAGTGCCGTGAGGAAGGTATACCTAAATCCATCCAAGAAGAGTAGGCCTGCAGTTTGCAGAAGTGGAGGTCGTGGAAATGGCACCCATGCCCAGCCTTGTCCATGGAGCGTGTATCCAGGATGATGGCAGGGGATCTTTCTGGGGTAGCCCAGAAATGAAATGTGGACACTGCATCCGGCTGCAGAGCCTCCAAACCTGATTTTCTGGCCCTCCCAGAGTTTGCATCAGCTTCTTGATTTATCTTATTTTTAATGTTTTGGGCTTCCCTGGTGGCTCAGACAGTAAAGAGTCCATGAGGTCACAAAGAGCTGGACACAACTGAGCGACTCACACTTTCACTTTCATGTTTTAGGCTACACAGTGCAGCGTGCAGGATCTCAGCTCCCAGACCAGGGATCAGACCCATGCCCCGTGTGAGGGAAGCGTAGAATCTTAGCCACCTGACTGCCAGGGAAGTCCCAGCTTTTTGATATATTTTAACAAAACCCTTTTCTGCTTAAATTATCTAGCATGAGTACTATTGTTCACAATTGAGAACCTTGTCTGATACACTCCCTGTCTAGATCTTAGTTTCTTCTGACTGCTGAAACAAATTGTCACAAACCTAGTGGCTTATAATACCAGAAACTGATTACCTTACAGTTCTGGAGTCCAGAAGTCTGAAATGGGTCTGACTGGGCCAAACTCAAGGCGTCAACAGGGCTGTGATCCTTTCAGAAGTCTCTAGGGGAGAATCTGTCTTCTTGCCATGGACATTCTAAGGCAGCCCGCATCCCTTGGCTTGTGGTCCTCTTTTATCTTCAAAGCCAGCAAGGGCATAACTCTGACCTCTGCTTTAGTCATCACCTCTCCCTTCTCTGGCTTTGACTCTGACTCTTCAAACCCCCTCTTTCCTTTATAAGGACTCTTGTGATTATATTCAGCCCACACAGATGATCCAGAATAGTCTTCCCATCTCAAGATTCTCAGCTTATACACCTGAAACTAACACAACATTTTTTTTTTTTTGCCGTACCTCACGGCATGTGGAATTCTAGTTCCCTGACCAGGGATCGAACCTCCGCCCCCTGCATTGGAAGTGCAGAGTCTTAACCACTGGACAGCCACGGAAGTCGACCTAACACAATATTGTTAATCAACTACTTATTGTTGTTTAGTTGCTAAGTCATGTCCGACTATTTTGCGACCCCATGGACTGTAGCCTGCCAGTCCATGGGGTCCATGAGATTTCCCAGGCAAGAATACTGGAGTGGGTTGCCATTTCTTCTCCAGGGAATCTTCTCAACTCAGGAATCGAACCCGAATCTCCTATACTGGCAGGTGTGTTCTTTACCACTGAGCCACTAGAGAAGCCCATACTGGTAGAAGACAGAGTTACAACTCTACTGCAATATAAAATAAAAACTAAAAAAAAAAAAAATCTCAGTTTATTCCCATCTGCAAAGTCCCTTTGGCCACATAAGGTAACAGGCACAGGTTCTGGAGATTAGCAAGTGGGTGGGTATCTTTGGAGAGTTACCAGTTTGTCTACCACAGATGGGTTCTCCAGGAGCTCACTCATTCTGAGATAAGGATTCGGATGCACGTGGTTTATTTGGGAAGTATCAGTAGGAGAGAGGGGAAGAGAGACAGGGGAGGGAAGGAAGCCACGACTGCGTGTGCGGCCAGAGCCGTCTGTTCACTGTTGGGTAACTCTCCCCAGCATGTCAACCCACTGGCTCTGCTGGTCTGTCCCAAGCTCAGCCAAGCACACATCTGTGTCCACGGAGACCACTCAGGCCAAGAGGCTGGCATATTTAAAAACAAAACAAATACCAATGCAGCATGTAGCCAACACTGTCAGTGCCCCAGCCATTTGCCCCCGGTACTCACCTCTGCTGCAAAAGCCTGCTTCCCATAAGCCCTGGGGCTCGTGAGCAGGACACGGTGTCAGAGCTGATGCCCCTAGAAGCAGCCTTTAGGTAACGATGGGTGGGAAGTGTGTGCGTGGACACCCTGGCTCTCCCATCCCAAGGCTGGGATAACTCTGCAGCATGCCTACCCTGGCTCCCAGAATTGCCCGTGGGATGGAGCCCCAGATGTGTTCAGTGGTAATGGGCTTGATAGCACACCTGTCTGGGCTCCATCGTCACTCCTCTGCTGCTGTATCCTGGGATCACCTCCCAAACACACTGGAATCCTTGTCCTGGGGTCCTCTTCTCAGGGACCCCAAGCCAAGATCCAGGGACAAACAAATAAACAACAAAGCCCCACAACTGCGGTGTCTTAAATATTTACCTGGGAAAGTTAACACTGTTTTAGTGCAGCTGGACACACGGACACAAACAAGGAGAGGAGGACTTCCCTGGTGGTCTGGTGGCTAAAACTCCGTGCTTCCAATACAGGGAGTGCAAGTCTGATCCCTGGTCAGGGAACAAGGATCCCACATGCCTCGGGGCACGGCCAAAAAATCCAAAAAAAAAAAACCAGAATACAATTGCCGTATACATAACCTCCTTTGGAGAGAATACCAGAGAATCTTGAAAATCTACATTTGAGGCTTTTCCTAAATATGAGGCCCCAACCAAATGGTGCCTTGAACCCCCTCCCCAGCCCTGCTGACAGGCGTCGAGGAGGCTGCGCTGGAGTTTTGCCTTAAAGTAAACACGGAAAATAAATTTGTTTCCAGGGGAGCAGTGACACACAAGGGCACTGTGGGAGCGGGGGGCGGAACACCCAGGACGTCTGGGTTTATAAAGAGGCTGTGTATCGTGGGAAGAAACCAGACTGGCAGCTGGAAGGGCCGACGGCAGGCACAGCCCCAAGGGCCTTAAATGACTGGTACTTGTTACCAAGTCGAGACATTACTCAGAGGGGAGCGGGAGTCAAAGCAGACGGCATGGGCTGCCAACTTTATCCATCAGGACTAGACTCAGCTGCAACAGGTAGGGAACTGAAAAGAAAAGGTGCTTACTTCTATCTCATGTAAAAGTTAGCACCCCAGAACTGGCATGGCACCCCAGGACTGGCATGACACCCCAGGACTGGCATGACTCTCCAGAACATCAGGGACCCAGGCGCCTTCTCTGTTGTTGCTCTGCTGAGAAAAACTCCTATCCCAAGGAGTGCCTCATGGGTTCAACACGGCTACTGGACAAAGGGAACTGGGAGGAAGATGGTTAGACAAAATGCAATGTGCCTGGTTAAGTTTAAAGTTCAGGTAGACAGCGAATACTTTTCAAAATACAACTATGTCCCAGTTATCGCATGGGACCTATTTATACTAAAAACAGGATTGCTTGTTTAGCTGAAATTCAAATGTAATGGCTGTAACAGATGACCACAGACTTAGTGGCTTGCTGCTGCTGCTGCTGCTGCGTCGCTTCAGTTGTGTCCGACTCTGTGTGACCCCATAGATGGCAGCCCACCAGGCTCCCCCGTCCCTGGGATTCTCCAGGCAAGCAACACAAACGTATGCTCTCGGGGTTTGGGAGGTCAGAAGGGTGGAATGGATCAGCAGGGTGGTGTTCCTTGAGCAGGTGCTCAGGGCACTTGTTTCTTGACTTTCCCAGCTTCTAGAGGTTTGTGTTCTTTGGCTTGTGGCCCCACAATCACCCCAACCTCTGCTTCCAACAACACATCTCCTCCTGACTCCGACGCTTCTGTGTCCCCCTACTAAGGGCTCCTGATTACACTGAGTCAACAAGATCATTCAGGATAATTTCCTCATCTCAACACCTTTAACTCAAAACAAAACAAAAAGCTCCTAACTTTGTCACATCTGCCAAGTCCCTTTGGCCTTCTAACATAGTCTATTCACTAGAGATTAAGAGGCGGATGTCTTTGGGGATGATTATTGCACCATAGAAACAGAGAAGTTACCCCACCTCTCCCATAACTTGCTGATTAAATGACTAAGTTCTGTGGCCCCCAGTCCAGCCCCCTTCATTCTGTCCTTCGTTCATTTGCCCCACAGTTATCGATCACTTCCTGTGTGCTCTGTGCAGAGACGTGAACAGGACAGACCATGTCTCCAGCTGCATAGATGCCCACTCTACCTCTGTTAACTATTCTGACATGAAATTCATAGATAATGAAATCTTCCCACACACATAATTTCTTGGAAAAGATAATGACCTAGTAAAGACGAAACAAAAGGAAAGCAATGCATAATTTGCAGATTTTATTTCAATGTATAAATGTTCAGGCTCAATTACACTAAGAGATAAAGCAGTCAGCTGCTGGAACCTGAAAGTCGAACCCCCTGGATTATGACAGCTCCAAATGCCAGGGTGCCATTGGGAAACTCAAATATGATAGTTGACTTCAACGTTGGTGATGTGGTTTTGAAATGGTGAACAGCATTTGGTCATGTTCCAGATAAAGTACAGTGTTCCCTTGAATTACCATCACAGTTGCCTTCCTGGAAAATTCAATATATATTAAAACCATACTAAAAATGCTTTGTGTTTATAGGTAAAGCAGATATAGGTTCTAGTTTCACCTCATTATAGGTTTTTCACTTCCAGAAGTGTCTAGTCTAGCCACATGAGATAATGCGATATTCTTTGCTATCTGGGCTTGTCCAGTTCTCTGCAGGATGCAGACGAACAATCCAGCTCCCCTATCATGACAATAAAAATACTTCCTCCACGAAGTTCCAAAAATTCCCCTGAGGGTGGTACTGCCTCATGGAGAAGCACTGATCGAGAGGAACAGAGGTGCCTAAGCCAAGCTCTGGATGGGAACAAAAAGGAACACAGAATGGCTGGAGAGTTCTGATGAGGAGGAAAGGGGGAGAGAGATGAGGCCTGAGAAGTCAGCCACACTGAGATACTTAGACTCAATTCCAAGAGTGATAGGGAGTCACTGCAGGGCTTTCAGCCGGGGAATGATGTGGCCTGACTTTGTCCACATGGGGAGGGCTCAAAACATCTGTCATTCAGTGGGTTGCACTGCATTCTTCTGAGTTTCACGCGTTCATTCATTCACTAATTCATTCAACACATGAGGACTGAGGAGCGTCTCAGTGATATACGTACTGCTGTATAACAAGCTACTTCAACATGTAGTGGCTTACAATAACAGTCATTTGTTGTTTTCCTCGAATCTGTGGGTTAGCTGGGCAGTTCCTCTATTGGTCTCACCAGGGTTTCTCAAGCTGTTGAATTTTGGTGGTAGGTCAGCTGGGGCTGCACTCAGCCAGAAGTACTGGGACAATGAGCCTCTCTCTCCATGGGCTCTTTCTTCCAGATGCTTCTACACATCCATCTGAAGATCTCATGATGCCCAAGTTCTGGAAGAGCACAGCCTCACTTCCACCACATTGATTGGTCAAGGCAAGTCATGAGACTAGTCTAGGGGGGTAGAGAAACAGACTTTTTTTTTAAGGTAATATTTATTCATTTTAAACTTGTCTCTGTTCCAGAAAGTCTTTTTAAAAAAAAAAATATTGAAGGATAGTTGATTTACAATATTGTGTTAATTTCAGCTATCCAGCAAAGTGATCCAGTTATACTTGTACATATTCCTTCCATTATGGTTCATCACAGGATATTGAGTATGTTTCCCTGTGCTAAACAGTAGGACCTTGTTCTTTATCCATCCTGTACAGACTCTACTTCTTGACCTGAGGAGCTGCCAAGTCTTGAGATGGCAATGGAACTTAAGGCCATGAAACCTGCAACCTGGCTCCAGGGAAGGCCCTGGAGATGTAGCCTGCCCCGCTGTGGCCTGTACCCTGGTCAGACAAGGAAGTCAACTAGGGAAAAAGGTCAGAAAGTGCTGGAGGGAGACAGGGCCTCCCTGAGATGTTGGAGCTGACACCTGAACATCTGAGCATGTCTGCGTCAGAAGTTTAGAAGATTCCATGGAAGACCCTGCTCTTGCATGAGCCCGGAAGCACCACGGCCCCCCTCAAGGGAGGGTCCAGTGGAGATCACCGATGGTGTGACATCACTGGCTGTGGGAGAGAGTGGGCTAGAATAGCTGTCTCCTACCCTCCCTGGCAGGCCTGTGACACTGGCCATGTCTGCCTTCTTCCCCTGTCTGATGCCCTCAAGTACCCCCCGAACACCCCCCACCCTCGCCTGAGACACAGAACTGAGAAGAACCAGGGATTTACGGGAATAGATGGATACACTCCAAGGGGAGGTGCACAGGGGTGGTCCTTCCTGACACCACCGTGCAGGGACGCAGCACCTGGACGGAAAGCCAGGAGTCGGCTCTACTCCAGGGGCAGGAAGGCTGCGCATGGAAGGCGCGTGTCTTGCCACTGGGGTGGGGAAATCCTGTTTGGAGAGCGTGCATAAACACACCTCCTTCCAAACGCTCTTTCTGCTTCAGCCTTCCCTTCACCCGCCCTTTCGCCCCACGCCTCACCCCGCCTTCCCTTGCTCTCTCTCTGTCCCGGCATGTTTTCTCGCGTCCTCCCCTCCACCTCCCTGCCACAGCACTTCTGTCCCACTCCCCTCCCTGGCTCCTCACGCCCCTCTCCCTGTCTTTCCTCCACGCCCCTGCTCTGCCCCTGAGCGCTCTTCTTGCTCCCTGCTCTCTCCCCATCTTCCCAAGGCCCCCCACTTCTTCCCGCCCACTTCCTCCCTTCCCTCACCTGCTCGTCCAGCTTCCTCTCGTTTGTTCCTCCTGACTTGCCCTGACTCCCCTATCACCTCTCCCTCGCCAACTTTCTCCCCATTCTGTCCCTCGCCTCCTGTCTTTCCTCTCTCGCCATCTCTCGCCTTTTCTCCCAGTCTTCTCTTCTCTCTTCCTTCCTCTCCAGTTCCCTCTCTTTCCTTCATCACCCACCCGGTCACTCCCCCATCCTCACGCTCCTCGTTGCCTCTTTCTCCTCACACCTCCGTCACCCCGCCTCCTCCCTGTCACCTCTTTTCTTCTGTCCTTCAAGTCCCTCCCGCCTCCGCCCATTTCTACTGTCTAGGCAACTTTTCCCCCCACTTTCCCCCGCCTCGCCCACTTGGCCCCGCCCCCTGATACAGACCCCGCCCCTGATACAGGTCCCGCCCCCTGTCGCGGGCTCCCGCCCCAGAGGTCACGGGGTCGACGGACGCCGTCGCTGCTCCGCCGGTCACGTGGTCACGTGACGCGCTCCAACATGGCGGCGCCGTGTGGTCTCGGCGTCGCTTCCTGACTGGGTGGCGCGGACGGACGCGGCTGGTGCAGGCGGGGACGCCGGGCCCGCAGCCTCGCTCGCCCGCCTGCTCGCGCCGTCCGCCCGCGGGGCTGCTAGCCCCCGCTGGGCCGGGGCCATGCAGGAGAGCCAGACCAAGAGCATGTTCGTGTCCCGGGCCCTGGAGAAGATCCTAGCCGACAAGGAGGTGAAGCGGCCTCAGCACTCCCAGCTGCGCAGGGCCTGCCAGGTGGCGCTCGGTGGGTGAGCCGCCCCGGCCCGGCCCCGCGCCGGCCTCCCCATGCCGGCCGTTACCACACCCGGGCTTAGCCCGGCCTTAGCCCGGCCTCCTGGGCTTCACTTTCCCCCCGCCACCCCAAGGCCCACCCGCCCGGTCTCTTTATTATATCCGGGGGGGACCTGGTACCTTGGCAGCTCGGGACTGGCCCAAGGTCACCCAGCAAGTTGGTGACAGTCAGGGCCGGCTCTCCAGCCTCCCAGCCCTGGGTTCTTGCCACGACTCCCTGCTGTCCCATTTCCTGGTTCGTCCCCCCCGTCACCCTCAGAAGCAGCAGCTCTTGCTTTTAAGTTTTTCTTTACGTTGGTTCTGCTGGTTGGAGTTGTCCCTTGTGAGATGGGCAGGTGGGAAGAGCCGCCCAGCTGGTTTAGGGAAAACTGAGGCCTGCTTTGTAAGTGCCGAAGTGGTGACTGTTTTCTTTCATTTGGGATCTCCCATAACTCCTTCCAGGAGGGACTATAGAGAGGGTTATCCTGCACCTCCCAGATACTGCAGTGTGCAGGAGATCTACTCGTTCTCAAACAGAGGGTCTGTGAGGGCAGAGATACTTGTCTTATTCACCGCAGGGTCCCCAACAGTGTCTGGCACACGGTAGATCATACTGATTTGAATGGACCCACAGATGACTGAGCGACAGGGAGAAGTCTTGCTCATCCCTAGTTAAAACCTTAGTAGTTGATTCCATTATCAACATTCTGTCTTTTAGTTTTCGGTCATTCAGCAAATATTTATTTATCAAGTGCCCACCGTGTACCAGGCACTGAGGATACAGTAGGGAAGAAGACAGACAAGGTATTTGCCCTTACAGAGCTTATAATCTAAGAGAGGAGACGAAATAAGTAAATTTAAAGATTAATGAGACATTTTTGAATACTAATACATACTTCTGTACTAGTAAATTTTTTTGTAATTACTTTTGTAAAATTTTTTGTAAACGAGCAAAATGTAATAAAGAGGGCCTGAGACAGCATGGTCAAGAAAGTAGTCCTTTCTGAGGAAAGGGACATTTGCGCCAAGTACTGAAAGTCAGGAAGTATCCGCCATGTGGAATTTCAGAAGAGGGAGTGAGGATCAGTACATTTGACCCGAGTTGGCTCTCGGGTTAATTCGCCGTCCCAATGCCTTTGCTTTGAAATCTGTAAAAAGACCTGTTTTCCTAACAAGTGACTGAGTAAATGTAAAGTTTGATTTTCTTTTTTCACCTTTTGAAGTTTGAGGTTATTCTCCCTTCGTTTGGTGCAAGGAACTCTGGGAGTCTTTTCTTGCGGCCTAGGAATGGGTTTGTGAGCTTTGCATTTATTTTTCTGGAAGGCCCTAGCTTTCATGGGTCTGAGACACCCTCAAGGATCAAGAACTATTGATAACAAAGGTGGTTGTTGCTGGGAACAGATGCTAGTCTTGTGAAATTCAGGATCAGTTGAAGGAACTCACTGAGATTTAGATTTGTAAAGCTTTTTTATTCAGAAATCCAAGGCTAACTGTTGGATATTGTTTTATCAGGAATGCAGGATAAACCCTACAAAGCAGTTAGGCGAAAGCGGATATTTACAGCTCCACTTTGAAATCTGCCTGCATTCTATCCTCTCATTGTTACTTTAAGTGAATTGTTGCAGAAGTTTGCAGAAGTTTGAAAATCGTTATTTGGCAAAGTTTTCATTCACCCTTAAGAAAACTTAACATCAAAATTTCACCAAATCATATATCACTTTGTTGGAACCTACTTATAAAATCATCACATGGGTTGTAAAAGAGCCTTAACATTGGGAGGTTTCTTGATATTTTTAGATCATATCTTTGTTGAGAACTCCAGGATTTTCCAAGCTGAATTGTGGAACACACATTCAGTATTTTGGTAGTGAATTGTAAGAAATAGCCTATTCTGAAAATATAAATTCTCATTAAAAATATTTTTCTTGTTAAACAATATAGATGAGTTAAATAAAATATCCCATATAATGTTATTTAAGAAAAAAATAACCTATAAAGGAAGTAATTGACACAGGTTGACTGAATAGCTGATTGTCATGGTAGCTCATCATCAAATTGAGTAGTTATTATAAGGTAACCTGTGTAAAGTGTTGAGTTAAACTGATCATTTTTTTTTTCTCTAAGACAGTACTTGTGTGTCATTGCTGTTAAGTAATAAAGGACTGCAGAAGAAAGATACAGCAAAGGGTCTGGTGATACTTTACTCTGCACCTCAAGGCCCAGTTTTGTGTCCAGTAAAAGTAGCTGAAGGGGGCTTCCTAGGTGGCTCGGCAGCAAAGAATTCACCTACCAGTGCAGGAGTGCGTGTTCAATCCCTGTGTCGATAAGGTCCTCTGGAGCGGGAAATGGCAGCCCACTCCAGTGTTCTTGTCTGGAGAATCCCATGGACGAGGAGCCTGGAGGGCTGCAGTCCAGGGCGTCGCTAGGAGTCGGACACAACTGAGCACGCACACGAAAAGTGGCTGAAACATTGCTGTGCGTAAGAAGCATTGCAGGGCGGCGAGTAGTGTAGAGATTACCTATCATTTTGATAAGAGGAACTGTAAGTGACCACTCAAAGTTGAAATGTTGACCAATAGAAGCTGTTCCTGGAAACAGCTTTTGTGACCTTCCAGGAGTTGTGGTGTACTGGAGGGAGGGAATGGGGGGTGCAGGGGCTGTGTAGTGTAGGGGTTTGGAGTGTGTTCTCTGGACTGGCTTCAAATCCCTTGCCTTCCAATTGCTATCTTTGTGATCTTGGACAGATGTTACACCTTCCCGTTGGGGCTGTTACAAAGATGAAGTTAACTGACATGTGCACAACACTCGTCGTGCAGTAGGTACACTGTATAGGCTTGCTGTGCTGGTTACTTTTATTGTTTGAAGCTGTGACAAACCACAGACACGGTAAGCACGGGGCTTGATGTTCTTAGCTTAGGTTGCTTCTTCATTCAGGAATGACTTATTGCTCTATTTGGTTTGTAGATGCAATAAACAAGAATGTAATTACATGACTGAAAGGCTGTGTTTATGAGAGTATTAACTTGCCTAGCTCAGTGAAGACAGGGGTTGTTCCTTGTGAAAGCAGTGATGATCAGGATGAATAGGTTTGGAGTAATCTCAGGGATTCATGCAAAGGCCCAACTCATTGGAAAAGACTCCGATGCTGGGAAAGATTGAGGGCAGGAGGAGAAGGGAACTATAGAGGATGAGAAGGTTGGATGGCATCACCGACTCAATGGACATGAGTTTGAGCAAGCTCCAGGAGTTAGTAAAGGACAGGGGAGCCTGGTGTGCTGGAGTCCATGGGGTCACAAAGAGTTGGATAACGACTTAGCAACTGAACAGCATTCGTCCTCACTAAAGGCCAAATGCATGGGTAGGGTCTGCCCAGTTAGAAAATCGTGGCCCTCCAACCTTTATTGAGAAATCAAAAGAGCCTGTGAGAGTATTCATCACCCCCGGGATGCTGTTGCTCTTTACTTTCATAGTGAAGTTTTGATATGTGTTAATAATCGCGAACCTTTCACCCCTCCAGTTGGAGCATATAATCACATTTTTAAACCTTCCTTTCACACCTGCATTACTTGAGTTATTCTTTCCCATGATCTTTTTATATTTCTGGTTTTAAACCCTGTGATAGAATCCAGAAACATGGTCCTGAAGAACCTATTTGCAGGGCAGGATTAGAGATGTAGAGGATGGATTTGTGGACACGGTGGGGGAAGGAGATGATAGGACGAATTGGGAAAGAGGAGCATTGAAATACGTGTGTTAGCACATGTACACAGAAGCTAGTGGAGGGCTGCTGTGTAACGGGGAGCTCAGCCTGGTGCTGTGACGACCTAAAGGGCGGGGTAGGAGATGGGATGCTCGAGAGGGAGGGGATATACGTATCCTGAAGGGAGATTCACATTGTACGGCAGAAACCAACACATTATAAAGCAATTATCCTCCAATTAAAAATAAATTTTTAAAAAAACTATAAAGTTTAGAGACGTGACAAGATAATCTGAGCGTTTTTAAATGGTGTGGGAAGATTCTGAAATCTCCAAACTTGAACTGAATTGTTCTAACATTACTCTTCATGTATAGGAGATGGAGTGTCTTATTTCATCATTTAATACCCACGAAGTGCCATGTGAGGGCTGAGTGCTCTGTAACTGCCCGCTGTCATTAAACATACCTATGTTTTTTGTATGAAATTCAGTGACTTTAATCTTGGAGCCGTTTGAGGTTCACAGCAAAATTGCACGGGAGGTACAAGGAATTCCCGTATTCCCCCCAACACACACGCTGTTGCCAACATCCCTCACCAGAGGTGGACGTTTTTATAGTGATGAACCTAACGTTGATGCATCATTATTACCCAGTCAAGTGAGTGACTTTTTAAAAATCACATGTTATATAGTAACTGTGTGACATCAGCCATGTACTAAGCATTTCTGTGTCCAGGCGCAGTGCCACGTGCTCTACCTGCAGTTTAGTTCCTATGATTATTGTCCTTATTGAGGCCTAAAGAACTTGGCCAACTGACTCAACCAGAAAGCCGTGGAGCCAGGCTGTGCACGCTGGCAGCCTGGCTCCAGAGCCCACGGTAACCATCACCACCATTGCTTCTCCGTAAGGAAGCGCTTGTGCTGTATGAGCTACTCAGTGGAGCCTTAAACAGGCATTGTATTGAGGCGAAGTTTCTATGCAGTGATGGTTTGGTAATGTTTCAGTAAGTAAAGAGACCATGTTTTTTGAGTACGGTTGAATTGAATTTTGAGCTGTAGTATTTGAAAGCCTGTAATCAAAAAGATCACAGCTTTTTCTCTGCAGCTTTTCACTGCGTATATATATTTGGTTTAATTTCGGGATTAGAAGGAAGAAAGAAATGAGAGTAAAGAGCTGGTTTCCCATAAGCTTCATTTAAGGTATTAAATCCTTCTGATGTATGACCTCTGTCTCTTTATCAGCAGTAAACTCCCTCTTATTCCTTCTAGAGTTGTGACATGTAATTGATGTCCATCTTTGGATACAAGCAGGCAAAGGGAAACCAAGGCTCAAGGGCAACTTGCCCACATCTGCCCAGCCAGGTGGGCAACAAGTACAGCATGCAGCTGACATATAAATCATAAAGTCCAGTTTTAGACTTGCAACTCTGTTTAATATACAGGGTTTAGAAACATGTGGATCATTGGTGATCTTAGCTGGAGCTGTTTTGGTGGCATTATGTGGGTGAAAACCAGACCAGAGTGGGCTGAGGTGTGAGTGGGAGGTGAGCAACACACAACCCTTTCCCAAAGATTGGCTTTGCTGTGAAGAGGAGGAGGGAAGTGTAGATCATAGGAGTGCTCTGGTTTATTCTTTTTTTTAAAGATAGAAAAACTCAAACTTGTTTAAATATCTTTAGGAAGAAGCCAGTTAAGGGAGTACATTCATAAATTTTCATTCATTCATTCAGTTGCTAAATTATGTCTGACTCTTTCTGACCCTGCCAGGGGAGCAAAGGCAGGCTCCTCTGTCCATGGGATTCCCCAGGCAAGAGTACTAGAGTGGGTTGCCATTTCCTTCTCCATGCATGCTAAGTCGTTTCATTTGTGTCCCACTCTTTGCGACCCTGTGGACTGTAGCCCTCCAGGCTCCTCTGTCCGTGGGATTCCCCAGGCAGGAGTACTGGAGTGGGTTGCCATTTCCTTCTCCAGGGGATCTTCCTGACCTAGGGATCACACCTGCGTCCCTTAACGTCTCCTGCGTTGGCAGGCAGAGTCTTTGTCACTAGCACCACCTGGGAAAACACACTTCCTTCTACGGGGGTCATAGACTTCAGTTGCGTGTTAACATACAAAACATTCAGCGTTCACATGATCGTATAACACGGTAAGTTGCTTTTTTCCCTGTACGCTGTTGTTCCTCTAACTTTGATGTGTTCAGAATAACTATTCTCACCCTTAGAAGGAATATAAGTGCAAAATTTGAAAAATATAAAAAAATCCCTAAATTATCATAAAGTAAGGCTTTTAGTTGGAATACAGAATAACTTTAATGTTAGTAAAGTCTGGTGTTTTGATTAGACATTTTGTTTATGAGTTCTGTGGATTATAAAAATTTTGAGAAATAGTAGGACTGTTTTTTAACTGACATTACTTTTTGTTGAAAAGCTTTATGATTATTTTACAGGAGGAAGCCCTCTGTCTAGAAGCAGCACTAAAAGTTGGATTTTGATTATTGAAAAGGATTTATTTATTGGATTGGCAGAAAATTCATTGGCAGCTGTGTTTGAAACTTTGCATATTGATTAGTCTTGTAGTCCTGAACTGATAATTTAGCTTCTGGGAGCCTTGGTTTCCTGGGATGAGAAAGGTGATAATACTTGTGTCACAGGATTGTTGTAAAGGTTACATGAACTAATACAATAAGTAACTGACAACGTACCTGGCACCTAACAAATGACCCACCGAAGTTCAGAGGCATTGGCGTTACTTGTATTTAAAGGAGAAGGAACTGAATGCTTGTTCTTCTCTGCCTCCCTTATTAGTTGGTTTATGGACGTCTTTGCTGGTCTCTGACATTTCAACACCAGCGAGGCAAGTAGTTGGAAGAGTTTAGAGCTCTGCCCCGTACTTGTAAATCTCAGGGGAGACTCTGTAAGCGGTGCTGGGGAAAACAGTAAGATCATTCTTTATGGAAAAGCGCAAACTTGGAAAACGTGTACTTAATCAGCAAGTACATAGAGTCTCTCATATAAATAGCTCAGAACTGTGTTTAATTCTTACCATTTTCACCAGGCCTAGGGGGCCTGCCAGGAAAATACTTGACTTTCTTTCCAGCAAGGTTATCTTAGAAAATACTTCCATGTTTACTAGCTCATTCCTGGAGTCTTTCTATAAGAAGCTTCTTTGGGATTACTGTCTTGGTTGCAAATGAGTCTTTGGGCTTTTTTATTCTGTATTTCATTAGGTTTTCTAGACTTGTAGAACAGCCTTCTTATGCCAGGACCTAGACGTCTTAAGATTGTCCTCGTTCCCCAGGAACGGTCGGTGTGTTCTCTACACAGTCCTTTTGTCTTTTGACTGAACCAGGGTGACGTTCATTTAGAAGGTATTTATTTATTTGGGTGTCATACCTGCTGTCAGGACTCAAAGAAAACAAAGACCCCGTTCTCACGGAACTTGGAGTTAATGGAGAAGAAGGGGTCTGTTCAAATAATCACGTTTTCTGAGTCATACCAGTAATGTGACAGGTCCTGTGAAGGAGAAAACCTGATCCCACAGGCAAAGTGGACAAGGTATGAAGGAAAGTTTCCCTGAGGAAGTGGAGAGCTGAATGATAAACAAACAAAAATTAAAGAGGTTAGAGTGAGAGGCACTTTGGCAGCAGGGGCGGAACAGCATAGGCAAAGGCCCTGTGGCAGAGAGGAATATGACAGTTTGGGAAAACGAACAGATACAACTGTCTGTGAGTCCACAGTTACCTTAAGAGTTTCTTTTTTTTTTTTAAGTTTTAATAATAATAATTAAAAAAAAGAAACTAAAGGAGGCCACCGTGTGACTGGGCATGGCAGGTGAAGGGGGAGAGGGTTTGGAGGTGAGGCAGGAAAGGCAGTCCAGGGCCCCGGCACGCAAGACCCTGGAGGCTGTGCTGAGGAGTCTGATTTTTAGACCAATAGCAGTGAAATAATACCCCAGAGTTCTAAACAGGGAAGAAGTTGATAAAGAGGTTAGTATTTTGGAAAGATCATTTGAGCCATTAGGTTCAGAACATCTTCGAGGAAACCTGGAGAGGTTGCCCAGGGACCACGAGGGAGGCAGTTATCATCATCCGGGGGGAAACGCTGGTGGCCCAGACTTAGAGTAGTGACGACAGAAGCAGAGTAGAATGAAAGTGTTCCCCACTGGTTTAGAAGGTAAAGCTAAGAACACCTGATGTGGGGTTGGATAACAGCGTCAAAATGTGGATCAGTAAGGCTGACTTAAGTTTGTGACTCACCCAACTGGTTGGATGGTGGTGCAGTTCCTTAAGATGGTTGTGGAAGACCATCTGGAGAGAGGTGGGTGGAGGAGCTTGATCTGAGTTGGGACTTGGATATTGGATGAACGTATGAGCTTCATGTTCCTGAGGCAGGCCTGCACCGGAAACGAGGACTGGGGAGTCATCCGAGCCTAGGCGGGAATTGAAGGGGCAGGCGAGGCTGCGGATGCCAGTGAGGAAGAGCTGAGTGTTGCAGAGAAGGAAAGGCAGGAGAGCCTGGGCCCCAGGAGCCTGGCCCGCCTGGCTGGGCAGAGGAGGCTGAGTGTGCCAAGGAAACGGAGGAGAGATGGGCCGGGAAGCAGAGAGCCGATGGGAACGTGTGCTTACGAGGCCAGCTGTGCAGTGTGCTCAGGCTCGCTCAGTCGTGTCTTCATGACCCCACGGACTGCAGCCCGCCAGGCTCCTCTGTCCGTGGGGTTTTCCTGGCAAGAATACTGGAGGGGGTTGCCATTTCCTTGTCCAGGGGATCTTCACAACCCAGGGATCAAACTTGCATCTCCATGTCTCCTGCATTGCAGGCGGATTCTTTACCACCAGCGCCGCCAGAGAAGCCCTTAAATCGAGTAGATTTCTGTGAGGGGAGGTCAGTAAGGTCAATTGCTGCTGAGAGGTCAAGTCAGACAGCAACTGGAAAACTGCCCATCAGCTTTTGAGCCCTGCAAGTCATGGGTGACCTCACCTGGAGCTGTGCTGGTGGCACAGTGAAGGTGAAAACCAGACTGGAATGGGTAGGGGCAGGTCTGGGAGGTGAGGAAACGGACACGACTCTTTCCCAGGGTTTGCCTGGGGTGTGAAGAGGGAGATGTGGATCATGGAGGGTTTTTTGGCTTTATTTTTATCTTTGTTTGAAGGTAGAAGAGACTTGGAGAAGGCAATGGCACCCCACTCCAGTACTCTTGCCTGGAAAATCCCATGGACGGAGGAGCCTGGTAGGCTGCAGTCCACGGGGTCACTAGGAGTCAGACACGACTGAGCGACTTCACTTTCACTTTTCACTTTCATGCATTGGAGAAGGAAATGGCTACCCACTCCAGTGTTTTTGCCTGGAGAATCCCAGGGACGGGGGAGCCTGGTGGGCTGCCATCTCTGGGGTCGCACAGAGTTGGACACGACTGAAGCGACTTAGCAGCAGAAGAGACTTGAGCTTGTTTCAACATCATTGGGGAGGGAGCCAGCTGAGGGAGAGGTTAACTAAGAAGAAAGACAGTTTATTCATTCAACAAATATTGAGCGCCTTCTCTGTGCCTAGGAATTCCTAGATGCTGGGGATTCAGCAGTGACCAGAACGGACCAAAGTCTCTGTTGTCACAGAGTTTACGTTCTGCTGGGGAAGTCGGAGTATAAGTGAAACAAGAGTATGTCACAAGTGGTAAATAAGGTGGTGAAAGACTAGAAAAATTGGTGTAAAGTGAAAAAACAGGGCAGGTAAGGTAGTGAAGAATCACAAGGAGGGGTCAGATGGCAGTTTCAGGTAACGAGGGAAGAGGTGACATTTGAACAGTCATCTGAAGGAATCGATGAGTGAGCCTGTGGATATCTGGGGCGGGAGGGCATTCCAGGAGGCAGGAGGAGCTGGTGCGAAGGCCCTGGAACAGGAACTGGCCATGAGTGAGCCGGGGTCGGGTGGTGGGAGGTGAGGTCAGAGGGGATCACAGGGGCCCAGATCTTTCAGAGGCTTGGAGGCCAAGATCAAGACTATGAGTTTTACTCTGTGTGAGATGAGAAGCCAGTGGAGTTTTGCGCAAAGGAGCAGACGTTATCAGATTTACTTTATAATGGTTATGGATAATCTATTTTGAGCAGATATAATCTGATTTATATTTTAAGGAAATCCCTCTGGCTGCTGTGTAGAGAACGCTGTGGGCCATGAGGAACAGTGAAAGTTGAAGGCATGAGACCAGTTAGGAAAGAGGCTCTCGGTCCAGGCAGGAGATGGTGACAGCTTGGCTTGGCGTAATGGGGGTGGTCCCCCGTGGTGAGAAGTGGTCAGGTTTAAATAGTTCCTCAGAAGGCAGCAGGGACAGGACGCTGCAAAGGTGGAGGGACTTGACACGTACTGTTTTCCAGCAGGAGAGCGTACGGGCTGGACAGTTTATGTATTGGCTAACAGGAAGTTGAAGGAGTCTCCTTGTGGCTTTTAATTTTGCATGAAATCGGCTGTTTCATTGGTTGTGAGTAAAGAGGAATGGTGACATGAAGAGGGGGAGAGAGGGTTTTTGAGGAGAGAATGCAATGTGCAGTAGTCTTCGTGGAGAGGTAGAGAAGGTGGGCTTAACCAGCAGTGTCGAGGTACTGCTGTGGTTGGTTGTCAGGGCCTTTAGAGACCTGCCGGCTTTCTCTGCTGTCAAGAGGCCTGTCATTGGGTGGAGACTGGTCAGAAAGCTGTCATACAAGCTTGGTATTTGGCCAGAAGTTAACACTAAAAGTCAGAGAACAAGTTAAGCCTATTGTTTGGCAAGGAGAGGAACCAGTCTATCCTAAAGGAAATCATCCCTGAATATTCATTGGAAGGACTGATGCTAAAGCTCCAATACTTTGGTCACCTGATGCAAAGATCTGACTCATTGGAAAAGACCCTGATGCTGGAAAAGATGGCAGGCAGGAGGAGAAGGGGGCGACAGGATGTGATGGTTGGATGGCATCACCAACTCAACAGACATGAGTGTGAGCAAACTCCAGGAGATAGTGAAGGACAGGAAAGCCTGGCATGCTGCAGTCCATGGGGTCACAAAGCATAGGACACGACCTAGCAACTGAACAATAACAGCAACAGATTACAATCCTGCTAATGGGATCTGTCCTGGAAAAATGAAGAAAGGGAAAGCTGACAAGTTGGTCTAGTCAGGTCTGACAGGCCAAAGAAGGGTCCTACTTGGGGCAGTTAGTAGGTCAACTGGAAGTACAGGAGCTGGGCAGGTACAGGGAGGAGCTGGAAGTTCCAGACAGGGACAAGATTCAGAGTGTGACCAGCACCTCCGGGCTGGCTTTGGGGGGAGGGGGAGGGCCTTGTGGATTTGCATAGTGGGGGGTGGGGGTGTAGCAGATCGGATGTATGAGGGGAGATGAAGGTTCCAAGGGATGTTGTGGAACCTTGGCGGAGTTGACCAGCGATGGTGTCGTTGAGGTTGGTCATGGTCATTGTTGAACCTAGCCTGGGAGCAGAGCAGAAGGTGAGCTGGTGCCAAAGTCATCAGTGAACCAGGAGGTATGACCCGAGGGGTTTGTATAGGACAGTGATGCCCAGAAAGCATTTCCCAGGAAGACAGCCTGGCCTTGCAGCTGCAGCTGCCGCATCCCGCTCAGGTCTCCCTCCTTTCCAGCCTGCTTATTTATTGCTGCTAATTGCCCAGTTGGCAGTTAGGAGAGCAGGGCCTATTAAAACGTGGGGCAATAAACCAGAGCAGGTGTGCCCCGCCATCTGCTCCTCCCCTTCCCCCCTCCCTCCTTCTCTGGAGCAGACAGCCGGGCCGTGAGTGCTGCAGTGGCGTTTCCTGGCTGTGACCGTGGGCAGGTGACTTCACCTCTCTGGGCCCAGATTCCCACCTGCACATGGTTAGGAGATGAGCCTCTTGTCTTCCAGAGGCATAAGGAGGACCAGATGGGCCCATGCCCCTGTGAATGTCAGCCATTCCCATGATTTGTGTTCCCCTAATTGTCTTCTTTCCCTTGGCTCTCTGTAGTTCAGCAATGGCAGTAGAGACTTTGCACTATTACTGACTCCTGTCTTAAGAGAGCTGACATTGATTGACCACTGGTGTATGCTTGACACCGCCTTAGCCATGACCACTTCGGGTTTCTCAAAGGTTACCCACACCCACCTGCCTTGTTACAGTCTCTGGAGCATATGGAGCGCGTGTTTTTTAGAGTAGGACATCAAGATTCAGGGAGGTTTAATAACCCACCTGGTGTCATTCAGCGGCAAGATATCCATGCCAGAACTGCCAACCCATTTCTTAACTTTCACCTCACCAGGCTGTGTCATGTTGATTTCTGCAAGCTGAAAGCTTGGCCACCAGCCTCCTGGGCTGGATTCTCTGGCCACTCCCACAGCCTGAGGCCTCAGCTAGAGGAGGCCAAAGCTGCTCCTTCATGGATTCTTGTCCTAGAGGGGCAGGAACCACACCACGGAGCTCTGTTTAGCTGACCCAGTGTGTCACAGGCCTTATGGTCCTTGAGCGAGATGTTTGATATTAGTCATCCGGATGTTTCTCTTCTGCTTTCTTATGTGTGTAGAAAGAGGACATTGAAAGATTGGCTCGAAGGGTTAAAATTGCCACCTCTTGTAAAGTTCAGTTACTCCGTTTTCCCTTCCTAAAAGTCAGTCTAGAATGTAGTTGTCCAGGGAGAGGCAATCTGTTACTCCCAGCACTGTGTTCTAGGGTTGCTAGGATAACTAATGCAGTGTCTAGACCACTGGCTCATAAGAGATTGTATAAAGAAGGCTGGCCTTTTGGAGGTTATCTGAATACATGGAATTCAGGTGGAACAGCTTCACTGGCCTGCTTTGATAATACCATGAGCCTGCCAAGCACACCACGTAGGAATGCATTCGACCAAGTGGATGTGGGGGAAACCAGCGTGTTTAGATAGGATGTTCTTGTTTCAGTGGCGCAAAATCGTGTCCTCCTAGAAATAAGACTCTCTCTTTGAGATCGTGATTGCTGATTGTTGACACTATATCCATAACCATAACCGTGTAGTTGATGTACCCTCCATGGTAAAGGTTCATAAGTTAATTTTAACTCATAAAAATTATGTATATATATTATAAAATTATATATATAAATTATAATTATACACAGGAGAAATGTCCTTAATGCTGCTGAACTGTACACTTAAAAATAGTTAATGTGGTAAATTTTGTGTGAGCATATTTACCACAATTTTTGTAAATGCTAAAGCGAAAGTATATACACTTACCATAGAAAATGTGGGAAAGATCATCATCGCCCTACTCAGACAGCTTTCAGTATTTTGTTCTGTTTGTTTTCTTTTATATACACATTACCTGCTCCTAACATGCCTCTCTTTCTTCCTCACCAGATGAAATTAAAGCAGAAATAGAGAAGCAGAGGTGAGCCCGGGCGCCTTCTCCTTGCTGACGTGCAGTGTGATGGGAACTGGCGGGGTCCGCGGGAACGCCTTCCTCTGCGTGTTTTCTCCTGTTCCTGGTCCCGGGTGGAGGATGGGGCACACACTGTCCCAGCACAGTGCTGGGCACACGGCAGGACTCTGTATCTGTCTGTACTGATGCCAAGTTAACAGACTGCTGGCTAACAGCTGCACATTTGGAGGAGAGGGTGTGTGCATGTGGGTGCTAAGTTGCATCTGACTCTTTGCAACTCCAAGGACTGTAGCCCACCAGGCTCCTCCATCCATGGGATTCTCCAGGCAAGAATACTGGAGTGGGTTGCCATACCCTCCTCCAGGGGATCTTCCCAACCCAAGGATTGAGCCCCAGTCTCCTGCATTGCGGGCAGATTCTTTACCACTGAGCCCCCTGGGAAGCCCCCACGGAAGGCTCACCAGCATTAACTTGACCTTCCTTACCCTCTCCTCTGGGGCTTCTCCTGTGGCTCAGCAGTAAAGAATCCACCTGCCAATGCAGGAGATGCAGGTTTGATCCCTGGGTCGAGAAGATTGCCTGGAGGAGGGCATGGCAACCCACTCCAGTATTCCTGCCTGGAAAATCCCATGGACAGAGAAGCCTGGAAGGCTACAGTCCTTGGGATCACAAGAGTTGGACCCGACTTAGCAACTCAGCACCAGCAACCACCTTCCCTTGACAGAGGAGGCAGAGCCCTGGCTCTTCATGCTTCCTCAGGCAGGAGGACAGCATGTGCTGTTGCGGGACGGCCCCTCATCCTCAGAGTATTGAGGCCAGAGTCCCCCCTTCAGAAATGCAGCTCTGACGTGGCATCCGGGATCCACGCCAGGCTGCTGACGAGACAGCTTGTCATCAGAGACCTTGTTCTCTGTGTGTGGCGCCTTGGTGTGTTTTTCCCCTAATGCGTGTCTTTAAACTCCTCCCTGTCCAGCCCCCCAGATGCGGTTTGCAGGCACTTTTAATTAAACTATTGCAAGTGGGAGCGGAACTTACAGTGGTGGGGGAGAGTAGCAAAAGCAAGCTTTTTTTTTTCGTTTCCCCTCTCCGGCCCTCTCCTGCTTTTCTCCTAGGCTCGGTGCTGCCGCTCCGCCCAAGGCAAACTTTGTAGAAGCTGACAAGTACTTCCTTCCGTTCGAGCTAGCTTGCCAGTCCAGGTCCCCCCGGGTGGTCAGCACGTCCCTCGACTGCTTGCAGGTACTGCGTTTCAGCTTGGTGGCATGCAGGGTGTTCTCACGGGCTGTGGGTGGTCCTTTACACCAGGAGCCCCCAGCCTCCAGGCCACGGGCTGGCCCTCCTGTCAGATCAGCAGCGACAGGAGACTAGAAGCAAAGTGCGCAGTAGACGTAACGCATGCGCAGCGTCTGAAACCGCCCTCCCCACACCCCAGCTCATGGAAGAACTGTCCTCTGTGAAGCCGGTCCCTGCTGCCAAAAAGGGTGGGGACCACTGCCACAGGAGCTGTGCTCATGACCCTGGTACTCAGAACGCTCCGAGTTGGTGGACAGAGGAGCTTTTCACCACATTCTTTATATTACTGTCAGGGAGAGAAGACAGAATTAGCAAGTCCTGAAGCGTTGTTCCTGGATGAACTCCAGGACTAGGTTCCTGCAAGCCTCTCCAGTCACCTGTTCATCAGTTGGTGAACATACAACCTTACTCTTTGTGGGTTTCTGTGTGCATGCTTGCGTGCTCAGTTATGTTCCACTCTTTGTGACCTCATGGACTGTAGCCCTCCAGGCTCCTCTGCCCATGGAATTTCCCAGGCAGGAATACTGGAGTGGGTTGCCATTTCCTCCTCCAGGGGAATCTTCCTGACCCAAGGATTGAACCTGCGTCTCTTGGGTCTCCTGCATTGGCAGGTGGATTCTTTACCATTCAGCCCTCAGGGAAGCTCATGTTCTATTTAAAGATACCTTATTTACAGCAGCCTGCATTGTTGATTCATTGACCTTGAGCTCATGATCAGCAGCACTCTGATACATGCCTGAACAAAGCTGATCACACGTCCTTTCTCTTTAGGGCACATCCCTGCCTTCTTGTTCTTAGCCACACTAAGATAGCACTTAGCTCTGTGCACACGGGCCATTTTAAATGGTGAAATAACCAACAAAAAGAACAAGAATGTGAACACCATGGCACTAAATAGATCACAGAAAAGTCACCGCTTACGGTATGAGAGCTGAAACAAGACGGCAGAGCAGCTCCTTGTTTGACTTCAGTTGGGAACTTGACCATCAAGTGATTCAAATTTTTCTCTGCACTGTGGGTGTCCACAAATGACCATATTAGTCTACCAAGTATTGATTTGGGACTTACATTTTAGTAAATGGGAGCATTCACAAGTGCAAATCTATGAATAATGAGATTGACTGTGTTTAGGGCCACAAGTAGCCTTGTTATGAATCCCTTTTCACTGGTGAAGAAGCAGCCGTGCAGAAGTTAGGGTGCCTTGTCCAGTGATGTTCAGGTGGTGAGGAGCAGAAACAGCGCTACAGCTCGGGCTTCTTAGTTTGGGTCCAGCATTCTTGAATTTTTCCTGAGCTCTACTCCTGAAGCTTTGGTTTCCCCAAGAAACATTTGTTTTTAACTCCAGTGGGAACCTACAGCAGTGAAAAGAGCTAGGAAAATTTTTTCAAAATATAGTGGAGAGATACACAGTTTACCAGTACTTTCTAGAACAGGAATAGGGAATAGGTTCTGTATTGTGATTGCTTAGAAGCTGTGTTGAAAAATTATCTGGAGCCTCATCTGGATTTCTTGAGAAAGTGCCACAGTTGATTGATTCTGTCTGCTGAGACCCAGGACTGCCAAGTGGCGGTGGGCATGCCACACTTTTGGCATCTCTAGTCTAATATTTACTCTATTAATCTCTCTTCTTTGCTATAGCTATTCTTAAAAATTGATGACAGTTTCTTCACAGAAACAGCTCTTCCAAATGAAAAGCCATTTCTTATTCAGTATAATTCTGTACTGTGTGAAGTGTGTCATCAGCCAAGAATTTTCAAATGCCAGGCTCAAATCCTACTTCTAGCCTAAAATATTTGTTGCTGTGAACATTTTCTGAGGAAAGTTTGGCTTAAGTTTAATTTTCATTGTTTTGTCCTCATGTTAAGGTTTAGTTTGGTAGCTGGTGCCGATAGTCTCCATTATTGATGTGCTAAACAGCAGCTAACATCTTCAGCACTCAGCCTGTGCTGGGCCCTGTGCTAAGAGCTTTATCCCCCCAACATTGTGTTTAATCTTCCCAACAACTGTCTGAGCTTCTTACTCTCATCCTCATTTTTGAACTAATTAAACTGAGGCTTAGAGAATAAAGTGTCCAGCCCCGCCAAGTTCCCCCAGGCAGGCGGTGATGGGATTGGGTGGGTGTCTAGGACTTGTTTACTCCAAGTCTGTGTTTTTAATCAGGGGTCCTTAAACTATCAGTTTAGTCAGTTCAGTTGCTCAGTCGTGCCCGACTCTTTGCAACCCCATGGACTGCAGCAGCCAGGCCTCCCTGTCCATCACCAACTTGCGGAGTTTACTCAAACTCATGTCCATTGAGGTGGTGATGCCATCCAACCATCTCATCTTCCGTCGTCCCCTTCTCTTCCTGCCTTCAATCTTTCCCGGCATCAGGGTCTTTTCCAATGAGTCAGCTCTTTGCATCAGGTGGCCAAAGTATTGGAGTTTCAGCTTCAGCATGAGTCTTTCCAATGAATACTCAGGACTGATCTCCTTTAGGATGGACTGGCTGGATCTCCTTGAAGTCCAAGGGACTCTCAAGAGTCTTCTCAAACACCACAGTTCAAAAGCATCAGTTCTTCGGCGCTCATCTTTCTTTAAAGTCCAATCTCACATCAGTACATGGCTACTGGAAAAACCATAGCCTTGACTAGACGGACCTTTGTTGGCAAAGTAATGTCTCTGCTTTTTAGTATGCTGTCTAGGTTGGCCATAGCTTTTCTTCCAAGGGGTAAGCGTCTTTTAATTTCATGGCTGCGGTCACCATCTGCAGTGATTTTGGAGCCCCAAAAGATAAAGTCTGTCACGGTTTCCATTGTTTCCTCATCTATTTGCCATGAAGTGATGGGACCAGATGCCATGATCTTAGTTTTCTGAATGTTGAGTTTTAAGCCAACTTTTTCACTCACCTCTTTTCACTTTCATCAAGAGGCTCTTTAGTTCTTCTCTTTCTGCCATAAGGGTGGTATCATCTGCTATCTGAGGTTATTGATATTTCTCCCGGCAATCTTGATTCCAGCTTGTGCTTCATCCAGCCCAGAGTTTCTCATGATGTACTCTGCATATAAGTTAAATAAGCAGGGTGACAATATACAGCCTTGACATACTCCTTTCCCGATTTAGAACCAGTCTGTGCAAATCTGGCCTGTAGACTGCTTTGGTGAATAAAGTTTTATTGGAACGTAGCTGCCTTAGTCTGTTTAGACTGATGTAGCAGAATAATACAGACAGGAGATGTTTATTTCCCACAGTTTTCTGGAGGCTGGGGAGTCCGTGATAAGGTGCGAGCTGGTTGAGTTCCTGGTGAGCCCTCTTCCTGGTTTGTGGATGGCCAGGTTGTCACTGTGTCCTCAGGTGGCAGACAGAGCAAGCCAGGAGTCTGGTCTCTCCTTCTTTTTAACGTTTATTTGGCTGCACTGGGTCTTAGTTTCAGCACGCAGGGTCTTGGTTGTGTCATGTAGGATCTTTGGTTGCAGCGCACAGGCTCTCTAGTTGTGGCGCAAGGCTCCAGAGTGTGGGCTCAGTAGTTGTGACATGCAAGCTAAGTTGCTCCACAGCATGTGGGATCTTAGTATCCCGACCACAGATCAAACCTGTGTCCCCTGCATCGCAAGGCAAATTCTTCACCTCTGGACCACCAGGGAAGTCCCTGGTCTCTTCTCATGGGGCATTAATCCCATCGTGAGGACCCCACTCTCATGGCCTCGTCCAGATGTAATCACCTCCACAAGACCCTCCCTCTTACTACCATCACATGGAGAGTTAGGACTTCAGTTGGGGAAACACAAGCATTCAGTTCAGGGCATAACAACAGCTGGGCCCTTTCGTTGGCTGCTTTCCGTCTACTACAGCTGAGTTGAAGAGTTGGAACAGAGACCACATGACCTGCAAAGCCTGACTGTTTAGCAGATGGTCCTCTACAGAAACAGGCTGCTGACCTCCACTCTTCACTGTTAGCCTGTACTTCTGGCCTCTTTAATTATACATAGGCTGTGTTTTCCTAGAAATGGTCTTTTTTCTGAAACAGTGTACGTGTGAGTATGATTTCTGGTGGAAACATTGACGTCCAGCTTTGCTTCAGCAACTTGAGTTACAGAACTTGTCTTAATGCTTTTGGCATATGGTTAGCTCTCTCTTAGATTGGAAGTTCTCTGTGATGTAGTAGGTACACCAGGATTTCTTTGCATACTATCTCTGTGATGTAGTTGTCCTTTTTACGACATTAAAAAGTGGCTGGGTGCTCCCTGGATACTGAATGGAACGATTACTTCCTCTTGGGGTTTGCCCTTGCACAGCCTGTTCAGCTGGCTTTTCCTGCTGTGGGCGAGGTGACTTCTGCCTTGGAAGTGGAGGGCCAGTGTCCAGGAGGAAAGGTTGGTTGGGTCAGGGTTGAGGCCAGCTATGGGTGCATCTGTATTGTGCCCTGGACGTTTTAAGGCATCCCTTTTTCAGCCTGGAAAGTTGAGTGGGGAGCAGAGATGCTTCGGGTTTGGTTTGCTACCAGTACAGAGCTCAGCGTTCCCTTTCCCCACAGGGAGAAGCCTTCCCTTGTTCTCGCTTCTCCCAAGTGATAAAGATCCTTTCCTTCAGCATCTGGTCTCTGCACGCTACCCTAAGGCCAGGACCTGGGGGAGAGAGAACTAGTTCCTTCTTGTCTAAACTAGTGAGTGATCTCCAAGTTTTTCTGGGCATAGACCAACCACAGAAATTATTTTTGAGAATATTCTCTCACAGTATTTCTTCAAGTATAAGATTATATACGTGTGCTACTGCTATCACATTACATATATTATAAACCATACAAAAGTAGACCTTTAAAAGAGTAAGATAAAAAGTAGATAGAAATAGAGTTCTAATATTTTCTTTCTACATAAAGCTGTGGGAAACCACTGGTTTAAGCTACCTGGTTCATACCACAAACATTATCTTTTAGCTTTTATTTCTAAAAGACTTTGTATGTTTTAATGCTCATTTTAAAATCAATGTATAATAATATAAGTTGTACATAGCTACATTCTCTGTTAGAAATTTCTTTTAGAACTATACAGATATGGCTGAAGTCCCTTAGGCCACTAGCCCCAGACCCAGTTGCCTGTTTCGATGTTTTAATTCTCTCTTTTTTTTTTTTTTAAACATAAATGGTACCATTTATGATACCCTTTTCCTGTAGAGGACTGCATGCTAAGTATTTAGGCTTTTTGCAGGTCATATAGTCTCCGTTCCAACTCTTCGACTCAGCCATAGTAGCTGGAAGTTCTATCATAAAGCATTTATACTTGTACAGATATTTCTGTGGCTTGCTTTTTACGACGTTGGTTTTAATGTCTGTTAAAACATCCCATGCAAGTAGAGGGCACTCCTGATAAATGATACGCTACCGTTTTATTTACTCCTCCTCCTGTTGAGACTTCTTGGGTGGCTCATCCGCCTGCTAGTGGCGAAGACACAGCAGATACGGGTTCAGTCCCTGGATCAAGAAGACCCCCTGGAGAGGGAGATGGCAACCCACTCCAGTTTTTTTGCCAGGGAAATCCCATCGACAGAGCAGCCTGGCAGGTTACAGTCCATAGGGTCACAAATGAGTCAGATATGACTTAGCAGCTTAACAACAACAACCGCAGCACTGCCCTCACAGGAAGCCAGCCTGTGGAGCAGTGATGAGAGGGGATGAGACAGTGGGCATCTGGACTTGTTCTTCAGAAACACACTGGAGGGGCCTCCCTGGCAGCCAGTGGTTACGACCCTGCACTCCACAGCACGGGGTGCAGGTTGGCTCCCTGGTCGGGAGCGTGAGATCCCACCGGGCTAACGGAGCCAGAAATAGATAAAAACCAGAACCACACTGGAGCATCTCCCCGCCTCGGACTGGAGCCCCCTGGGCCTGATCTGGAGCCCCGCTGTGTGCAGGCCTCTCCTGCCCGCCGGTCCAGCGGTGTCATGGTTCTGCTCTCAGCCTCTCTCTCAACCAGTTTTTCTTCCTGTGTGTTGGACGGCAGTGCTTTGGAGGCTAATAATGAGGAAAAGCTATTGAGAAGTGGCGTGAGGCCTCGGCGGGGGGCGTGTCTGCGTGTCGCAGGGGCCGTGGCCCTGTGATCGCCTCTGGAGCTGTGTCACTCTGGGCAGGCAGATCAAGAACGTAACACGCCAGAAACCAAAAGGATAAAGAACAGAGCAGCATCTGTCAGAGTCTTTACTAAGTCTCTGGAAGCAGAGGGTGCCTTAGAGTTCACAGACCCCAGAGGCCCTATCGCAGATGAGTGGTTCTTTTTATTCGGTCAGCCGTCAGGACAGCCTGGATGACTTGGAGAAAAACATTGTTTCCTGGGCTCCACCCAGCCAGCCTGGTCGAGCACGTCTGCGTTGAGGTCCAGGAGTCTTTTTCTGTCACAGGCTCCCTCTTGGACTCTGAATATTAGCCCGGCTTTGAAACCGTCCTGACCTTTGAGTTCCCTTCCAGCTCTCAGATTGTCCCTGACGAAATCCAGGTCAGGAGGGAGGTGGCCCGTGTCCAAACTGATCAGTCACCTGACCCCGAGGGCACAGCCCGGACAGCCTCTTGTCTCTTCAGTGGCACGGGTGACATGCAGTTTGATAGCGTTGGTGCAGAATTCAGTGAGGGTTTTTACTTTAATTTTTGGAATGAAAAATGCATGGGCATGAGTCACCATTCAGAAAGAATGAAAGCCTGAGCCACAGTATGTCTTAGTCCTGCTCCTGCTCACAGCTGCTTAGTTCTCCCTGAGCTCGAGCAAAACTTGTTATCGTTAGTTTTTAATGTATCTTGCCTTTTGCGGGGTTGGGGTGGGGGTAGGGGTTTTAACAGCTTGAGATATAGTTCAGATGCATGTAGTTCACCCGTCTGAGGTGTACAATTCCGTGACTTTCATATATTGACAGAGTTGTGCAGCCATCACCACAGTCTAATTAGAGACCATCTTTATCCTCGGAAAGAAGCCTTATTTTTGCAGTCACTCCCTGTTTCCCCGGAATCCCCCAGCTCTAGGCAGTTGCTAACAACTTCTGTCTCCGTTATATATAGTTTTAATTTCTCCTTTTTTTAAAAAAAAAATTTATATGGCTGTGCCAGGTCTTAGCTGCAGCGTATGGGATCTAGTTCCCCAAGCAGGGATCGAACCCAGGCCCCCTGCTGCATTAGGAGCCAAGAGTGTTAGCCCCGGACCACCAGGGAAGTCCCCAACTCCTCCATCTTTCACAGAAGTGGTTGTGCACTGGGGGCCATTCTGCACATGCCTTTTCCCCCAGCCACTCTCAGCGTCATGGGCTTTTCTGCCATCAGGAGTCAGGCCGGATGCTGTGCTTTTGGGGTGACCATGCCCCCCCGCACCCAGGGGGAGCAGAGGGATCTCTGGGAACCGGAAGTTAAAGACCAAGCCTGCCGCCTGCCTCTTAACCGCTATGGATGGCTTCAGCCTTGGCCAGGCAGAAACTCCTCATGTCTGTGCTTTCTGTGTTTAGAAACTCATCGCTTATGGGCACATCACTGGCAACGCCCCCGACAGTGGCGCCCCCGGCAAGCGGTTGATTGACAGGATCGTAGAAACCATTTGCAACTGTTTTCAAGGCCCTCAGACCGATGAAGGCGTTCAGTTACAAATCATTAAGGTATTTCTGTCTGCCTAGTCTGGATTTTAAATGAGAAAACTCGTCCCCTCTGGGAATTTGAATTTCTAATTTACCATGTGTTAGTTGTCTCAGGAGGCACTGAGCTAGAGCAAAAATACGTAAGCATCACGTAGATCTTTTGTGAAGTGTCAGAACTGATTAGCGTGGACCAAGACAGAAGAGCAGAAACAGGTGTGTTTTCAAAGTAAATAGTTCCGCTAATAATCACATAAATTGCTTGTGAATTAGATTGACTTGAAATCCTCTACTCTCTCCCCTTGAATTTCTGGGTTCCCGGACTGCCATTTCTCAGCAGGTCCTGTGTCGATACTTTTATCACCAGTTTGCCCCTGTCCCTTTATTCTCCCTTCCCATCATCCTGTTCCATTTCTGCTGCCAGGAATGGTTTGGCGTGGGACGGTCCCATCTGCTTGTCAGAACCAATCAGGATAGATGTGGTCAACGTTTCAAATCCTAAGTCCTGGACATGTTAGCTTTGTGAGGGATGGCTCTGTGCTAGCTGCACCCTACTTAAAGCTCCCTTGAAAATCCACCAGGGAACTGGGAAGCTGATCTCCGTATCTCACCCCACCCTGCACCTCCATCAAAACATGAATATCTTGTGATCGACGTATGTGAGATCGGGTTGGAGCGTTTTCCCTCCTGAGAGAAGTATCTGGTTTTTTTGGTTTTTTAAAAAGTAAGCTGGTAGAGAGCACACTTCAACACAGCTCGGTTACTTCACATAACTTGGGTTCTATGGAGTTAATAAGTGTGTTTAGACTTTTTTGAATTTGGAGCAGCAGGTGCTTGGCTCTTGGTACTAATCATCCAGTTTAGCTCACAGAGCCATCTTCTTAAACCAGACCAATAAAAACAAAGGCAAACCTTGTAGAAAAGTTGGGCTTTGAGAGGACGGGCAGTGGGCACTCCTGAAGATGAAGGTTTTGGATTTTTGTTTCAGGCTCTTCTCACCGCGGTCACATCCCCGCACATTGAAATTCACGAGGGCACCATCCTGCAGACGGTCAGGACATGTTACAATATCTATTTGGCCAGCAAAAATCTCATCAATCAAACCACTGCCAAGGCTACCCTCACTCAGATGCTGAACGTCATTTTCACCCGCATGGAAAACCAAGTGGTGAGTGGTCGCAGTTAGCAGCTGCCGTGAGTGGGACACCATCCCAGGCTGTGAAGTCTTTCCTGTGTGGCCTCGGTGCCTGGTGAAGAGTCTTAGCATCTTGTAATTAATTCCTTCTTCCTCTGAGTTCTCTGCAGTCTGTTTTTGTCCTTGCTTTAAAAAGCAGAGAGAGTATCTCGATGGGTTTTGAAATTCGAATTCCAGATTTGCTATGAGTTTGTTGAAGGAATTGATTTCCTTTTTTAAATGCTATCCTTCTGTTTGGATATTCTTTATGCAACAGGCTGGCTTTTTTTCTGTTCCTTATCAAAACGCTGGATCCATTTAGATTGAGTCCCTTTTTCGTTGCCTTTCAGTTGCAGGAGGCCAGAGAATTGGAAAAACCGATCCATTCGAAACCACAGTCCCCTGTGATCCAAGCTGCAGCAGGGTCCCCAAAGTTCAATCGTTTGAAGCAGAGCCAGGCACAGAGCAAACCAACAACTCCTGAAAAGACAGATTTAACCAATGGCGAGCATGCCAGAAGTGGTTCTGCGGTGATCACAGAGAATGGACACGCCACCAGAGAGAGGGGCCCATCGCTCTCAGGTACGGCCCCTGCGCCTCCCCGTCCCCCACTGACCGGGCCGTCTTGCATCCAAGGGGCCGGTGAAGGAGCTGTCTGGTGTCATGACAGGAAACCTCCAGTAGCTCTTCTCTTTCTGGGCCTCCTCCTTGACTTCCCCTTTGATTTTCTCTTATGAAACATAACCCAGGAGGCCAAGTGTCTCAGATCCCGTTGTCAGTTATGAGTGTTTTGGTTGTTGTGGTGGTTGTTTTGGTCGGATGTTGGGGGCTTGTTCCTGGAATATATCTAGCTACTGCTGTTTGATGTCAGCTGTAGTGCCGTGGGTTCATGTTGGAGTGCTTGTGTCCCAGAAGGTAATCGTTTGGGTGGTTGAGCATTTAATGTCTGTTTCATCTCCCAGAAGAGGACACGGACATCATCTGTCACATATACACAGGCTCTCTGTGCTCTGCCCACTTACGGGCAGTTAGTCACTATTTATGGACGTCTTTGAAGGGAGCCAGAAGGTGGGTGGGTGGGTTCATAGAGAAATAGGCACACAGACAGCTCTGTCTTCTTCTGAGACCAAGTACATTACTACTTGGTTGTGCTTGCTTTTTTAAATGAAAGATCTTCCGCACCCGATGATAGTCTTGAAGTAAATAAAACATTAGGTGTGAAAGTTTTGAATTGGGTTGTCATATAAGATTATTTTTTAATATTTACCTCTCTTTCACTGTGCAATTTGTGCAAACAGAATTCTAAATTTATATATTTTTCAAGAACATACCTTATTCTCAAGTGATTTCTGCCAAATAATTTTTCACTCTAGCTGATGGTTCTACAATGAAATATCTGACCCGCCTTCGTAATTGGCCTCATATCTTCTTCTGCCCCATTATTTGCAGTGAGGTCTGTTGGTGGTATGTTGGCTACCAGAGGCATACTTGAGCAGCTTTTGTTCATCTGTAATTTACCAGAGCTCGGCATGGGCAGGAAGAGGCCAGGTGTTGCTGCTGGAACGTTGCTTTGCATCAGCTCACCCAAGGCCAGGACCAGAGAAAAGGCACCACAGGAGCCACACGTGCCTTGGGTGCGCCCTGTTGGCTGCCCGGTGCCACGTGTCTCGGAAGGTGTTCAGGAAGCCCTGACCCACCTTCTGTACCGGTTTTCATGTTGGCCTTATTAACTCTCAGAGCAAAGAGCAGGCAGGTTTTTACTGGAATCAGACTGTGGCCAATCAACAAATATTAATATTTAAACACACTGTAGTGACCGTAACTGTGCAGATGGAAAAGCAGGTCTTCCTGAGCTGCATGAAAGCGCTTCCACTGCAGCCCATTTTCCACCCAGCAGCCAACATGATCTTTTAAAAGCATGGATTAGTTGAGGACCTCCCTCTGCTTAAACCCCTCTGGTAATTTCCCATCCTGTCCCATTCATAGTGGCATCTGTGCCTGCGCCATCTCCACGATGTCCAAGGCCCTGTGTGTCCTGCCTCCGCCCACCTCCCTGTACCCTTCCTTGGCTTCCTTTCCCCTTGTTTGTAATAGGATGTGCAGGTGGTGTTTCTGGTTCTTGAAAATGTGGTGCTTGCTCTTGGTACCTTGGCACCTACTGTCCCTCACCCCGCTTTTGTCTCCAGGTTTCGTTTCTAACTGATCCCCTCTCTGAAGCTCCCCATCACTCTGTCCCATCACCCTTTCTTATTTTCCTCATGGCACTCTTCAAATCACTGAAGAGTTTGTGTTCACTTGTTCCTGGTCTAAGGCATCGGCTACCCTGTTCACCACAATATTCCCAACACCTGGTTTGGTGCCCAGGACATATAGTCAGTAAATACCTTTTTTCCTGAATGAATGGAGTGTGGGGGGGATTTGATTTCTAGAATATGGTTTTACAGAAACCCAGGAACCTAAAATTCTGCTCTAACACAGAATGCTTTACACTTAGCATATTGCTGTGGATTTTGTTGCCACAAGGTGTAATACACCCCGTGAGGCTTCTCCCAAGATCGTGGGCATCAGAGTGCCTGTAGGAATCAGACCACAAACCTCCAAGTGGTAGATCAAAGTGGAGGTGCACCATCGCCCTTAAGAGGGACAGGCAGGCCTCACTTGTCCAGATGTGGCTCTAAAGAAAGAACGCGTCCTTCAGGAGAACCGGGTGAGGCACCTGGGAGGAAGGGCAGCCTGAGAGGCAGATGGCAGAGGTGCTGGCTGACAGACACAGCGCCCTGGGCTAGAGTCCAGGCTGCCAAGGCCCCCAGGGGCTCCAGTGCCTCTGTGACCAAGATGACGTGTCCAGCTGTCCTCTTGGTTCCCTCCTGTGGACTGGCCGTCGGGGAGGCCCCCCACCTCCCCGAGGCAGTCACTGTGCCAGGCGTGGTCCTTGCTACCTGGGCACTCCACATGCATTGTCCTACTTCACTGCGAACCCTCCCGGGCCTTCCTGAGATAATGTGCCTCCCAGTGGAATCTGTGTGGATGACAGCTCCCCAGCAGACCAGAGGATCTTCCTCCCCTTGGCAGATTTTCATCCCAGGTTGATACTCCGTCAGTCTTATCAGCCCGTTCAAGAAGTGGATCAGAGTGCTCTGTAAATTCACAAAATGAGATCTTTGAGCCTACAACATGCTAGCTTCTGTGAACCTTAGGGCATGGCCAACAGGGTTCCCTGGCAACCTCACCCCATTTGTCCATTCACAGCCCTCCAAAGACCCAACTGTTCTTGTCAGTTTTCTAAAATACAGGTTTATTGAAATTCAGTTCTATAAATTCACCTATTTAAAATGTACAGTTCAGTTCTTTGGAGTATGTTGACACAGTTGAGCAACAATCAATCACCACAATCAGTTTTAGAGCATTTTTATCACACCCAGAAGAAACCCTGTACCCAATAGTCACTTCCCATTTTCTTTTATTTTTAAGATTCTTGCTTTTTAACTCTCAGCATTAGCTTAAGCGTTTACACACGTGTATAGCTAATACGGAATATGGTAGGTACACGGTTACCATTGTGCTCACAGATGTCTTCCCTCGCTCTTTTTGTCTTGCATCCCATTCATTAAGGGAAAAACAGCCCAACAACCTACCAAGCCCGCAGCTCCTCTGATGAAACATAATCATCAGGCTGCTAATTCTTGGGTGTTGATAGTGTACAGGGGGCTTTGGAATGTTTAGTAGAGATTAGACCCTGTCGTCATAATTCTATTAAATCATAGCATCAGAGAATGTTGGAACTAGAAAGGAACTTAGAAATACCTAGACACGTGTTTACCAAATCATGATAGACGAGATGATTTTACATGGCTCATAGGTGAATGGTTTTTATTTTAATAGTTATACGTTTGTTCTAACATGCATTAAGAAAGTGTGATCAGTGTTTGAAGCCTTTGTTGTGTGAATATTATTGCTTACAGTGAGTTAAAGATCACTGTTAGATATATATATATTCACACATGTAATATAATAAGTGGTACATGAAATGGCAAAAATTATGAAGATTGTGTGTGCTGTAGCCCCGCGTTCCAGGAAACAAGCTCACTCAGAGAGGACAGTGCAGATGATGGAGTGCAGTTTATTACATCGGTGGGCCCAAGGCAGAGTCTCCTCTTAGCCAAGGATCCCAACCAGCATTTGTGAAAACTTTATATACCCTAAGTGTATAAGGCTCTCTGAAACTAGTCTGAACAAAGGAAAGAGAAAGCTACAATCATAGTTAACCCATGATTCTTATGCCTTAAGCCTAGGTAGTTAACAGTGGACACTTATCAATAGGTTTGTGGTCATACCCCAATAAGCATAATAGAATGTATGATTATATTCGGTTACACAGGTAATTAGGGTATTCTTTTAGGCAATGGAGAAGGCAATGGCACCCCACTCCAGTACTCTTGCCTGGAAAATCCCATGGACGGAGGAGCCTGGAGGGCTGCAGTCCATGGGGTCGCTGAGGGTCGGACACGACTGAGCGACTTCACTTTCACTTTTCACTTTCATGCATTGGAAAAGGAAATGGTAACCCACTCCAGTGTTCTTGCCTGGAGAATCCCAGGGATGGGGGAGCCTGGTGAGCTGCCCTCTATGGGGTCGCACAGAGTCGGACACGACTGAAGTGACTTAGCAGTTAGGCGATGGAGAGCCCTGGGGCTCTTCCTTCTGGGGGCCCTGGTTTTCCCTTCTGGGGGCCTGGTTTTCCAGTTGGTATGTCGTTTCCATAGATACTGGGCATATAGCTCAAAGTCCACAGTCCGGCCCAAGACAGAGTCCTGCTTTCAAGATAGAGCCTGTTCTGTTTCCTTCTTCCTAGGTAACACTAATCTAGACTGAACCATCTTATTTAGATGAAGAAACAGGTTTAGAAGATTTTGCCCGTGACTGAGGGCTTTTCTAACCTCCATTCAAGTTCTCTTTGCCCTCTTAGGAGAGCATTTGTTGTTTACTCGCCAAGTTGTATCCGACTCTTTTGCAGCCCTGTGGACTATAGCCCACCAGGCTCCTCTGTCCACAGGATTGCCCAGGAAAGAATACTGGAGTAGACTGCCATTTCCTTCTCCGGGGATCTCCCTGACCCAAGGCTCTAACTCCTGTCTTCTGCATTGAAAACCAGATTTATCAGTCCCATAAGTTGAGCGCTTTCCAGTGTACAGGCTGGTGCACAAGTCTGGGCTCACTGAGATCATTCCTTTGATGTGTATCTCGGCTCTCTGGCTCCAGTCTCCTGTGTGTTCCTATCCTGCGTCCCCTCAGGGTGCACCCACTGGAGGGGGTGGCTGAGGGCTCCAGGACCTTTGTCTCCATCCTGAGCTCCCTCAGGGCCTACCGCAGGGGGTGTCTGGAGTGGTTTGAAGGCTGCAGCATCCTTTGTTTACTGATCTGATGTGTGGGGCGGCATTTTTCTTTCACTTGGGTTAAGTGCCCAATGGAAATGAAAACGCTTCCCTGTTGCTTCTCTAGGACTAAAGGCAAAATCGTGGCCTGATTGGAAAATCATTGTTGAAGAAGAATTTAAAGGATTATTTTGATTTTCTTTAACATGATGGCCCTTAATATTTACTTCCAGAAGACTAGTCGAATGCTTGTTTACTGGTTCTCCCAGAACTAGTTTCCTACCAAAACAACTGGTAGCGAGCCTTTTCCACTTAAACAGTTACCATCTTACAGAATAAGTCCATTTAGAATGTAGTAAGTTCCCAACTATCACGTGAGGAATCTCATGCTAAGGTCTGGGTTTACACTGTGGGAAAAAGAAGCAGCCAGAGGCACACTGTTTACCAAGGCTCTGGGTGCACGAGGTGAAGGGGCAAGATGACGCTTCTCCTTTTGTTGTGTCAGAAACCATAGCTGGATAATACCAGCTGCTGCCTGCAGCCCAAGGGTGGTGGAGGGGGCCCTGGGCCGGCAACTGTGACTCAGGAAGGAAGAGTGTCTAAGACTGCGGGGTCTCAGAGTTCCACTGGGGGAAGACTGAGTCATAGCAGATGGCTGCCCCCAAGTTTCCACATTTCCTGGGACGTGGTCAGGTTTGGCTTTGGAGAGGGCCTGCTTGCACTCTTGCTTCAGACTGTGACTCGAGAACACTGACTTAATCTCCACCTTACTTCATTCTCGTTGGAAATGCCCACATATGTGCGTTTGCGTTTGTGTATTTGGTGTGTGTGTAGGGACTGAAGACGGAGCCCAGGAGGTGGTGAAGGAGATCTTAGAAGATGTGGTCACGTCTGCAGTTAAAGGTGAGAACCAAGCACCCAGCCTCTCCTCCTCCTTGCTCCTTCACACGAGTGCCCAGCCAGGTGTGTTAGTGGTAGAGTGCACCACCGCCACCACCTCCTGCACACTCATGGAAACCAAGAAGTCACTTGTGACTCGTGATAGGTTTCATTCTCCCTCGGGTTGGGTTCAGGATGCGCAGTCTGACAGTGTTAGAGTTGGGTGTGCCACTGGAGATGCAGAGGTCCATGCCCTGTAGAGCCAGGTTTCCCCAGGAGTGGGCGGGGGGCCCTGAGGCAGTGAAGTTTCCGGGCTAGACATCACTGTGTCCAGGGGACAGTCCCCATGTCAGCAGGTGTCACATGCACAGAGAAGCTCTGTTAGTTTTGTTCGACTTCATTCATAACTACCCCAGTTTTTGGTGTAGTTTCAGTGGAATTAACCTTGGATAGCTCCAAATGACTGTTAGATGATTTTTCCTTTTGTTTTTACTCGAACTCTCAGGTCAGTGGTTATGTGCTGAACACTGAGCTTCGGGGTCAGTAAACCATTAATGGGTTGAGAAGTCAATAAATTAGTGGTTCGTAATCCGTGTTTTTAAATGGGAGACATAAAACAAAAATAGGTACAAACTGAATGTCTTGCATGTAGTAGTGTTAAGCATTGTTCCATGAGACATGTTTCAATGATTTATCTTTGTGCACACATGTATACTGGGTCCTGACTTTTAAAATGTATCTCTTAATGAGTGAGCATCAAGGTCAAAGAGTATTGACCTTTGACCTTTTTACCCACCGCTCAAAACCCTGTCTTTTTGTTAATTTAAGGTACCACCAAGCTATAGTCATAGATTTTATTGTTGGTTTAACTCTTTGTAGAAGTGTCTTTAAAAATAAAGTAATTTGATTTCATACTTTTAGATTTTTCTTTCCTGGGTCCAATATATGAGTGTATGAAGTCCTCACATGGTGAACCTTGTCTGTCTTGCTCATACTGTATCTTCCAGCCCCTAGCCTAGAGTTTGGCCCATAGTAGGCACCTGATAAGTATTTGCTGAATATGCTTTAGAAACCATTTTTGAAGATGGTGCTACTGAGTTGTTTGGTGTTCCTTAAATATATTAATATAACGATCCACATGGTAAATTTCTCATAGAGGTCACCTGTTCTGCTAGTCATCAGATATGCTTATTTCATGAAATGATGGAATCCATTTAATTCTTTGTCTTTTCCTTTTCCACATGGCTGCCAGGAAGCTCAGACCTCCTTTTTTTTCCTCCTACTGTGACTAAGGTTTTCTATCATAGCTATCAACCTCTTCATTTACGTGACTCTTGTTCTCTGACCCCTACATTAGTAACCCTTTCTGTGCATTTCTGTTTATCTGCTTCTAATTATCTTCAGAAGTAGGTAGGGGTGGACAGGGCTGCTACATTGCACATTTCTGGAGGTACCGTTGACCCAGACTATAGTATAAAGTGACCTGGGAGTGGGGCTGTGGGTAACAGACACATAAAACCAGAAAGGGAAAAAGGAGTAGCTTGAAGGTTATGTGAATAACTTCTGGGACTTCTCTGGTTAAGACAACGTGCTCCTAATGCAGGAGGTACAGGTTCGATCCCTGGTCAGGGAGCTAAAATCCTACATGCCTGATGGCCAGAAAACCAAAACATAAAACAGACGTAATGTTGCAATGAATTCAATAAAGACTTTAAAAATGGTCCACACACACACACACACACACACACACACACAAACTTAAAAAAAACCAAAAACTTCTTCTTGGTGTCAGGCCATCTTTTAGGGTAAGTATTGACTCGATGATGACTTTTGCATTGTATTTTAAGAAGCAGCACAAAAGCATGGGCTGACGGAGCCCGAGAGGGTCCTGAGTGAACTGGAGTGCCAGGAACGTGCCGCCCCCCCTGCAGCTGATGAAAACTCCCAGACCAACGGGATAGCGGACGACAGGCAGTCCTTGTCATCAGCAGATAACCTGGTGCGTTGGTGATCTTCTAGCAGACTCCTTTCGAGGTGTACTTCTTCTGTAAGATGCAGAGTTATATCTCTGTCAGAAGAAGCCAGTGAAAACCAGCAAGCCCTGTTCAGTTATTTAGTCACACCCTCCTGGCCTGATATTCTGTATGTTCTTGGAACATGCTCGTTAATGCTGGTGGTATGTAATGTTGTTAAACCCTATTTATTCAGAACTTTTAAAAACTTAACATTTCTTGCCCTTTTTCTTTTCTCTCAAAATGGTATACATTGATTACAGAAAGAATAAGGGAAATACAGAGAAAGAAAAATAAGGAAGTAGAAGTCATCCATAATGTAACCCAGAGATAACATTTGTTAAGGTTTTACTTACACCATAGATTTTTCTCTCCCTCCCATGTTTGAACCACTTAAATGTAATAACATGATATGCATGCTGTTTTGTAACCCGCTTTTTCAATTTAAGGTACATTATGAACATCCTTTCAGGCACCCTTAAGTGTGTCTGCTACATTATTTTTTTAGATAGCTTTGTTGTTCTATTGAAAATGCTATATATAAACATTCAAAACAGGAAGAAATACGATCTGAACTTGCCTCCTGAACTCACTCAGTCTCTGCCTTTTCCCATGTGTCCCAACTGTTCAAATGATCACACACACACACAGGAGCCTTTTTATGTATTTCTTTTTCCTATTCATCACCCTGTTTCATGGAATTTTAGTTATTGATAAACTAGATACCTGTTTATGTACTGTATGTTTATCTACTTTATGCATAAAAATAATAAGATTTTCTCTGCAACTATTCCCTACTCCACCCCACCCTGACAGTTGCCCCTGTCTCAGTCTGTTTAGGCTGCATTAATAGAATACTGTATACTGGGTGCCTTATAAACAACAGAAATGTGTTTCTCACAGTTCTGGAGGCGAGGAAGTCCAAGGTCAAGATATTAACAGTTGCAGTGTCTGGTGAGAGCCTGTTTGTTTCCTGGTTCATGGACAGCCATCTTCTTACTCTGTCCTGGCAGAAGGGGCAAGGGAGCTCTCTGAGGCCTGTTTAATAAAGGCAGTAATCCCATCCGTGAAGGCTCCACCTCACTGCCAAAGGCCCCATCTCCAAATTCCATCACATTAGGGATTAGGTTTCAACATAAGAAATTCAGTGAGGGTCTCAGACATCCAGACTATAGCAGTCCCCTTGGGGTTCTGTCATCCCCATTAAGAAGGCGCTGGGGGGATGATCTGGGAGATTGGGATTGGTGTATATACACTGTTGATACATGTATAAAATTAGACAACAGTGAGAACCTGCTGTATAGCACGGTGCTCTGTGGGGACCTAAATGGGGAGGAAATCCAGGAAAGAAGGGATGTATGTATACGTATAGCTGAGCCACTTGGCTGTACAGTAGAAGCTAACACAACCCTGTAAAGCAACTATACTCCAATAAAAAAAATTGTTTTTAATGAATGCACGTATATAGGGATGTGTATAAATTCACACATGGTATCTGTGTCACATATTAGACTGCAACTTGCTTTGTTCCCTCAACACTTTTATGGACATCTTTTCACATCAGTAGTACTAATTTTTTAATGGCCATGTGAAATTCTGTCATGGATTACCATAATCTGTTTAACCAGTTCCCTATTAGGTTTTTGGATTATTTCAGTTTAATCACAGGAGACAGTTCTACAGTGAATATCCTTGTAGATAGATCTTTTTCTTTTGTGACCCCATGGACTGTAGCCCGCCAGGCTCCTCTGTCCCTGCGATTTCGCAGACAAGAATACTGGAGTGGATTGCCATTTCCTTCTCCAGGGGATCTTCCTGACCCAAGGATGGAATCCAGATCTCCTGCACTGGCAGGCAGGTTCTTTATTACTGAGTCACCTGCGAATCCCAACAGTATTCTTAGAAATATCTTTTTTACCCAAACTAATAAAATTATCTATATTCGTTTTGGGTTTTTTATGATTTAACCTTTGCTCATTTATCATTTTAAACCACTCACACCCACTTTTTGAAGGACTTGGAAGTTTTAGAATTGCTGTGACAACTCCCCCAGAAGCTCCTGTTTTGACATATTGTTTCCTCCCCCACATCCTTCACCTCCCCCAATGAGTAAATAATTTACATTTTCATGAGATAATTACATTTCTTATTTTTGAAAAGAGTCGTCCTTTTGTTTGGACCCTTTGATTTTTCTCATCTTTGTTCTGATCTTAGGAGTCGGATGCTCAAGGACATCCAGTGGCCGCCAGGTTCTCCCACATTCTGCAGAAGGATGCCTTCCTGGTGTTTCGCTCCCTGTGCAAGCTGTCCATGAAACCCCTTGGCGAAGGCCCCCCAGATCCAAAGTGAGCTGACAGCAGTTCTTGGCCGTCTATAATCCTAATGATCCAGGAGGATCTTAGGGGCTCCAAGAAACCCCACTGCCTTGTCCCCTGGTTGGTGTAAATGCAGGAATTTACAGGACTGTTTTACAATGATTTCAGGCTCATGAAGGTCCCACAGTCCTCTCATCATAGATTATGTGCTTACGAACCAAGATTATTGGGCCCAATTTTTCTTTCCTTGGTTTATATACTAAAAAACAATCGTTCAGTTGAATATTCACCCTCTTTCTCCTGACTGATGAATTTAATCATCTGAAGGTCAGAGTCCCCCACCTGGATGCATAGAGAACCTCAGTTTCTTGCCTTGAATGGAAACTTCTGTTTTCATGGGTACAGATTTATGCCCCAGATTCAACCCAGAGAAGCCAGACCTTTAGAGTGAAGGATATACCACAAGGAAGATGGTGCTGTGGGGTGTCAAAGCAGAAGTTTTGGAGCCATGGGGAGCTGCTGGCTCACATGAGACCAACTTCATGCCCGTAGGAGCTACTGAACCTCATCTGGAAAATGGGAATATGGAAAATCAACTCACAGGATCGTTTACCTGAAATGATAGAATTGACATCCCGAGCACAGGGCCCAGTAGTTCACGATAGTTTATAGTCACTGTTATTGTCGTTATTACTGGTTGCTAATTACAGTCCTCTTCTGTTGAGAATATGATGACCATTAGGGAAAAGACTCAGGAAGGTTTCCCTTTCTTAACATCCCGTGGGCAGGGATGGGAGCCTGAGGCAGGTAGATGAAGAGCCCTGTTCTCGTTGTCTCTAAACACAGAGCAGGACAGACAGTTCAGTCTCACATGATGGATGTGAAGTAATTGGTTCTGTTAGATTCGTTGCAGAACCAGCTTTCCAGAATCGGTTTGTACTTATTTTGCTCCTGCTGTATTTTCTGCTTTATGAGTGGGAGAAAGAGACAACAGTTGGCAGCTCTTGTTCTCCCAGGGCCTGCGGGTTCTGAGAACCCGCCTCATGCCAGCTGCCCTCCCTCTCTTGACATTTTAGGTGCTGTTGCTGATTCTTGAGTCCCCGGCTTCTCAGAAAATCCTCTCACTGATAGAGGAGTGAGACCTTCTTAAACATCCTTTCTGAAATGTTACCTCTCAGCGCTACCCTTGTTCTCTGTCTCCTCTGCCAGGTCCCACGAGCTGCGTTCCAAGGTGGTCTCCCTGCAGCTCCTCCTGTCCGTGTTGCAGAACGCCGGCCCAGTCTTCAGGACTCATGAGATGTTCATCACCGCGATCAAACAGTACCTCTGCGTGGCGTTGTCCAAGAACGGCGTCTCCTCAGTGCCTGATGTCTTTGAGCTCTCTCTCGCTATTTTTCTCACTCTTCTTTCAAACTTTAAAATGCATCTGAAGATGCAAATAGAGGTATGGACTCCAATTGACTGTTTTGGGGTTTGTTTTGAAGTTTGATGACGCTTTTATATGATGTGTTAAATATTGGTGGGAGTTACACAGTCTACGTGCTGGCACCCCTAAGAACTTTTTGAGCAAGAAGAATTCCTTTTCATAAAAAGTTACTGCCCCCAAATCTTGTATATGTGTGCTTACTCAGTCGTGTCTGACTCTTCATGACCCCATGGACTGTAGCCCGCCAGGCTCATTTTTCCATGGAATTTTCCAGGCAAGAATACTGGAGTGGGTTGCCATTTTCCTTCTCCAGAGGAACTGCCCAACCCAGTGATCAAACCCACATTTCTTGCATTGACAGGCAGATTCTTTACCACTGCACGACCTGGGAAGCCCCAAATCTTGTGTACCTTTCATTTTAACCAAAGGTTTAAATTGTGTAGTCTTTTGTTGGGCTCAGTCCCCCAGACATGTTTGTTTAGCCTATAAATTGTTTGAAATAACTTGAATTAGTATCCAGACTGAGAAGTCAGGGACTTCCCTGGTGATTCAGTGGCTAAGACTCTGAGCTCCCAATGCAGGGGGCCTGGGTTCCATCCCTGGTCAGGGAACTAGATCCCATGTGCCGTAACTAGGAGTTCGAATGCTGCAACGAAAGATCCCAAGTGCCACAACTAAGTAAGACCTGAAGTAGCCAAAGAAATATACATTTTTTTAAAAATCGGGAAATGCGATTTTCCATATAAATCCATATTTCTGATTTCCTCTCAAAACCCCACAACTCCAATTCTGCCTTTCCACATGGCAATTCTTGGCTTTTTCTCTGGAGCAACTGTGTACTCTGATGGGGCTGTATTCACTGTGGTCCTGCCCTCCTCACTCTCCCACACACACCCAGGCTCCTGTGCTGGGCAGCCACCTGCACACACACACACAGCAGCCACCTAAACACAGACATACACAGACACAGACACACCTACACACACACACACACACACACACACACACACACCCCCCTGGCCTCCCTCCCTGCTTTACTCATAGACTCAGCCTGCTCGTAAAGGCTTCAGGGGTTTTGAGCCCTAATTTAAGCTATTAATTACTGTCCTCCTTTATCTTCTTCTTGTCATATAGGTCTTTTTCAAAGAGATTTTCCTGAACATTTTAGAAACGTCAACAAGCTCTTTCGAGCACAGGTGGATGGTCATTCAGACCCTGACAAGGATCTGCGCAGGTACTTTCTCCCAGAGTGGGGCTCATCCTTTTGACTTACCCAGAAACACTTCTGAGGCTTTCATTCTCCACAGTCCAGATGAAGATCTTGATCCCCTCCTTTTAACGTTGTAATGAAGTGCTGAGGAAATCATTCCCTTAAAGGCTGCTACTCACCTAATGACCAGACTGTTTTGCCTGGGACTTTCTGACTATAGCACAGCAAATCTCATGTCCTGGGAAACCTCCTAATCCTGAAAAACTAGGACACTTGTCACTGTGTCTACAAGCTGAACATGGTTTATAAGTCAGAGAGTCCCAGGTATGAGTGTCCTAACTCCTGATTGGGTGCTAAAGTAAATTTGCATTTCCCTTTACACCACTCAATTGTGTGACAATAAACTGAGCATCTATTTGTCATCACAGTAACCTCATCAGAGTTATACGGCTTTAAGAGTTGGATGAGGCAGTTGTTCTCCCTTTTTGACGAGGAAAGTAAGCTGTGAGAGTTTGAGTGAGCGGCCTGAGATTTCAGTGAGTGCCAGGGCAGGCCTAGGAGGAGAGCCTCCTGCATTTCTAGTCCTTCCGTCACACACTTCCTGAGTGAGGCGTGTCCAGCCTGAGTTACTAATTCACTGGGAAAACTTTGTTTGACCAAGGACTCTCGTTTAATAAGGAAACACACGTGTTCTCTGTGTTCACTAAGAATCTCTAACATCCGTGTGTTATTTTCCAAGATGCCCAGTGTGTTGTAGACATCTACGTCAACTACGACTGTGATTTAAATGCTGCTAACATTTTTGAGCGCCTCGTAAACGATTTATCGAAAATCGCTCAGGGAAGAAGTGGACACGAGCTGGGAATGACACCTCTGCAGGTAAAACCACTGAGAACATTTATGTTCACAGTTCATTCATTTCAGTAAACATTTGTCGAGCCACTGTGTGCCAGGCACTGTCCTTGGTGCTGGGGACACAGCAGTGAACAGAACACAGACAGGCACATCCAGGTGCACAATTGCTGTGGTCCTGACACCTAAAAGCAGGCAGTGAAGAAGCCAGCTGCAGGAAGAATAAAGCAGGGACGCTAGAGAAGGGGTGTTGGAGGTGAGGGTGGGGCCGTCAGGGTCATCTCCCTCAGAAAGTGAGGCTTGAGCTGAGACCTGTAGGAAGCGTGTTCACTCTGTCACCTTTTCTTAGATCGTGTGAACACAGGATCCCAGGCTAGAGTAAAGGCAAAGGAGATTGCTTCTTACTAGATTCCCTCCCTACAAAGACGATAGGGTTCTTAACCTGAGGTCTCTGAAGAAATTGGTTGCAAGGTCTGTGAGCCACCTGTAATTACACGTAGAGTTTTGGTGTATGGGGGCATTTTTCTTCAACAAAGGTCTAAAGTTGTCATTAGATGGCCCAGAGAGAGCCAAACCATCTTAGATGCTATTTTGAGTCTAAAATGTTTGCAGTTTTTAAAAGATGACCTGCAACTCACATTCACATTCAGCTTTTTAGTTGAGAAGTGCTACTTTTTTTTTATATATATATTTATTTATCTATTTGCACCAGGTCTTTACTTGCAGCATGCAGACTCTTTAGTTGTGGCATGTGGGATCTAGTTCCCTGACCAGGGATCGAACCCAGGTCCCCTGCACTGGGAGCATGGAGTCTTAGCCACTGGCCCACCAGGGAAGTCCCGAGAAGTGCTACTTAAAAAAAAAAAAAAAGTATTTACCTGCAGAGTAAGCCTTAAGATGGAATGCTTTTGTGTGTGTTCAGGGGATGATGGTGTCCACGGTCATTTATCTGCTGCATAAGATTCTTTTCTCTTTTTTCAGGGTCACTAGTTAAGACTCTCCCTTTTTTTTAAAAAAAAAATGTGTTTTAAATGTTTGGTTGGTTGTTTTTTGTTTTGTTAATTTATATAAGCAATGAATGAGAATTTCACTTTAAAAATCCAAATAATACTCTTCACTTTAGTAAAGTACACATCCCATATTTTTGCGGATAGGGAGTTTGTAATGAACACCTTTAAAGACGATCATGGTTTTTGCAGTGAGCCCTCAGTGTTTACGTCACGGGTTCCCTCTTCTTGGGTCAGTAACTCTAAACGTCAGTGATTATCTTGTATTGTCACAGGATTCCCAGAGCCCTCCAGACATCTGCACTTAGTTTATCTGCTGAGTCTCTGTACTTGTCACCTTTGTCCTTTAGGAGCTCAGTCTCAGGAAGAAAGGCCTGGAGTGCCTCGTGTCCATCCTCAAGTGCATGGTGGAGTGGAGCAAAGACCTGTATGTGAATCCCAATCATCAGACCAGCCTGGGTGAGAGACCCCCCAGTGCACGCACACACACCTCCCACCCGCCACCATCTGCCAATCACAATAGGCTGCCCACAACTTTTGGAAAAAGCTATCCTGATACAGTTGTCTTGCTAAGTTGCTGCTAAGTCAGTTCAGTTGTGTCCAACTCTGTGCGACCCCATAGACGGCAGCCCATCCGGCTCCCCCGTCCCTGAGATTCTTCAGGCAAGAACACTGGAGTGGGTTGCCATTTCCTTCTCCAATGCATGAAAGTGAAAAGTGAAAGTGAAGTCGCTCAGTCGTGTCCAACTCTTAGCGACCCCATGGACTGCAGCCTACCAGACTCCTCCGTCCATGGGATTTTCCAGGCAAAAGTACCAGAGTGGGTTGCCCATACTTGTCTTAGAATTAGCAAAATACTTTAGTTTGGGAAATACCTGAAGTGTTTTAAAGGTTTTGCTTTTTAATCCATCTGAAACTTGGGTGGGGGTTGGGTGGAGATAGTGTGAATTGTGCTGTAACTTCATTTTTCCAGAAAACCATTTATTACAACTTTTTTTAGTAGTCTTTTTTCCCCTCACTGATTTGAAGTACCACCTTGATGGTGTAGCACACCTCCCTGTGTGCATAACTGTTTCTGAATTTGCTGTTCTGTTGATTTGTCTGTTCCTCCGCCAATCCCGTGCTTTTCGGATGCCTAGAGTTCTGCAGTGAGTTCCAGGGCCTGCGAGGACAGGCTCTGTGTCTTGTGCATCTTGCACTTTTATTCTTTCACGTGAATTTTAGGGTTAGCTTATTTTCCACAAGCAAGTTGTTAAGTAAAGTAACCTCGATATTGAGGTTTTCATGAACCTTACAGTACAAAGCTTATTGTTACAGGCCTGGGAAAGGGAACCGTACAGCCAGACCTCAGCTCAGCCTCGCCTTCGTCCCATCTGCTCACTTGGTTGCCTTTGCTTTTACGTCGTCGCAGGTCAGGAGCGGCCCGTGGACCAGGAGATGGGGGACCTGGCGAGGCGGAGCAGCGTGACGTCCATGGAGTCCACCGTGTCCTCGGGGACGCAGACAACCGTCCAGGATGACCCGGAGCAGTTTGAGGTCATCAAGCAACAGAAGGAGATGATTGAACACGGCATCGAGCTGTGAGTGTGGCTGTTGGCTGGCTGAGTCTCTTGGGAACCTGGCTTTGACTCCTGAAGATGAAACGCCTGTTACAGATGACCGGGGCTGGCGCTTATGGTCAGGCCCGATCAAGTCGCGCTGAGTGCGCGTGTGAGTGTGTAAGAGAGAAATCTAATAGCTTTGTGTGGTTGATGCCTGGTCTTTTTTTCCTTTCTTCCTAATTTAAAAAATTTAACTAGTTTAGAAAATGCAGAAAAGTATAAAGCAAGAATGTTAAAATCACTCATAAAATTACTACCTAGAGGAACTTGCCATTGGTAACTATTGTACTTCAGCATACAGAAAACTTAATTTTTGCCATATTTGTGTTATCTACTTTTTTTTTTTTTCTGAACCATTTGAAAGTAATTTGTAGCCATCACATTACTTAAGCTCTACATGGCTGAAAAATAAGGACCTTCTCCCATATAATCACATCATCATTATAGAATCATGAGTAAACATGATTTCTTTCATCTTTCATACACAGAAATGCATACATTCTCACATGCTGTCCAACTTTTGAATGGTAAGTCAATTTTGTAAACTCAATTCATTTTAAAAATTGATGGTACAGTACTCATTTATTGGATTGGCCTAAAAGTTCACATGCATTTTTCTGTAACATCTGATGGAAAAACCCAAACGGAATTTTTAGCCAACCCCCAGTGTGATTATTTCTATTCTCACCATCCCTTGCATCCCCTCAGTGTATTCTCCCACAGCAGCTAAAGGAATCTTTTAAAAACTCACATCAGTCTTACCACTCCCCTGCCTGCACTCACTCCAGGTTTCCCATTTCCTCCCCACAGCCCTATCCAGCCTCCAGCCTCCCTCTCTGATCTCTTCCAGTAGTCCTGGATCTTATATGAGTTTCAGTCCCTTGAACATCTCAAGCATTTGGCACCTTTGCACCTTCTGCTTGGAATATTCTTGGGTCTTTTTCAACCTTCAGGCTTGACAAAGCATCTCTTCCTCAAGGAGGCCCCCAGTAACCGCACTCTCTGGACAGGTCCAAGGTCACCTCTGTCCCCGCACAGCCTTTCTTCACAGCTTTTGCCACAGTTTGTGTTTCTGTGCTTCTTTCAGTCCCAGTGCATGGCGTGGTGAATAACAAGTTGAATTTATATAGCGGTTATATTTGCGTGCCTTTAACAGGAATTACAGAAGTAACTACTCAAGTGCCGTTGAAGGAAATCCCAGAGTACAGAGTCTAGACTGTTACAGTGGCACTATGGATGTCAGAAATCCGGCTTCTTTTATCTTTCTGCTTCACCATCCTGAATACAATTTTCGTTTTCACCGTTGCCTCATGGTTTAAGATGACTGCTGGAGCTCTGGTCATCACATATGTATTGTGGGGAAGAAGGGGGAAAAGCAAAAGACGTATATCCCCTGCCCCCCTCAGCCAGGTCAGCTTTGTTTCAGGATTCTTCCTAGAAGTACCCACACCAGTTCTCATCTCTCACCGGCCAGAACTTTATCACATTGCCATACTTTGTCTAAGGGAAGCAGGGAAGTGTGTTTTTTATCCCAGATAGTTGTGTGCCCAGCTAAACAACTAGGTCTTATTAGTGTTGGAGAAGAAGAAAATGGCTTTTGGGTGACAACCAGCAGAGTCTGTTAGAGCTAGGTCAGAAATTAAAGGTGGAATTGAGAAAAGCTACCAGGACACACAAGACTTTCCGAGCTGATATGGGATGACTTGTTCATGGTGTTACTGTAATTTGCCTCAAAAGCCAGCTATTTCCATCCCTCGGAGTTTGGAATCAGCAATCTGTGTCCCGTCTCTTGAAACAGATTTAACAAGAAACCCAAGAGAGGGATCCAATATCTCCAGGAGCAGGGCATGCTGGGAACATCGGTGGAAGACATTGCCCAATTCCTGCACCAGGAGGAGCGTCTGGATTCTGTAAGATGGGGAGCTGGGCACATACTTGTGGGTTCTTCTGTGTGGCTCTGACACCTTACTGGGTTTCACCTAGAGACTGGCTGACCCCTGAGTGCAGTGCCATTGTCTGCACTCCTGTTTATGGTAGTCCTGTTTATCCCTTGGGCTAGTGTTGCAAGAAGTTCTTTACAGGGAATAAACCAGCCTTCTGACAGGTGGTTGTTTATTTGGGGAGACGTTGTAGGAGCTAAGTGTCCCTTGACTGCCAGAAATTGTTCTTTCGGGTGCTCATCTGCAGCTCAACTCCCTGTTGAGTGTGTCTTATCATTCCTCCATTTTTCAGTGCCTTTCTTCATGGCAGGGCCAGCTGAACCTGGGGTGGTTTGGCGGTTGGCCAGGCTTAGGGAGTGACCCAGCTTTTCTAGCGGCCCAGCCCATCCTAGGTATTGAGAGCCGGGACAGTATTCCTGCCTTGTTTAACTGAAGTGTCTTTCTCTGGGTGTTCATATTTGACAGTTTTTAGTTGTGAGTGAGTGTGTATGTTTCAGACCCAAGTAGGTGATTTTCTGGGGGAAAGCATGAAGTTCAACAAGGAGGTGATGTATGCCTATGTGGACCAACTCGACTTCTGTGAAAAAGAGTTTGTCTCAGCCCTGCGGACATTTCTAGAAGGTTTCCGCCTACCTGGAGAAGCTCAGAAGATTGATCGGCTAATGGAGAAGTTTGCTGCAAGATACATAGAGTGCAACCAGGGGTGAGCACCGTGTTTAAGTCTCTTCCACCATGTTTTTGCCGTCCTCAGAGCATCAGTCTTCCTGTGGTTGGGGGTTCGGTTTAATCTTTTTAAATCTGTGCCCAGCCACTAAGGTTTCTGTTCACTCTGCACCAGCAGGCACTGTGCTGAGGGATTATCTCATGCAAGAGCGCCTATTCTTTAATGTCTACAACATTTGATACATTTATATATTGTATTATGGCTTCCCTGATGGCTTAGATGGCAAAGAATTTGCCTGCAATTAGGAGACCCAGGTTCGATCCCTGGGTGGGGAAGATCCCATGGAGAAGGGAATGGTTACCCTCTCCAGTAGTCTTGCCTGAAAAATTCCAGGGACAGAGGAGCCTGGCAGGCTGTCCATGGGGTCACAAAGAGTCAGACACAACTAAATGACTAACATAACAGGGTTGCCATGGTGGTGATAATTAGCCTCTCTGTCATCTCGTATTAACTATTTCTTTTTAGCTTTTGGGAGAATTAAGATCTAGAAGAGAAGGCAATGGCACCCCACTCCAGTACTTTTTTTTTTTTAACTAAACCATGTTCTAAGAGTTTCATCTAAGGAAATAATTACCCATGTGTCCAAATAGGTGTTTGAAAGGTCATGCATCGAAATTTTAGTTGTTCTAGGGAGAGATTAGATGAAGGACAGCCTAGATTGTCCCATCAATGAGAGACTGATCTTTAAAAAACAAAGTGTGGTGTACCAATCCTTCAGAGAAGGCAGTGGCACCCCACTCCAGTACTCTTGCCTGGAAAATCCCATGGACAGAGGAGCCTGGTAGGCTGCGGTCCATGGGGTCTCTACGAGTCGGGCATAACTGAGCGACTTCACTTTCACTTTTCACTTCCCTGCATTGGAGAAGGAAATGGCAACCCACTCCAGTGTTCTTGCCTGGAGAATCCCAGGGACGGGGGAGCTTGGTGGGCTTCCGTCTGTGGGGTCCCACAGAGTCAGACACAGCTGAAGCGACTTAGCAGCAGCAGCAGCAGCGTTGCTTTAGTAATATGAAACATTGTAGCATATAAAAAAGTGAGTTTCTTTTCTTTGGTTCACATCTCTTCTGGTCTTTTTTTGTTTTTAAATTTAATTAATTTATTATTTACTTATTTTTTCTAAACTAAGTTTTTCTAGACTCTGGGTCATTAGTTATCATTAAGTGGCGATGAAAGCATCTAGGGAGCACTCGGCCTGCTTTGCACGAAGCGTGTCTCCCTGAGCCCTGTTGCCGCCGTCCAGCCTTGTCTCTGTCCGTGTTCTCACATCTGAAATCTTTTTTTGTTTTTTAGGCAAACTCTGTTTGCTAGTGCTGACACTGCGTATGTCCTAGCATATTCAATTATTATGCTAACTACAGACTTGCACAGCCCTCAGGTAACATATTTTAATGACTTAAATACTACAGTAGCTAAATAAATAACTATTTGGGCCACTGGATGTCTCCTAAGTGGATTCTTCATTTTTTTTTAATTTCAGGTAAAAAATAAAATGACAAAAGAGCAGTATATTAAAATGAACCGGGGTATCAATGATAGTAAAGATCTACCTGAAGAGTATCTCTCAAGCATCTATGAAGAGATAGAAGGCAAGAAAATTGCGATGAAAGAAACAAAAGAACACACAATTGCCACCAAATCTACTAAGCAGAGTAAGGTCTAATGGCAAATTATTTCTCAGTCCCAATGTTCAGGTGTATCAGAATGCATGATTAAGTTCCCTGGTGACAGATTTCATTTGCATATCTCGCTATCTGAATAAGAAATGTGATTAAATTAGTTATTATGATTACGTTGACACTCTCACAGTATCACTTAACTTCTTACTAGATTTGTAATTAGTTACAAGAGGCAATTTAAAATAATTTGAGAGCTAAATTACTCCCAAAAAATGTTTGTTAGAACTTTGCTGTAATACCAGGGGTGATTGCGTCAACCCTGATTAGAATTCTCCTACTTAAAACCCCTGCGAGGCTGTCAGTCTCATTGGTGAGGCAGTAGCGTGTCCGATTTAGAGCACAGGCTCTGTAGCCACACGTCTGAATTCAGGTCCCAGCTCTACTGCCTGTTAGCTCTGTGGCCCTGGGCAAGTTACTTACTGTTTCTGGGCCTCATTTCCCACCAGTGAAATGGCAGTAATACTTGCTACAGGCTCAGGAAGTGGTCCTTGTGAGGAGGATTTGTGAGTTAATTGTTGTAAATCTTTTGAAACAGAGCCCGGCACATAGCAAGCACTCGGCGAGTATTAGCTGCTGTTACTCTTATTTCTTTGTAGGTGTCGCTAGTGAAAAGCAGCGACGGCTACTGTACAACTTGGAAATGGAGCAAATGGCGAAAACAGCCAAAGCTCTGATGGAGGCCGTGAGCCATGCCAAAGCCCCGTTTACGAGTGCCACTCACTTGGACCATGTCCGGCCAATGTTCAAAGTGAGTATACAGAGAAGTTAAGACACGGCTGAACCTGATTCTAGAGTTGATCAGCCAGAAGCTCACCAGCGAGTTTATAATGGTGAAGAGATTGGGGAAGGGAAAGGCCACATCTGGTGTTTCTTTATGACAAGTAACTACAGCGAGTCCTTCCTGGAAGCCCCGTGGTGTTGCTGGGGATACGTCAGCACAGGCTCAACAGTCAGAGCATCTAGTTTAAGCCCTGCCTTTGCCACTTTGTTGCTCTGGAACTGGGATCAGGTTATTCAGCCTCTCTCTGTTCATCATCTGTGAAATGGGTCCTGCAGGGCTGCTGGGGGGATTGAATGAATTAATTATTCAGGCAAAAGAGACAGCTTTATTGTGATATCTCATCTCAGTGGCCTCAGGGTTAGCCTATAAGAAGACATGAGGTAGAAGTAAAAGACATATCCTTGGGACTTCCCTGGTGGTCCAGAGATGGAGGCTCCATGCTGCCACTGCAGGGGGCACAGGTTCAGTCCCAAGTGGGGGAGCTAAGACCCCACTTGCCAGTTGGTGCAGCCAAAAAAACAATATCCTAAGTTCTCTGTTTTTTAAATGTCTAGAAAAGGTACATGTTCTAAATATATAGCACTCACGTTTTCTCTTAAGTTTTTAAAGTAACTGCTGATATCCTGTTGATCACTTCTAGATATTTGTGTGCTTTTATTTTCAGGGAATTCACAAGAAGGTTGGAGGAAAAGTAAACTCTTAAGTAATCTGAATTAGGAAGCTTTCAATAAGCTAAGTTGATAGAACCTAAGTTGCTTACAGATTTTACTTTGCATGCCAACCTCTGATTGGCAATAGGTGCCTGTGCACCGTGTAAAGGATTCTCCAGCCCCGATTAGACTAAGCAGGGAGTGGGGTCTCTGATGGACTCGTGCTGTCTGCCATGAGTACAGTAGACGTGGTGGTGGCCCAGTAGCCACGTACGTGCCAGCCTTCCTTTAGAACTGTGCGTTTAGTAAATGGCATGCTGTAGTGATGACTCTGACCCTGGTTTAGGAGGAATTTTTATTTTGTGTTGTGAATGAATCAGAATAGCTGTGAACTTGACATCCTGGCTGTGCTTGTAACTAACAGTGTGGCCTCTAAGTGCTCTTCCACACTGAGATTCCAGACGTTTTCCAAACCTTCCTCCCTTGGTAGCTGGTGTGGACGCCGCTGTTGGCAGCCTACAGCATCGGACTGCAGAACTGTGATGACACTGAGGTGGCCTCGCTGTGCTTGGAAGGCATCCGGTGTGCGATCCGGATTGCCTGCATCTTTGGAATGCAGGTGGGTGTACGTTCTCACAGCTCCAGAGAAACTGGTGGGCTGTGTTCTTCAGGATTTGGCAAAATTTAGAAACGATCAGATATTTCCAATTAGCTGAAAACTTCTCAGCAGACACCTTACTCATGCCCACTGAGAGGAAGACGACAGATTTGTGCTGGCAACAGCCTGACTGGGGGAAGAATTGGCAATTTGGATTAAAAACCATTTTTGAAGGTAGGTGGGTGTCCAGGCTACTCAATTGGACTTGACAAAACAGCCTTCCTATCCATCTGGCTAGGTGCCTGGTGCTGGAAATAGTGTTTTTCCTTTTAAAACCAGCTTATTATTTTAATTTCCCTTATTTCCAGGTCTTCTCTGGGGGAAATAAGTAGTTCAGTGGAAAATGAATGTGTCTGTAAATCTTTTGGGTCTTGAAAAATTCAAGCAAATAAGCAAAATACAATTCTAAACTCTTATGAACTCAGGAAGTTGTCAGTTTCATATATCCTAAATCACTAAGAGTTTGTACCCCTCTATTTGGAAAACCTCAGTCTTCTGTTCCCATGTATCTTACAGATAGACATTTTCTTTTGTACCAAGACCCCAGGCTTGGACTGCAGACAGTCTGGGTTTCACACCTCACCTCTGCTGCTTCTCTAGCCTAACGTTGGTCTAGCCACCTCCTCCCTGAGTCACCCTTTATTTCCTCATTTGCAAACTTGAGATAATAGACCGACCTGCAGGACTGTTGTGGAAATCAGTGTTTACCTGACAGCCTTAGCATTCAGCAGATTGCTCCGCCACTCCCTCAGAAGGGAGGTCAGTGGCAGAGGAGAGGCTAGTTCTCAAACGTGCGATGAGGTATTTGGGTAGCGGGAGGACAGAGGCATGGAGTACCTGGTGTGGCTCGGGTGTGTTAATGTGCGTACAACCTGTCCCCACGTGTGCGGGAGGCAGCAGAGAAACCAGTGCTCAGTCCCTTCGATGCGAGACCCATCTCACCCAGGCCAGGATCTCAGCGTCACCTCTCTGCCTCCCTTGCAGCTGGAACGAGATGCCTATGTCCAGGCCCTTGCGCGCTTCTCCCTGCTGACGGCCAGCTCCAGCATCACGGAGATGAAGCAGAAGAACATTGACACCATAAAGACGCTCATCACCGTGGCTCACACTGACGGCAACTACCTCGGGAATTCCTGGCACGAGGTGAGCGTCTCTGAAAGCCCCATGGTTGCCTTTTCTCAGTGAGGATGAGCCCCGGCTTTCCTTCCGTTCAGAGTCCATCTCTCTTGGGTCAACTCTGTTTCTCTGCAGTCAAGCCTCGCTTTAACTCTGGGTTTTGTCTTACTCCCTGTGTCCCTCATGTATCAGAAAGTCAGCCTCCCTGGGGCTGCAGCGAGGGAAACGCCTCAGGTCCGCCACCTCACCAAGTGCCCCCAACCCCATCTCCAGTGTCCATGCGGAGCCGACCTCTGTTGTAGCCGCCTTCTTCCCACAAGGCCTTGCACCCCTCCTGAGAGCTCTTACTGCAGGGAGTGGATTTAAAACGAAGTCCAAAGCCCAGTTTCTCTCCCACATGTAGCAAAAAGGACGTGGTCAGCATCTAACGTGAGCCATGAAGATTGCCAACAGGTTCATTTCTTTTTTTAAACCATGTTCTAAGAGTTTCATCTAAGAAAATAATTACCCATGTGTCCAGACAGCTGTTTGAAAGGTCATGCATCGAAATTTTAGTTGTTCTAGGGAGAGATTAGATGAAGGACAGCCTAGATTGTCCCATCAATGAGAGACTGATCTTTAAAAAACAAAGTGTGGTGTACCACTCCTTCAGAGAAGGCAGTGGCACCCCACTCCAGTACTCCTGCCTGGAAAATCCCATGGATGGAGGAGCCTGGTGGGCTGCAGTTCATGGGGTCGCTATGAGTCGGGCACGACTGAGGAACTTCACTTTCACTTTTCACTTCCCTGCATTGGAGAAGGAAATGGCAACCCACTCCAGTGTTCTTGCCTGGAGAATCCCAGGGACGGGGGAGCCTGGTGGGCTTCCATCTGTGGGGTCCCACAGAGTCGGACACGACTGAAGCAACTTAGCAGCAGCAGCAGCAGTACCATTCCTTAGGTTATATGGACATTTAAAATGAAGTTGCTCAGGGGACTGCCCTGGCATCCAGTGGCTAGGACTTTGCCTTCCAATGCAGGGGGTGCAGGTTTGACCCGTGCTCAGGGAGCCAAGATCCCACGTGCCTCTTGGCCAAAAAACAAAATATAAAGCAGAAGCAATATTGTGACAATTCAATAAAGACTTTAAAAACCGTCCACATCAGAAAAAAATATTTAAAAGAAAAAAAGATAATGTTTCTGAAAGGAGAGACAGCCAGCATTACATGTTCCCTGATGGATGCACACTATGCCACTTAAGAAATGTTTTTGCCTAAAACTCCAGCCTGAGTCAGTTCAAGCCTCCACTGCTTATTTGAAGGAAATGTAGGGGATGGAGGAGCGCGGTAAGTGGCATCGTGAGAACACAGCCTGCGAACTGTGGGATACGTCAGACTCTCAGCAAATGACCAGGTTCTTCAACAAATAAATCGGAAGAAAAATAGTAGAGGGGTGAGGGAGAGAAGGAAACATATAGAGAGAAGTCTCTTTCTGTAAAGAAACTTCAGAGAAAAACCGATAAAGATGCTACTGAAGATGGTCTTTAATACTTTGATCACAATGTATTAAAAAATCACTGTATAAGCATGGTGCGGCATCACCCTTCATGCCAGGCATACACAGAAAATGAGACTAGAAAAGATAAACGAGCATGTTAGCATACTCTCTGTGTGATAGAATTATGGATTTATTTTCTCTTTTTCCTTCAGTTGTATTTTCTTTTTTTTTTTTAATTTTATTTTATTTTTAAACTTTACAATATTGTATTGGTTTTGCCAAATATCAAAATGAATCCGCCACAGGTATACATGTGTTCCCCATCCTGAACCCTCCTCTCTCCTCCCTCCCCATAACATCCCTCTGGGTCGTCCCAGTGCACCAGCCCCAAGCATCCAGTATCGTGCATCGAACCTGGATTGGCAACTTGTTCCATATATGATATTATACGTATTTCAGTGCCATTCTCCCAAATCATCCCACCCTCTCCCTCTCCCACAGAGTCCAAAAGACTGTTCTATACATCAGTGTCTCTTTTGCTGTCTCGTATACAGGGTTATTGTTACTATCTTTCTAAATTCCATATATATGCGTTAGTATACTGTACTGGTGTTTTTCTTTCTGGCTTACTTCACTCTGTATAATAGGCTCCAGTTTCATCCACCTCATTAGAACTGATTCAAATGTATTCTCTTTAATGGCTGAGTAATACTCCATTGTGTATATGTACCACAGCTTTCTTATCCATTCATCTGTTGATGGACATCTAGGTTGCTTCCATGTCCTGTCTATTATAAACAGTGCTGCGATGAGCATTGGGGTACACGTGTCTCTTTCCCTTCTGGTTTCCTCAGTGTGTATGCCCAGCAGTGGGATTGCTTTAAAAAACTGGCAATAGAACTGCCTTATGACCCAGTTGTACTTTCTAATTTCTCTACCGCCTGAAGGTATTACTTTTTGTTTTAGAGGGAAAACTAAGAATAGAGGCTCGGGTATAGAGAGTGGTGGGGCTGTGATGACCTGGAAAGGAAATTGCTGGCAGCCTCCTGCCGCCACAGGGATCACACAGTTCAGGGGGAGGGCCCGGGGCTAGACAGCTGGTCGGGGTGTCCGCCTCTCTGCCTGTGTGACATGGCAAGTTACTTAGTCTTTGAGCCTCATCTTCCTCCTCTGTGCAACCTTCAGAGGGTTGTTGTGAGAAGGAAAGGAATTAACATGTGGAAAATGGATTAGAACTGAATTTGGCAAGAAGAGAAGGAAATGGCCGCCCAGTCCAGTATTCTTGACTGGAGAAGCCCATGGACAGAGGAGCCTGGTGGGCTACAGTCCATAGGGTCGCAGAGAGTCAGTCATGACTGAAGTGACTTAGCACGTACGAGAGCTTAGTAGCTCTTAGCTGTTAGTCACCATCATCATCGCGGCACATACCTTGGTCGTTTTTCACCCCATTGTTCCTTTCTCTGTCACCACTCGGAAATATTCCATATTAGTAAACATGGGAGGGGTAGGTTGTCATTGTTTTCAGTTATGTGCTTTATTAATAAATTATTTCCTGTTTCCTGAGGAATCAGTGTACCCTAATGAATCAGTAGATAGCTGCTGTCTCCCCTAGAACTTTCTTTTTCTTATAACTAAGAGATACGTTAATGTGGGGCCCCTGCCAGTTGCCAAGCGTACAGCGGCATCTGGAGATGTTAATGAATCAGCCAAAAAGAGCCATCACTGATTTGATGGTCAGACACTCTGAGAAGTCAGGTTGGAGTCAGTAAGTCCTTGGCCACAGGTGTTACATACATATCCCAGCTTCTGGAAAAGGGAGGTCATTAGCAGTTTACTAGTAATAATTTAATAGTATGACATGTGGACTCTCTGTGGTGGATTCAAGTGCCTGTCTTAGTCAAGGGGAAGGCATTTTCTAAGTGAAAATCCTCAGCAGTGCTCCGTGATGTCGTGGAGTCCCATACTCTGGGACTGGGTTATAAGGTCAACATGGAAAACAAAACTCAGCCGTAGTCAGAAGTCCCCATGGAAATTCCTTAAGAAGGGTTTACCTGGAGATGTATGTGCCGTCCCTCCTCAAGTTTCAAGCAGCCAGTTTTTGCTGCAGTAGAAGTTGAAGCCGGTCTCTGTATTCAGGTGAGCTCCAGGTGAGAGAGGGCCGTGCGTGGGTATGGCTTCTCCAGCACCTGAGCCACCCCATGGGGCTGGGAGATCGTCTTTTCTCCTACCGCCCACCCATGCCAGGGCATGCCCTCGTTTATTCTGTTAACCAGAAAATAATCTCCAAGTGCTGGGGATTCAGCAGTGAACAAGATAGAGTTAATGCCCTGTTGGCACAAGAGACAGAGAACAAATACATGACATAATGCCAGAAAGTAAGTACTTAAGAGAAAAAAGAAAACTGCATGGCCAGGGGATGGTGATGGGGAGGGTGTGTGATCTCAGGTGGCTGAGGGAGGTCTCTGGGGACACAGGTCTGAGCTGGGAGTCTAAGGGGTGAGCCATGGGGAGGAGCGACAGTAACACGTTCAAGCATGAGGAATAGCCGGTGTGCTGCTGATCTGAGGTGGGGGTGGCTGAGGGGGCGGGAACGGCATGGTGACCGGAGTCCCCCACTCTGATCAGATGCTTTGTCTTTATGGAGCGCTTATTTAAGTTTGCATAAACGGAATCCATCTCGCCTCTCTGTTGTACCAGTTTTTCTTTTGCTCATTTTCTCTTTCCCTTTTTAATGGTTTAAAAAATAAAGTAATGATGTCTGTCTTCCAGACCCACACTCAGGGGGTTGCCTAGCCAGAAGTAGGGAAGCCAGCCTAGTCTCTCAGATGTTATCCTGTCCTGAAAGGCTGCATGTTTCAGAGAACTCTGTAATGACTGAGTTAAGGGGGCACTGCCCTTTTCGGCCAATGAAGCGGGAACTTATCTCTTCACGCCCTCTTTCCTCAGATCTTGAAGTGCATCAGCCAGCTGGAGCTGGCTCAGCTGATAGGAACCGGCGTGAAGACGCGCTACCTGTCTGGCTCCGGGCGTGAGAGAGAAGGGAGCCTGAAGGGCCACACGCTGGCGGGAGAAGAGTTCATGGGCCTTGGCCTCGGTAAGGCGCCAGGCCCCCCAGCCGGCCGCTGCGGATTCACCAGTTAACAGGCAGGAAGCCCTTGCCTCATTAGGACCGTAGATCACCTGTTTCTTATGTGCCAGCGGACAGGATGTCTGTTAACGGAGTGGAAGTGCTGCCTCAGCTCTCAGTTGTGATGAAACTGTCGAGTAAATGCTAATTTTATCGACATAAGCAGGGTGCATTACTTTTCTTTCTATGCATATAAGTATGTTGGGGGGTGGGAAGCCACCTGGTGTTCCAAGGAGTGGGTGTGCGTATTTTTAGATATCAAGTAGATTCAACCTGTCTTCCCTGTTCATTTGGGAGGCTTATATTAATAGGTATCCTTATGAAAGTAGGGTTATTTCTGGTGATACATTGAACTGAGAGACTCTCTTGTCAGTGATACAACGATAACAGTAAAAAAGGGCAGACATGCCAGGCACATTCTAAGCACTCAGTTTGTATATATAATTCATTTAATCCTTGTAACAACTCAGTGAGATTGGGGCTATTATCCTCATTTGGTAAATGAGATAAGTGAGGCACAGGGGGGTGAAGTGCTATGAACGAGGTGCCGTTTGGAGGAAGGAGCAGAAGTAGGTTTCAAACCCAGGTCATTTGATGCGGAGAGGAGACTCCTTGGTCCCACGAAACACTGGTTGGAGTTGTTCAGCTAAAAGTACAAACTCCGAACACAGGGGAAGGGTAACAGCACCTCTTCTCGGGGTTTACGTCAGGATGACTGAAGTGAAACCGTGGAGAACGCCTCAGATCTTCAGCAGTTTTAAACCGTTACATGTTCTAGGAGCTCTGAGTTCGTATCAATCAACTTGAATTTGTTTTTCTAAACATAGACATTTAATACTATAAAAAATACAGAAGACTGTTATGACAGAGAGATGGATGGTAAAGGAAGAGAGAGAACTTGCATAAGAACGTATTCCAGATGCAGAAATGCCAAAACCTGAGTTAGTTTTATTCTGCCATCATCAGAGGGGTTTTCTTTCGCTTGCAAACCAGTCTCACGGTCTCGTCTGCGCGCTGATGTCGCGGGAGACTTGGTTCTCTTTACTTCACTGTTTCAAGCACTGTTGCTTTTGTGCGCTGTGTTTCAGGAAATTTGGTGAGTGGCGGAGTGGACAAGAGACAGATGGCCAGCTTCCAGGAGTCCGTTGGCGAGACCAGCTCTCAGAGCGTGGTGGTGGCTGTAGACAGGTAATGAATGTGTTCTCCAGTGAAGCTGGACCACCCGGTGCCTTGGCACCTTCTGTGTAGTTGCTGGGTGTGAGGGATCCCTAACCTGTCTGACTGTTGTCACCCCGGATCACTCAACCTGAGGAAGAGCCAAAGCAGCACGTGTGGCCCACAGCTGCTGGTCACCTTCACATTCATTGGGGCTTTGATCTTGAACTGTCATAACTTTTTAAAAACTACATGTTGGGGAATTCCTTGGCAACCCAGTGGTTAGGACTCTACACCCTCCCTGCCTAGGGCCTGGGTTCAATCCCCAGTTGAATCCCACAAGCCATACAGCACTGCCAATAAGTAAATAAAATTGTAACTAACTTTGCGACCAAATTATGTCAAAAACAAGTTTCTGCTTGTTCTAATGTTTTGAATTTCCTTAGTTTAGAAGTCACTTTTTTACAAGTTTGGAAGAGTATTGCATTTAAAGCCTGTCTGTGAGTGAGGGCTGGCCAAGTTGGCGTCTCCATTTCTTTTCCTCTCAGCCTTTCAGTTGCTTCCGTTTACTTAAAACTTGACCTAAGCCTCTAAGAGAAATGCAGATATTCCCATTTGAAGGTATTCATTATGTTGTTGTTTAATTGCTGAGTCGTGTCCAGCTCTCTTGTAACCACCTGGACTGTAGCCCACCAGCCTCCCCTGTCCATGGGATTTCCCAAGCAAGAACACTGGAGTGGGTTGCCATTTCCATACTAGGGCTTAAAATAGGAATTTTCTTAAAAGTCAACAAACTCCAGAAAATTGCCATTGAATGATCATATACATTAAATATAAATAATTTCAGGTAATAGCAGTATAGAATTTATGACATCATTTGTATTGCTGTCAGAACAATTTTCTTAGTGTTTTAAACTCTTTGTTAGCATGTTTTGATCGTCTTGCTCCTGTTGCTTTTCTCCTCTCTGATAGAAATACTGTCTGCGACACACTTTTGTTGAGTTTTCCCCACCTTTTCCTCTTAGGTTTGGGCTGATAGAACAAAATGTTTGTTCCTTCCTTGTTTCTCTGCCTCAGCCAGAGAGTGGGCAACAGTAGCTTGTCTAGCACCTCTCTGTGTGCTTACATTTCTCAAATTGAGACATAATTCATACATCCTAAGACTTGCTCTTCTGAAACGTACGTCCAGTCAGTGGTTTTTAGTATATGCAGAGTTGTGCAGCCGTCTGACTTCAGAGCTTTTTCATCACCCCATAAAGAAGCCCCACATCTTTACAGCTCCTGTAACCACCAGTACACCTCCTGCCTGTGTAGATCTGCTCATTCTGGACATTGTTTGAATTGTTTTATTTTCCTCTTTCAAGTATGTCTTTTTTGCCCGTGATTTTGGGGCTCTTTTGTTAGTTGCTAAGTCCTGTCCAACTCTTCGAGACCCCGTGGACTGTATCATCCTCTGTCCATAGGATTCTCCTGACAAAAATACTGAAGTGGGTTGCCACTTCCTTCTCCAGGAGATCTTTCCAGACCAGGGATCAAACCAAGTCTCTTGCACTGCAGGAGGATTCTTTACCACTGAGCCACCAGAGAAGCCCCTCTGTTGTTAAACACATATATATTTACAATTACTAGATTTTCTTCACATATTAAATCATTTATCATTGTAAAATATCTAGTAATGACTCCAGTGTTGTATTGTCTGGTATCAGTACGGCTACTCTTGTTTTCTTTTTGTTAACTGTTTGCATGTGATATTTTTTTCATACTTCTGCTTTCAGCCTATTCGGGTTTGAATCTAAAGAGAGATTGGCAGGATGGATTAAAATAAATGTGGTCTAACTATATGCTGTCTAAAAGAGTCAGCCATTTTTCTTGAATAAACATTGTCCCAAGCCTTTGGTAATTTCCAGAGTTCAGATCTGAAAAATTTGTTGAATTTTTGTAAGTTTTTTGGTTGCTCTTATGGAGGAACACCTTTTTAAAGGTCCTCAGTCTGCATCCCCCTGCTGTGGAATACCATGTTCCACACTATCCTATCTTGACTCTCCCCCATCCTTTTCATGTTGCTTTTCTCTTCCTACCAGTATAAGCGTTTCTGCTCTCAGTGCACCTCGTTGACCAGTTCTATACCTCTGATGCCTCATAATTTATTTTAGTGGAAGTGCCAAACCTGAAATGTTTCCTTTTTGCCTTTTCTGAGTGTTTGAAATTGAACCTTCATCTTCCAAATTTAATTTTCGTTATATCTGGAATTTTCTTCCTAGAATTTTTACTGGCTCTACCAGGCTGGATGGAAATGCGATAGGTAAGTATTTGACTCACCTGTGACAACTGCAGAGCCTCCTGTTATAACCGTCTGACCATTACTAACGTGGCCTCGCGTGTGTTGTTGGGTCTGGCCTGTAGTTGACTTTGTCCGCTGGCTGTGTGCCGTGTCCATGGACGAGCTGGCTTCCCCCCACCACCCCCGCATGTTCAGCTTGCAGAAGATCGTGGAGATCTCTTACTACAACATGAATCGGATCCGACTGCAGTGGTCCCGAATATGGCATGTGATCGGAGATCACTTCAATAAGGTAACTCTTCAGATTCAACAACCACTCAATTGATGTCCAAAACAAAAGACAGGCGGCTAAATTCAAAACACAAGCGATTGAGTGTTTAGGTGCCAAAGTTCACTTTCCCTGTGGAGTCAAGAACAGCTGATAGCATACTTACTACTGGTAGAACTTAATGGAGAATGAGTTAAAAATCCATTTGTGTATAGAATACTTTAATATCCCATATTTAGGATGTAGGCTCACACCATAAAAATCATTACAATCACTGGACAAACATATTGGTGCTTGAAAGCATTGCGAAATCCTGAAGTGCCTCTGAATGACTGAAGATTACGTTAGGTTCTTTATAGTCACATTATAATTGTCACTGCTTCTTGTTTTCTGGCTTCCATCGCCACCCCTCATCTATAATCTTTCTGAGGAAACTAACATTTATTTAAATCAGAAACAAGCCAGAGACTTCTGTGTTCTAAACTGAAAACTACAGAGAGAAAACCAGATTGCTGTCACGAGAGGTTTCACTGTATACATGTAGACACATGCATGTGTATACTGAACAAATGAAATCAAAATATAGATTATGTACATAAATGTGTGTATCTGTAATGTTATTTGCTTTTTAAGGGAAAACTAAAAGCTTAATAATACTGTTTCCTACCAAAACACATTTCATGATTTCAAAACAATTTTCTTAGGCCTGGAGAAAAGAGTTGTATAACAGATGCTTAGAAATAGTGTTAATAAAAACAGCTTATCCAAAAGAGAACTGCTCTCTCTACGTTGAATAGAAGAAAATCATGAGAAGTAATTGGGATTTAGAGCAAACAGTTGAGTGACGGTGAATCATTTGTAGCGTTTGCCGATTTCTGTGGTGTAAATACCGCACAGTGGTTGATGGGCAGCTCTCGGTATGGTGTCACTAAATGCAGACTGGGGAGAGTCGGGCACTGTTGGCTGTCCCAGGCAGCCGTGGGACCCCACTGAAAGGAGGCACAGTCACGTGCAGCCTTGGTTCTAACTTGGCCCATCAGCTAATCTGAGGTCTTTGTTACTCTGCTTGCTTATCAGCTCTACGTGAGGCACTTCTGAGCACACCATCTGTTTAACAAACTAGCTGAGTGCCTTGTACCAAGTAGTAGACAGATGAGGTCCCTGCCCTCATGGAGCTCACTTGCATTCTGTGATAAAATTGTTTAGCTACTAAGTCATATCCGGTTCTTTTATGACCCCATGGACTATAGCCTGCCAGGCTCCTGTGTCTATGGGATTTCCCAGGCAAGAATACTGGCATGGTTTGCCATTTCCTTCTCCAGGGGATCTTCCTGACCCAGGGATTGTACTTGCATTTCCTGCATCAACAGACGGATTCTTTACCGCTGAGCCGCCTGGGAAGGCCGCGTGGTAAAATAGCTGATGGTAAAGGGTCAGGTGTTGGCAGTGTGTCCAGCTGCTCTGGAGGTGACCTTTCTGAACCCTCAGTTAGGACGGAGCCACAAGAGCCTGTCGATGACCCAGAGTAAATGTTTGTTGAGCAAAGGGTAACATTGCCACCTAAAGTAATCAAACCACTCAGCACCCATCTTTCCCACCATTCTGGGTAAATAAATTCCTAGTGGACATCACTGATAGGAACTTGTATGAGAGCGTAAATGTGAATCATTAGCGTGACTGCACCTTGTATTCTTGTCCAGGCCTATGACACACCTGAGACCTAGGCTGGCAGGTAGTAATTAGACATTTCATGGTTGTCGCCTCATCACATGTGCCAGTTCCGTCTCATCAGTGCTGTGAGGCGCAAGGTTGTGGCGTTCTCGGTTGCTCAGTCTGGGGCTCTTCACTCTTCACCACCACCTCAGAACGGTGTTCCATTCCCCATGGGAGCCAGAGCGCATGCGAAGCCTGTGGGTTTGAGCAGGCGGGTGATGGACTAGAGCTCTCGGGCTTCCCACAGTCACTGGGATGGTCCCATGTTTCTCCTCTTCTAGACTAGGGCACAAGTATGTCCAGGGGTGCTCAAAGCTCGTAGGGTGTATTCCTGAAGCTGCCAGGGATTTTTAGCTAGGGAATAATAATATTGTTATTAGTCTCTAATTACGTCAACATTACATGAACACTTTAAAATATTACAGTTAACAGCACCTTTGACCATCAGCAACCCTCAGCCAGACTGTCATCAAAGCTAATTATTTTTTTTAATCCATTCGATATACAGGCCAACCTCAGAGATACTGCAGGTTCAGTTCCAGACCAAAGCAGTAAAGCAAATACCCAGTGAAGTGAATCATGAGAACTTTTTGGTTGGCGGCTCAGATGGTAAAAAATCTTTCTGCAGTGAAGGAGACCTGGGTTCAGTCCCTGGGTTGAGAAGATCCCCTGGAGAAAGGAATGGCTACCCACTCCAGTATTCTCACCTGGAGAATTCTATGGACAGGAACCTGGCAAGCTACAGGCCATGGGGTTGCAAAGAGCCGGACACGACTGAGCAATTTAACACTTTCAAACAAGTTATGCTTACTCTATGCTGTAGTCTATTAAGTGTATAATAATAAAAAAACATACATAGCTTAATTTTAAAATAGTGTATTGCTAAAAAATGTAAACCATCACCTGAGCCTTCAGTAAGTTGTAATCTTTTTGCAAATAGTAACATCAAAGATCATTGATCACAGATCATCGTAGCAAATGTAATAATAATGAAAAGGTCTGAAATAGTGTATGAATGATCAAAACGTGACTCAGAAACACAAAGTGAGCATATTTAAAAGCATGTTTAATGTATTTTGTTGTGAAACTTTAAATTGTACAGGTAATAGCCAAGAAAGAGCTTTTTCTCCTCCTGAGGTCTGTTTTCCCAGAGCATTTCTTTTGAAGGCAGGCTGTGTGTGAGGTTCAGAACCCCACGTCCACAGTTGCTCCGCTGTGCCTGTTTCACCTCTCCTCCTGTCCCTGCCTAGGTCGGCTGTAACCCCAATGAGGACGTGGCTATCTTTGCTGTGGACTCACTAAGGCAGCTCTCCATGAAGTTCCTTGAGAAGGGAGAATTAGCCAACTTCCGTTTCCAGAAAGACTTTTTGAGGCCTTTTGAGCATATTATGAAGAAAAACAGGTATGTGCATTATTCTGGAAGATCCTTAGACCCCTGTTGGGGTCTAAAAGTCTTAACAAACTGAGTACCTTGTACCAGGTAGTAGATGAAGTCTCTGTCCTTGTGGAGCTCACTTGCATTTTGTGATGAAATAACCACACAATTGGTCTTTTTTCCTCTCTTGTTGATGGAAGCAGATAAAATGAGTGGACTGTGATTCACACCTATTGTCTCTAAGTAAATCCCACTGAGATCTCTCCGTCACCTTCCACAGAGGGCAGATTACACCACTGCAGCTCATAGATATTGTGCAATCTTACGTGGGCTGGTGCCAAGGGAGTTCAGAGAAAGGGCCACTGCCAAAGTATCCTTGAACAGGGGGAGCAATTGTCTGACCCAGCCTTTATGCCCCAGGGAGGTAATAAGGGAGGTCAGGACAGCTGTCCTTCTGAAGTAGTCACTCTGTTCATTCATTCACTCAGCCTGTATTTTTTGAGGCCTGCCATTGGCTACGTACTGTTCTCACTGCCAACCATACAACAAAACAGAAAACAGTCAAAAGTTCCTGGTTTGTTTGGCCCTGATTTGATGATCATTGCACCTAAGTGACGGGTCTATGTGTGTTTATTACCCCATCTTCTCTTTTATGTAAGTGAAATTTTCCATAATAAAAATTTTTTAATCCCTGTTTATAGTCCAGTGAGATAGATAAATAAACCCAAGATGTTTAGTCAGTGGTGATAACCGCTCTAAAAAACAGTGTCAAGGTAAAGGGAGAACTCTTATATGGGCAGTCAGCTGAGGTGTGTTAAAAGACATGCATTCTAATCTACTGTAAACATCCAGGGAGCACCATGTTGACCTTGCAGCTGCTTCAGGAAATGGACTATTTCTTCTGTCTTCAGGTTTTGTTTTGTAATAATTTAAAATATTTGTCTTAAGTTACATACGTATATTCCCATCCAAGTGTATGTATTTAGCATACACAAATATCTCTGCCCCAAAATCTGAGAGGATATACACTTTTAGGAATGGTGTACACAGGCCACATGTCTGGATGGAAGAATTATGAGTATGTTACTCTAAATGTTTGGGGCCAGAAAAATTGACCACAAGGCTATGGACTGTTTGCTTAACAAGTCAGAGGAAGATAGTCCCAGCATTGGTCCCATAGCCCAAATTGTGACCAAGGAACCAGGTTCTGTCCCTTTGTTTGACCTAAAACAGGGTACTTTTCTTCCTTGAGCCTATTGTTTCATGATTGCTGGATGGAGGCTTCAGCTCCAGACATCATGCCGTGTTCACAGTGGGAGTAATTTAAAGGGATAGAGCCCACCATCAGAATGGGAACAAGAGGAGAAAGGGCAGCGCCTCACAAGTGTATTCCTTTTAAGACAAAAGCAGAACCTTCCCAGAAACCCCTCCCCTCCCATGGCATAGTTTTTTCTCTTACACCTAATTGGTCAGATCACATGGCTCCCCTAGCTGCACGGGAGACTGGGAAATTGAGGATCTGGCACATGAGACAAGATTGTCACATTGCTTACACTGTTTATGCTGGTTCCCTGAGATCAAGCATGTGGCTGCCCAGGTGAAATCAGACTTCTGTTACTAAGGAGATGGGAGGATGACCGCTGACGAGGCAACTAACTGCCCCATTGACTGTCCTATTATTTTTTTCTTTTTGTCTCTAATTTTTTTCTTTTTAATGAATCTGGATTACTACATGCTTAAAAAAAATTTTTTTTTAAGTACTGCTTTTATGCATTGAACCATATTCATTTATGTTCCCACTGTCCAAAGTACAGATGACATGGCTGCCCGTTCCTTCCTCAGGTCTCCAACCATCCGGGACATGGTGATCCGCTGCATCGCCCAGATGGTGAACTCCCAGGCGGCCAACATCCGCTCAGGCTGGAAGAACATCTTCGCCGTGTTCCACCAGGCGGCCTCGGATCACGACGGGAACATCGTGGAGCTGGCCTTCCAGACCACGGGCCACATCGTCAGTGAGTGTCTCTCTTCCCTCCCGACTGACGCCCCACATGCAAGTCTAGGAGGGTGACCACTTACTTTCTGTCTGGTTTACTCCCAAAAGGGGCTTCCTCGTTTCAGCTACTCTGTGCTGTACTCATGTGTCACGTGGCATGCTGGGCTCTTGACATGTGCTTAACCGTGAAAGGAAACACAGCCAACCCTCATTATTCAGTTTCTGTGTGTGTGAGTTCATGTACTCGCTAAAATTTATACGTAACTCAAAACCAAAGTTCCTGGCCCTTTGGTGGTCGTTTGCTGACATGAACACACACAGCAGCAAAACGCTCGTCCCCCAGGGTGCCTGTTCCCAGCTGGGCTGAACAAGGCCTCCGCGTTTCAGCTTTTTTACTGTAAATAAACAAGTGGGGACTTGCTGGCGGTCCAGTGGTTAAGGGTCTGCATGTCCAGCGTAGGGCCCGTGGGTTTGGACCCTGGTCAGGAAACTAAGATCCTGCGTGCTGAGTGGCACAGCCAAATAAAAAACAAGTATCCTTTCTGTGGTAACAAACAAACAAACAAAAACTCACTGCCGTGTTTTCGGCATCTTTGTCTTAGTTTGTGATTTTACCTTTTAAATTAGTCCATAGCACAGTGCTGATGTGCTGGCCAGTGTTCCTAAGGGCAGGACGTCTGTGTGGTCCTTTATGGAGAAAATACATGTCTTAGCTTCGCTCAGGCATGAGCTGCCTTGCTGTTGGCTGCAAGTTCAGTGTCAATGAGCCAACAAAATATTCTAAGTATAGGAGATCAGTCCTGGGTGTTCTTTGGAAGGACTTATGCTAAAGATGAAACTCCAGTACTTTGGCCACCTCATGCAAAGAGTTAACTCACCGGAAAAGACTCTGATGCTGGGAGGAATTGGGGGCAGGAGGAGAAGGGGACGACAGAGGATGAGACGGCTGGATGGCATCATCGACTAGATGGACATGAGTTTGGGTGAACTCCGGGAGTTGGTGATGGACAGGGAGGCCTGGCGTGCTGCGGTTCATGGGGTCGCAAAGAGTTGGACACGACTGAGTGACTGAACTGAACTGTCTTTAGACAGGAATGCACACAAAGCAAGTTTGTGTGTTGATAGGTTGATGAAAGTATCATGAGCACAGGCTCACAGGCTCACAACTCCATTTCCGCGAGGAGCGACGGGTCAGTGTTTGCCAGTGCGTCGCTCACAGCAGCTTTGTAGGACGAGTACTGTGAGTAATAAGAACACACAGTCATCCCTTCATGTCTGTCAGAAACTGGTTCCAAGACCCTCCTCAGGTACCAAATCCACAGATGCTCAGGCCCCTACGATGAAATAGCATAAAACCATGCACATCTTCCCGCATACTTTAAATCAAGTGTAGGCTACTCGTAACACATGATACAACATAAGAAGGCTGTGTACCTAGTTGCCGGCATGCAGCAAATTCAAGCTTTGAGTTTGGGAACTTTCTGAAATTTTTTTTCTAGGATAGTTTTGGTCTGGGGTTGTTTGAGCCCACTGATAGGAAAAGCAGTACTTCAGTGTTTCATTGAAGAGGAAACAGACGCAGGAGAGTGGGGGAGGAGAGCTTGTCTGAGGTCACACCGCTGGGAGGTGGTGGAGGGAGCCTGGCGCCTGCCGTCTGGCCCGGAACTCGCGCCGTGGCCCTGCGCCCTGCACTGACCTCCGTCCCTGGGCCTGCTTGCCGGTCTTGATATTGGTGGACATTGTAAGACATCAGGTCAGCTTTGATTTTTTTTGAGGTCTTTTAACTTTTTTTTAATTCTTGTCACTCATATTCTCAGGTGGTATCGGTAAGATTTTGAAAACTGTCGATTTTAAACTGCCTGTCAGCTTTGGCTCACTGACCTTCCGTGTCTCACTTTGTCCTCACAAGGTCCCAGCAAGGTAGCACCAGGTGTGATCTTAGGGCGGAAGCAGCCAGGGAATGAAGGGATGTGCCCAGGGTCACAGAACCGGGTCCAGCGCTTCCCTCAGTGTTCAGCTTCCGTCAGGCAGACCCTCTGGGCCAACCCCACATGCATCCACGTTTGTATATGCCTCACGGTTCTGCTGACTCCATCCTAAAATGGACAGTTTGGTCTTCTCTTGGCGGTCCTCTCACTTCCTTAGGGCCACATCTCAGAAAGGAGCTCTTCCCAGAGTCCTTCCCCCACCACCAGCCTCTCCTGTCTCTGTCCCCTCACCCAGCACCCCCCCCACCTGGGATTATTTTACGTATCTACTGATTGAGGTGGTTATTGTCCATCTTACCCATTGGAGCAAAGGCGGGAAATTTGACTGCTTATCTCTGTCCCCGGTGCCCACAACCACACTTTGTGGGATTTTTATTTCCCATCTTATCCATAATTTTATTCTTTATTAATTAATTTTTATTGCATTATAGTTGCTTTACACACTTTGCATGTGGTTGGCACTCAATAAATGTTTGTTGAATGAATGAATATTTGGGCCTTTACCTCATTGCTTGAGCTCAGGAAGCAGTGCAGTTTAGCCCTAGTTGTACTCAGGGCATTCGTTCCTGAATAATTTCATCAGAAACCCTGTCTTCCAGAGACCACTGACATGCCTTCCTTAGATTTTCACTGCAGTAATCATCTCCTGTGTTTGTGTGTGTGTTTAATCCTCGTTTCTAAATCCCGGTCTTATTAAAAATGTGCCTTTGTTTCCCCAGCAACCATTTTCCAGCACCATTTCCCTGCAGCCATCGATTCCTTTCAAGATGCTGTGAAGTGCTTATCGGAGTTTGCCTGCAACGCTGCTTTCCCTGACACGAGCATGGAAGCCATCCGGCTCATCCGCTTCTGTGGGAAATATGTCTCCGAGAGGCCGCGGGTACAGTGTTCCTCTTCGCGCTGTTTGAGCCGTGGTAGGGAAGGATGTGTGGACAAAAGACCCTTGCTCTCTCGGGAAAGAGTTTTTCCAGCTGCTCTCTTAGAAATGTGTGCTTGCCCTAAACTAGATGTTTATTTCCACATACTGCCATAACAGGGGTTTTACCTTTCTGGTTATTTTGTATGTATGAAAGTATTTTATTTAGTCTGAACTTTTATATAGTATCCTACAGACTGTTTTTGTAAAAGATAATAGTTGAGCTGTGAATTTTGGCAAAGCTGAAGAAGCTAGACATTGTATTTGAGAGGAACCAAACCTGTCTTTTAGGAAATGACATTACGCCACTGTGATGTAGCCAGGAGATCACGTTTAGAGGTCACCTTTTGTTTTCTCCCAAAAATGCTGAGGGTTTTCCTGTTATATCTCACTTTCCTAAAGTGGGTCAGCCGACAGCCTCAAAACACTGCAGTGGGGTGAAAACAAGCAGGATTAAACTGATGGCCTGTACAGATCTCTTTTTAAGCATTCTTTACAGAAGTGCACGCCCCCGAGATGATACATCTGGTCCCAGCAACAGCTCAATGAGATGAGATGACAATGAGACCACTGTTGATTGAGCACTCAGTACATGTCAGGCAGCATTCGAGCATGTTCTGTGTGTGGATTCGTTTAACCCCCACATCAGGCCCATAGGAGGGGTAATTATATTCCCGTTATACAAGGGCAGTAAGTGAAGCACAGCGAGAAACCACCTAATGCTAAATAACCAGCATTGATAGAGAAACTCCATTGCAACAGAGCACGCTTCTTCAAGAGTGGTTAAGGAACAGAGGGCTGAGGACCCCAGAGACAGGGCAGGAAGTAGGGCTTCACATTTGGACTGTGTAAAGACCGCCAGCGCCTACACACGTGGCTTTGGGCCTCTTATTTAATCCCTTAGTGCCTCTGTTAACTCATTATTTCTGCCTCCTTCAGGGAATTGTGATAATTGTTAATTCATGTAAAACACCTTTACAGCTCCTGGTCCATAGCAAGTGCTTAGTCAGTAGTAGGTGCTGCCACTCCTCTTTTAAGTAATACAGCTACAGTTGTTCAGCTGCCAAGTCGTGTCTGACTCTCTGCGACTGCAAGCACGCCGGGCTCATCTGTCCACCACTGTCGACCAGAATTTGCTCAAATTCATGTCCATTGAATCAGTGATGCTATCTAACCGTCTCATCCTCTGCTGCCCCTTCTCCTTTTGTAGTAACGTTTGGGAACAGTCTGAGATACTGAATCATCCTGGGGGCTTTGCTATCACCATTTTACCTTTATTGCTTTTCTTAATGTAAAACCTCCTGCTGCCAGGATTCTTGTGATCTGCCTCACTCACCTTACTCTAAAACCCACAAAGGTCCATAGGGAGAAACCGCGCATGTGCCTTTGAAACAGACTGGTCTCTGTCTCTGCAGGATTCCCAACAGACCCTTGCTGAACTGAGGTTTTTAGGAGGGGAAATGAGGAGCTTTCATCTTCTTGTAGTTCTGGTTCGGCTCCTTCCTTTCACCTGCTGGGTCCGCCTCTGAGGGATGGTCTCATTGTAGGTGCTGCAAGAATACACAAGCGATGACATGAACGTGGCTCCTGGTGACAGAGTCTGGGTCCGAGGCTGGTTCCCCATCCTGTTTGAGCTCTCCTGCATCATTAACAGATGCAAGCTAGATGTCCGGACCAGGTAACCGCGTCCCGGCTCCCCTCCCCGGGGCCCCTTCCCCACCTCCCCGCCTGGGTCTCAGTCCCCGCCTCCCCCGGCCCCTGCCCTCTTCCCCCACCCCTCCCCTCCTCTATGCCCGGCTTTGTTTCCCCCAGAGGGCTCACAGTCATGTTCGAGATCATGAAGAGCTATGGCCACACCTTTGAAAAGCACTGGTGGCAGGACCTGTTCAGAATCGTGTTCAGGATTTTTGACAACATGAAACTCCCCGAGCAACAGTCAGAGGTGGGTGATGACGAAAGCACTGCCCCGGGGAGATGGGAGAAGAGCCGCTTTGGCCCTCGTCTGTGCCCAGGGTTGCGTCGTCAGCATCCACAGCCCACGGAGGTCTTACACAGCGAGCCGCTTCGGGTGTGTTTTGAAAAGGAAAACACCCTTCCTGGCCCTCTTCTCCCAGTCACCGAGTAGTGCTGAGGAACTTCCCATTTGGGGATGAGTGAGGGGAAATAAATCTCCACTGTGCGCCCGCTCTGCCCTTGAGCACCAAACCTGCCACTTTCGGCAGGCGCCTCACGGTCCTCTTCACTGTTCAGTTCATACCAACTTCTGAACAGTTGGGAGAATGTGAGGGTGCATGTGTTTCTTCAGCATCATGTTTTCATTTCCTTTAGGTGTATACCCCAAAGTAGAATTTGTTGAATCATATGGTAGTTCTCTTTTTAAATTTTTGAGGAACCTCCATACTGTTTTCCATGGCGGCTGCACCGATGTATATTTCCATCATCAGTGCCCAAGGGTTCCCTTCTCTTCACGTCCTCTCAAGCATCTGTTATCTCTTGTCTTTTTGATGATGGCCATTCTGATAGGCCCGAGGTGTTATCTCATTGTGATTTTGATTTGCATTTCTCTGATGAGTGATTTTGAGTGCCTTGTCATGTATCTTTTGGCCATTTGTATATCTTTGGAAAAACTTGTCTATCTAACATCATTTTTAATATTTACATTTTTGTGTAAGGTGTATTGAACATAACTAACATTTTTGAATGTATCATTTTGGGGGGGGTTTGTTTTTTGTTTTGGCCATGCCACACAGCTTGCAGGATCTCGGTTCCCTGACCAGGGATTGAACCTGGGCCCCAGCAGTGAAAGGGCAGAGTTGTAACCACTGGACCTCCAGGGAGTTCCCAGAAGTATCACTGAATGACTTTAAATTCTGTCGTATGGATGTTCCCAATGTAATTGCCACGTTACTGAGCATTGGCTTATGTCTGTGTTTACAGTAGATGAATACCTGTGTGGTAAACATCTTTATTCATAAACCTTCAGCCGCAGATCTTTATTTCTTCAGGGTTCATTCCTGGAAGTAGTGTTACTGCATGAGTGGATGTGCACATGTTTAAGATGGTTGATCCCTATTGCCAAATTTCGTTTCAGAATATTTTGCCAGTGATATGTGAGAATTACCATCTCACCTTACAAAGAGAGTGCCTTTTAAACATTATCTTTTAATTTTTTTTCCCCAGAAATCCGAGTGGATGACAACAACTTGCAATCATGCACTTTATGCTATTTGTGACGTGTTTACCCAGTTCTATGAAACTTTGAATGAAGTTCTTCTTTCTGATGTATTTGCACAGTTGCAGTGGTGTGTAAAACAAGGTACTCTTTGTGTAGCTAGGCATTATTTTTCTTGACATAGTCTTTAGTGAGAGATTAATTTTTTCAACATATAGAAGCATGAAGGCTGAAGAGTGCATTTATAATTGGTGAAAATGAGTATTTTTTAATTAAATTAGAACATAGAAACAATTTCTCTTCCAAGTCAGTTTATAAAGCATTTCTCATACAAGGAGCCAATTAATTAAGTACCAAAATGTTGACATTCTTCCATTCTTAACAATAAAGTATAAAAAATAATTTTACCTCTTTATAGCCTACTTAAACGCTAAAAACTTTTAATACCATCCCTAGCAGTGCTTCATTAATTAGAGGCCTACTAGCTTACCAGTTGCATTGTCTCCCCACATCACAATATGCAGCATCAGTGATCAGGCTGGAATCAGAACAGCATTTGAAGTTTAATGATAGATGTTTTATTTTGCAGATAACGAGCAGTTGGCTCGATCAGGTACAAATTGCTTAGAAAACTTAGTAATATCCAACGGAGAGAAATTCAGTCCTGACGTCTGGGATGAAACATGCAATTGTATGCTGGATATCTTCAAAACAACCATCCCCCACGTGTAAGTGTTAATGTGATCACTGCTCTTTATTTCTATGTTCAGTTGTTTTAAAGCTCCAGGCTGCCCTTCACATTGATTATTTTCCTTCTCTTGCATTCCCTGAAGTCTGCTGACATGGAGACCTGTAGGAATGGAGGACGATCTAGCAGAAAAACATTTGGTAGGATTTTTTTTTTTTTTCAGTTGTCTTTTCTCTGATCACATATCATAGTAAAAAGTTAAGCAGCCTAAGGAGTTTAGGCTTTTCTGATGGAAAGTGAGTAAGGAAGGTTATAAGAGCTGAAAGTGAAAGTGTTAGTCCCTCAGTTGGGTCCAACTCTTTGCGATCTCATGAACTGTAGCCCACCAGGCTTCTCTGTCCGTGGAATTTTCCAGGCAAGAATACTGGAGTGGGTTGCCATTTCCTTCTCCAGGAAATCTTCCCGACCCAGGGATGGAACTCGGGTCTTCTGCATTGTAGGCAGATTCTTTACCATCCGAGCTACCAGGGAAGCCCTATAAGAGCTAAACACTGTATATATTCATTAATGTATTCTTTTGAAAGTACAAAGAAGTATTAAGAAAATAAGTCACTTCACTCAATAAAAGCTACAAAGCACTTCTAGCTTTTATTTCTGTGACTGAGCACATGCAACCCACATTTGCAGTTTGGGCTCACTTTGTACATGATGTATTAATTCCATTGTGGGCATTTTTCCGTATTCTTAAATAGTCTTTGAGAACAGCCTTTTCCCTGGCTGCACATTATTATAATTTATTTAATGGATTTTCTCTTGTTGAAGTGTCAGTCAGTTCTGGCCTTTCACCATTGTAAATACTGCTTTGGTGTAATTATTCTTGTTTATTGCCCTCTTACATAAAGAGTGCTTTCCTGGGACTTGCCTGGTGGTCCAGTGGTCTAAGACTTTGTCTTCCAGTGCAGGGGGTGCAGGTTCAGTCCCTGGCCAGAAAACTTTAAGATCTCACATGCCTCATGGCCAGAAAAAGAACCAGAGCAGAAAGCAATATTATAACAAATTTAATAAGAAACTTTAAAATGGTCCATATCCAAAAAATGAAATCTTAAAAAGAATGCTTTTCTCTTCACCGATGAAATAGTTTTCGTTTTTTGTGTAAGGCCCCATAAAGAAGTAGTATCCCTTTAAAATACTGTGGTTTACAGGGTAAACCTTGAGTCTTACTAGCTTCTATTTCCAAATAACTATAAAGGCATTAGATTTTGAAAGGCTTTTGGGATATAACCATTTAAAAATAAAGCACAGTATGTAAACATTTTCTGTTTAACTTTCTGCTGTCAACTTTAAAAAAAGCTCCTACCATACTCATTTATTTTTGAACTTGATCTCATTAAAAACTGTCACACTCATCATGAAATCATAGTGTGTAGAGAAATGCCACCTAAGTTGGAATCAGAAAATGTGAAATTTTAATGGGAGAAAGAAATTCTTGAAATTCATGATCTCTCCCATGCAGCCTCTGAAAAGTGCTGCATTGTACTTCAAGCTCAGCAAGACACTTACACATTCAAGTTGGGAAAGCAGTGTTAAAACCAGGCACATCTCTGCACAGGTCCTAAATTGTGAATGGAGGAGTGAGCATTGTGTTTCTCTCTGGTTAACTTCCAGGATGTGGATCTGGACCGCCAGTCTTTAAGCAGCATTGATAAAAATGCCTCTGAGAGGGGTCAGAGCCAACTCTCTAACCCGACCGATGACGGCTGGAAAGCCAGACCATATGCAAGTAAGACCCCTTTTCTTACTGTTTTTGTTTTTATTTGTTTGCTATTTTAAGTAGGTAACACATGTATGTGATTCAAATATTTGGCCGGTGCAGAGAGGTAAAGAGGCTGTGAGCCTGCCTTCCACCCCTGAGCCTCAGTCTGCAGCTCCCCTCCCCTGTGGCAGCCAGTGTCACCAGTTGCTAATAGTCCTTTTTAGAGACTCATGTGTAAGCAAATGCATATCCATCTACACAAGCATATAATGCATATTTATATTTATATATGAATTCTCTTCCACCATTTTTATAGACATTATAGAATACGTTCATTGTTCTTATCTCTAATGTAACTTAGAGATCATTCAAAATCAGTACCTGAAGTGCTCTCACCCCCTTTTATACTACTGTATGTTGCCCCACACTGTAGCTGTGCTGTTATTTGCTTAATTGGGTTCCTACCAGTGGATATTTATGTTATTCCTAGTCTTTTTCTGGTATAAACAACACTCCATTGAATCACATAATACATGTGTTATTTGTGAGTTTATCTGTACAGTAAATCCCCAGAAACAGAATTGCTAGATTAAAAGAGAAGTGCCTTTGCTATTTTGATAGATAATTCCAGGTTGCTGCCTATTAAGGTTACACCTGTTAACATGGTCTTTGAAAACACCTGGGTGATACTTGGTATCTTTTGAGTAGTCTTAATATGCAGTTTTTAATTATGAGTGAAACTGAGCAGTTTTTCCTGTGTTTAAGAACCATTTCTGTTTTCTTGGCTCTGTTTTCTGTTTGTAATCTTGGCTCATTTTGTACTGATTGTTGGTCTTTTTATTAATTTGAGGGGGCTTGTGTGTTAGAGATCCCTTTGCTGGATGTAAGTTTCAAATTACTTTTGCTGATTTATCCGTTAATGTTGCTTATGGTGTGTTTTCCTGTCTGTCATTTAAAAAATAGGTTTTGCAGTTGCTGTGAGCCAGGCACTTGTGTGCCCCATGCGTGTACAGTCTCACGTGATTGTTATCCTTGCCGTCTGAGGGGGTGCCATTTTACAAGGTCTCGGGTGACATGACTTGCTAATACGTTGTAGAGTCAAGATTCAGACACTTTTGACTGAGAAATTGAACCATTTCTGGTGTTAGTCTGGTCTTTTTTTAAAGTTGTGGTTGACATTTTTCTTCATAGTGGTTTCACCCTCTTCTCAACACACCAGTCTGTAGGTGTCCACACTGGCATGAACTTCTGAGGCAGTGCATTAGACAAAGCCCTGTGTGGTCACCATTGTCTTTTGAAGGCTAGAAAATCACCACCCTTGGAATTCATTCAAGAGGTGCCACCTTGGAGACTGCAGGCCCGCTCCTCCATGTCTGTGGCATTACCAGGGTGTCTCCAGAGTCCAGGCAAAGGATGGAGCTGAGTCCTCATCAGCCCCAGATAAAGGAACAAGTGGACGTTTCTTCAGTGGAACCACTGGGCGCAGCAAGACACTTAAATCCTGAGAGATGCCTGGGACTTGAGGCCCTGCCAGTTCTCCAGGGAATAGAACTTTGCTTCTCCCAGTTTTCCGTCTCCGCCTCCTTTTCAGGGATGAGCTCAGTGCATAGAGCAGCAGGCGCAACCCTTGACACACTTGCATTGTTTACTTTCTTTCTTTTTATTTTGGGTCCAAGGTGGTGGTGTCATTGAACAAGTATAAGTTTACATCTATTGCAATTCCACTGTATATTTTTTCACTTAAAACTAATTCTGTGTGGAGAATTTTTATATGTATAACTTCATAGCCATCTTCAAAAGTTTGAAGATGACCCAACTCCCTGTTAACGTTTATCTAATACTTTCAACATTCTGGTCCTTTAACAATAAGTTGGAAAGGAAGCTGTACTTGGACTGGAATCAGATCAGCCATGGGCTGTCCCAGAACCCAGGGATTAAGAAGATGAGACCTTAGTCGAAGTCTGGTCCATAGGCAGAAACAACATCAGTAATCTAAGCGGGGAAAATTCTCCACAAAGAATTATTTTAGCTACTGAAACAGGCAGGAGAAGATTCTGAGGGATATGGAAGCAGAAAAAATGGGCAGTGGCTGCTCCATCTAGCGATCCAGGAGCTAAGAATTTACATGAGCTGCACCCCTTCCCCCGACCCTCACAGCTGAGATTCAGCCCTTTGGCAAGGCCAGCTACCACAGGAACCTGTAGCCTCTTGTGGACAGAGCACAGCCCAGAGCCGGTCTGTAGAAGAGCAGAGAAATGTGCTGGAGAACAGGGGACCTGCGTCACTGACGCGCTTCACCTCTTCAGGTGTTTGCTCAGAAAGCACATGTTCAGAGAGAACCTTTTCTGGCCAGCTCGCAGCCCCACCTGACAGCACCCCTTCCAACTCCCAGTCCCCCCACCCTGTGTCCTCGTTGTGTGACATCCTGTATCTTATACTTAAAGAGCTTGTTTACTGTCTGTCTCTGCCATGGCGGGGGCAGGGATTTTTGTCCAGCTTATTCATTGTTATGCTGCAGCATCAAGATCTGTGCTGACACACAGGAAGAGCTCAGTGAACTCAGTACTGGCTGAATCATTATTAGGGTTAATCTTTATCATCTAATATAGATCAGAAACTGTTTGCCAGCCTCCTCATCAAGTGTGTGGTCCAGTTGGAACTGATACAGACCATCGACAACATCGTGTTCTACCCCGCGACAAGCAAGAGGGAGGACGCAGAGCACATGGCTGCCGCCCAGGTGAGGGCGGGCCGGAGAAGAGCGTCCTTGCCCGTGGGGAGGTTGTCCGGGTGCGGCGATGTGCTGGAGCCACCTTGGGTTGGCCGCCAGAGCCCCTCACGCTCACTTCCCCAGCCCTGTGTTCAGCGACAAGGGTACTGGTCACTTAATACTGGCCGTGACGGGAGTGTGTACCCCACAGAAATCACCAAGCACTGAAAATCAGCCTTTCCCAGAGAGCCGGTTTACCAGCATTGCACTGCTGAGATTCCACCCCTTGCCTTGGTGCTTCAAAAAAAATGTGTTATTAATCATAGGGACTGCTCCTTATCATTGATACACAGTTAACCCGTAACTAACTGAGAAGGAAAACTTAAGTGGCTAAAGGTCCCAATTTTTCCTTCAGAAAGTATACCTTTGTTATGTATATGCAACCTTTTTGTATATACAGTATGCTTGGAAACAGAACTCAGTGTCCAAAAGTGGGACGGTAACCTTCCACCACAGGTCGCAGACCTGAGTGCTTCATGGCCTGGGAGATGCTGTGAGTAGGGGCAGCAGGCCGGGGGGCACAGTGGGAGGCCGCTGAGCCCCGCCACCTCCCTGCTCCAGGGCCAGTTGCCGCCTGGTGGGTGAAGCTGTGACAGTCTTCCAGTGTTTCAAGAGGCGTCGGAAATCAAGATTTCAGGGGATATTCCTGGCAATCCAGTGGTTAGGACTTAGTGCTTTCACACTGAGGGTGCAGGTTCCATCCTTGATCAGGGAACTAAGATCTCAGAAGCTGTGCAGCAGGCCACCCCCCTGAAAAATGGAAATCTCTTGTTTATTAAATACTATAATTATACCTGAGGGATAGATGCAGCACAAAGGCTATCCTTTTTTGGGTTTTGTTTATATTATTAAGTGTACAGTTCAGTGGTTTTAGTATATTCACAAAGCTATGCAAACTTCCCCACTAATTCTAGAACATTTTAATCACTACAAAAGGGAACACCCTGACCATCAGTATCACTCCCCATTCCCTTCTTGCCCCAGCCCTTGGCAACTGCTGATCTATCTTCTGTCTCTGGGTTTGTCTAACCCAGATATTACATGTTGTGTTAGTCGTATAACTTGTGAGCTTTTGTGTCTGGCTCCTTCCGCTCGCCGCTTTCCAGGTTCGCTGTGCTGTGGCGTGCACCCTCCTCCACTGTTCTCACCTGTGGCTGAATAACATCCCGTGTGTGCCCAGGCCACGTTTTGTCTGTCTGTTCATCAGTTGATGGACATTTGGGTTGTGTCCACTGTCTGGCTGTTACAAATAATCCTGCTGTGAACATTTTTGTACAAATTTTAATGTGCACATACGTTTTTAAATCTCTTGAGTATAAACCTAGGAGTAGAATTGCTGGGTCATATGGTAGCTTTGTGTTTGCCTTTTTGAGGAATTGCCAGACTGTTTTCCAAAACAGCCAGACTATTTTCCATTCCCACCAACAGTGTGTGAAGGTTCCAGGGTCTTCACCTCCTCACCAGTGGTTATCATTGTGTTGCTGGTTTTATTTAAATTATTACAACCATCCTCATGTGTGTGAAGTAGTAGCTCATTGTGGATTTATTCTCATATTTGGAGAAACACCTATTCAGATCCTTTTTGTTGGATTATTTATCTTTTTATCATTGAAAGAGTTTCTGTATTTTCTAGATACTAGTCTCAGCACATAGATATATGATCTGTACCATTTTGTGCATTTTTTTTTTCAATTTCTTGATGGTGTCCTTTGAAGAACAAAAGTTTTTAATTTTAATAAAAGTAATGTTACTGTTTTTTCTCCAATTACTTGTACTTGTAAAATTATTTCTAAAAGCATTGCCCTAATTCAGGATCACAGAGATTTAGGCCTACATTTTGTTTTAAGAATTTTACAGCTTTAGCTCTTATATTTAGGTCTTTGATCCATTTTTTTTAGTTTATTGTATATGATGGGAGATAGGGAGTCTGCCTTCATTCTTTTGCATGTAAATACTCAGTTATCCCAGTACCATTCAATATAAAGACTATTTTTTCCCCGTTGAATTATTCTGACATCCATGCTAGAAATCTCTTGATCATAAATTTGAGGATTTATTCCTAGATTCTCAGTTATGTTCCATTTATCTGTATGTCTGTCTTTATGCTAGTATCACGCTGTCTTGATTACTGTAGTTTTTTTTTTTTTTTTTTTAATAAGTTTTTTTTAAAATAGGGAAGTATGAGTCTTCCAGCTTTGTGCTTTTTTTTTTTTTTTCCCCCAAAAATTGTTTGGCTGTTCTGTGTCACTTACATTTACCTATGAATTTTAGGATCAGCTTGTCAATTCCTGCAAAGATGTCAGCTGGAATTTTGATGGAGATTACACTGAATTTATAGATCTATTTCAGGAGTATTGCGAACTCTGCCCTTCTGTAACCTCTGGCTTATAGGGAGGGATGTGGTCCATTTTCCTCGAGGGCTCAGCAAATATAAAATCCCTAATTATGTCTGACATTTCAGGCAACATGTTCAATAAAAATTTCTAGCAATTCATACCTATTTTTATGGTTTTTCCCTTCACATTTAAAAACACAATTGTCAGACCTACTTAAGTTCATTGATCATGTGATGAGGCTTGAGATGAGATGCCACGTGGGCTTTGGCTGAGAATTTCTTTCACTATGCTCTGAGCCTCACAGCTTCTGTCACGGGTACTACAGCTTGATTTTCTCATTTTCCACTTTCTTCATAAAATAAGAAGCAGACAGTGCAGTAGTGTAAGGAAATCTGTAATGAAATACTTGGAGAAACGCACACTCCTGTTCATGCAGTGAAGGCAGTACTGACACAACTGAAACGCCCGCAGAGCCTGCCGTCGTGCAGGAGCTCAGCGCATCCTCTCCCAGCCAGGGAGCGGGGTCTAAATGGAAAACCGTTGAGGCTGTTGAGAAAGGCAGTGTGCCTTACAGAGAGGAGGACTCCTGGAGAGCCCTGATACCCGCGTGTCCAGAGCCAGTCTGTCTTCCTTACTCAGCTCTGTTATTCTCCCCTCTCCAGCAAGACACGCTGGACACAGATATCCACATCGAGACGGAGGACCAGGGCATGTACAAGTACATGTCTTCGCAGCACCTCTTCAAGCTCCTGGACTGCTTGCAGGAGTCCCATTCATTCTCAAAGGCCTTCAACTCCAATTATGAGCAACGGACCGTCCTGTGGCGAGCAGGTAAGGCAGACTACACAGATGGGACAGGTGGTCGCCCCGGTCACCGTCCTAAACCGTTAAGCCTTTGGAAAGTCCCTGGTGTGGTACACACAGCTGAAATAACTTAACAGGTGTTTTCACACTTGAGGGAGAAAGAAGGGAAATTTCATCCCAGTACCAGTAATATAGCCTGGCACACAGGAGAGTCTCAGTATTTGATGGAAAAACAAATTGGTTTAGAGTTTAACCTAGCAAGTCAAGAAATTTTACATTAGATTAAAATTGTAAAGTTAATATGATGGTATAAAAACTGTGGAAGTCTAGGAGAAACAGACACACTGGTACATTTTCTGGGGCTTTTAGGGGTTTTTCTCTCCCATCTCCAATGTAAATACAAAGTCCTGGACGTGAGTGGTGTATGTGTGTAGACACACACGTATGTTTGTACAGGGGTGAAGACAGTAGGAGTCTCATTTTGTGAACTTTGTATGAAAGTGATACTTGATATATAATTCTTGTAATATTACCGTTAATTTTCTCCCCAGATGCCTGTTTTAGCCCATAATTTTAAAATGTCAGTTTTCTCTTTAGGTTTAAAGTAGGTGTTTTATGATTTGCCAGTAATAAGATTTTGCTTATTAGAGTGGTTTACACATCCCAGTGGCTGATTGGTATTGCTTTGTTTAAGAAAATGTGTTCTTATATATGCTTTGTGGGGAAAAAAAAAAAACTAGCAACTCAAGAAACATGCTAGAACTTTAAAGAGCCATAACACTTGAGAAGATGAAATGAATGGCTTCACCCACCAGTGAGCAGAGTCTGAATGGAGAACAGTTCAGGGTGTGTCGAGTGTCATATGTCCAGTACGGAGGGTGCAACGTCAGGGCTGCCTCTGTTCAGTATCACAGTTGAGCCGTGTCAAAAATATGAGATTGAGACTTCCCTGGTGGTCCAGTGGCTAAGACTCCGTGCTCCCAGTGCAGGGGGCCTGGGTTCCATCCCTGGTCAGGGAACTAGATTCCATATGCTGCAACTAAGATCCTGTGCAGCCGAATAAATAATAATTTTATTTTTTTAAATGTGAGATGGTTCAATATTTCCTGAAGTAACTACGTTAGGGTCCCACATGCTTTCTCAGCATTACCCTAGGAGCATGCACAATTTACATGACTACCTGATCCTAGGTTTTAAGGGCAAGTCTAAACCCAATCTTCTAAAGCAAGAAACCAGCAGCCTGGCCTGTTGTTTGAGGATCCTGTTTCGAATGTATGTCGATGAGAACCGCAGGGATTCCTGGGAAGAAATTCAGCAGCGACTTTTAAGGTAAGAAGAAATTATTTCAGATTAGATTTCTTATTTGTAATACGCCAAATGCTTTACAACAGTACTGTGATTTGAAAAGAGTAGGAGAAAAATACCTATATGTTGACTTCCCTAGAAACTGTTTTCCTTTTTGTTTTTTCTTTCTTTTGGGTGACTCTTCTATTCCAGTTTTCTTAATGCCCTAAAGAGGACAGGGCCTCACTTCTTGCATGTATCATTTCTTAAAGCACAGAAACGTCAGCAGGGGAAAGTGCCTGAGCTCAGAGTCATCAGGCCCTAGTCCTGGCTAGGTCCCCTCCAGAGTACTGTCAGCTCCAACATCCCACCATTCCTGCTTCCCAAGAGAAGCATACTAGAATCATGTGGGCACCAGGATGCACTTACTTTGTGCAGAAATGCAGCAGTGGGCAGGCAGTGGATGCCATGGAGAGAGTCCTCTACAGAGAAGTAGATCTTTGCCACCCAGCTTCTTGGGCAACTGTGAGCAAGATGCCGTGTCTACGCCTCTTTGCACTCCTTTAAGATTTGAAAACATTAACGTGGAGTGCTGACAACCATGTGACAAGACACGTGCTCTTCCTGCACCACTGGGTCTTCCTGGAAATCACGGGGCATTTTACATATATCTGTGTATACATATGTATACATGTATCTCAAGAGCCTTAAAGAATTCCATCTCTCTTTGACTCAATAATTCCACTGTTAGGGAATTGCGATTCTCACACAGAATGTTCATTGCAGATATAAAGAGAAAAAATTTAAAACAGCTCAGCTGCGTATCAGAGTATATCATAGGATATAAATTGTGGTATATCCTATGATAGAATATTAGGCAGCCTTTAAAAATGAAGTTTGGGGGAATTCACTGGTTGCCTAGTGGTTAGGATTGCAGGCTTTCACTGCCATGGCCTGGGTTCAGTCCTTGGTCAGGGAACCAAGATCTCGCAAGCCGCATGGCACAGCCAAAAAATAAATGAAATTTTGTAAGTGAAGTGTTTAAAAAATAATCTTCTGGAAAAAAATAATAGTGATTTTCTGGGACTTCCCTGGCAGTCCAGCACAGATAAGACCCCAAGCTTCTGATGCAAAGGGCGTAGATTTTCTCCCTGGTCAGGGAACTAAGATCCTGTATGCCACACAGTGTGGCCTAAAAATAATTTAAAAAAATAAAATTTTCCTTGATGTGGAAACATGCTCATAACACAAGTTTCACCACAAAAAAGCAGGAAGTAAAACCATATGTACTTGTAATATTTCAGCATTGCTTTTTAAAAGTCACCAAAAATAGCTGGAAGGAAATATGCCAGAATAATGCCATGTGTCCCTTAGAGTGGGCTTCCCCGGTGGCTCAGTGGTGAAGGATCCACCTGCGATTCAGGAGACACGGGTTCCACCCCTGGTTGGGGAAGATCCCTTGGAGGAGGGCACGGCCACCCACTCCAGTGTTCTTGCCTGGAGAATCCCAAGGACAGAGGAGCCTGGCGGGCTACAGTCAGTGGGGTTGCAGAGAGTCGGACGAGACTGAAGTGACATAGCACGCACACACGTTCCTTAGAGTGATGGGGTTGTGGGAATTTCTTTCTCTTCAGTGATTTTTTTTTGCCCTTTTCAGTCATCTTACAAAGAAAATATATGACAAGTCATAAACTGAAAAATGAATTCATTAAATAAAGGGGACAGCAGCAGCTCCTTTCAACTTAACATCAAGTCCAAAAGAGAATTACCTACAGTCTCACGCAGTTTCTCTGGAGGACGTACATAAGTGTTAAGTTTCTAACCCAGCGTGTTTAAAAAACTAGCTGTTGTGTGTTGTGTGAGAAGAGAGTGGGGGGCCGTGGTTAACTGTGGGTAACAGGCTCTTGTGCTGGGTGTGTTGCAAACCCTGCCTGACTGAGCCCCCGCCACCGGCCCAGCCTGCACTGGCCTTACGTTGAATATCCTTGTTCAGTTTCATCCTCACAGCGGCCCCTTGAGTTTGGTACAGTTGTTTATTCCCATTTTACAGCTGAGCAAACTGAAGCTCAGGGATTTGCTCAAGATGGCACAGCCAGAGCAGGTGCGCGTTAGAAACTCACTGCAAGATTAGAGAGTTCTCTTTGTGGTTGCTGATGGGGAGGATGGGGGAGAGGGATCATTAGGGAGTTGGGGATTGATATGGACACTCTGCTGTGTTTAAAATGGATAACCAGCAAGGACCTGCTGTAGAGCACAGGAACCTCTGCTCAGTGTTATGCGACAGCCTGGATGGGAGGGGACTTTGGGGGAGAATGGATACATGTATACGTATGGCTGAGTCCCTTTGCTGTCCACCTGAAACTGTTAACACCACAGTATTATTAATCACTTATACTCCAATACAAAATAAAAAGTCTTAAAAAAAAAATGACAGAGTTCTCCACTCCAGTGAAATGTGTGCCCTTCCTCTTCTGTCTGACATACACCCCCTCCGCTGGTTCTTCTAGTGTGTGCTCCGAGGCCCTGGCCTATTTCATCACGGTGAATTCTGAAAGCCATCGGGAAGCCTGGACAAGCCTCCTATTGTTACTTCTAACAAAAACCCTCAAAATAAATGACGAAAAGGTACAAACAAGTAATGTCTTCACCAGAATTGGGTTTGGGTTGGCTTTGTACTGAGACTTTGAAGTAAGTACTTTCCCCATTCTCCCAGGGATGGTTACATAACTAGCACCATTCTCGGAGCGTTGGTGAGAAGCTGACTCATTGTGAACAATGGTGGCTGAGGTTATTGGGCTTTTTCTCTCAAAGAACCCCAGTGGGGAAAGGCAGGTTGCTGTTAAACCACCACCTGATGTTCACTGTGGCTTTGCTGGAAGAGAGGGTTGAGGTTGTGAAAGCCGGGATTAGAACTGGAATCTTGATTTACTGAAGTGAAAACTGACTTTGGCAGCAAGGCTGTTCCCCGTTTGTGTTTGGCGTTAGGTATAACTAGAAGAAGTTTTAATTGGCAGTTTTTTGCACCTATGTCCCAACAGTGAGGAGCAAAGTGCCACTGTTATTTGCAAGAAGTTCCAGGGTGAGATGAACACTTGCAGAAAACCAGGGTCAGAAGAAGAGTTCCATGTCTAATTTTCTCTCTCTCCTTCTCTCCCACCTCAAGTTTAAAGCACATGCTTCCATGTACTACCCCTACCTGTGTGAAATTATGCAGTTTGACCTGATTCCTGAGCTCCGAGCCGTTCTGCGGAAGTTCTTCTTGAGGATAGGCGTTGTGTATAAGATATGGATTCCAGAAGAGCCATCACAAGTCCCGGGGAGCCTGTCGCCAATCTGGTAGCCCTGGCCCCTGCGGGCACCACTGTATCTCTGCGGAACTGTCCTCACGCTGCCCCTGCCTGGCACATCTCGAGAAGGGTCAGACCGCAGAAAGTTGACATCCCGAAGCTAGAGAGGCCTGGGTAAAGATGGTTCCATCAGAGTCCCGGGACTCGGGCATTGCGGTGTTCCTTTAAACTGCTGCGTACCCAGTTGACACAGTAGGTGGGGAGTCTGTCTCGTCTCCGCCAGTCTTTCCTCATTACCCATCGGACTGCGTGTCACCTGTCATTGCACTCGCCGTCACTGTCATGCAGAGTCCCACAACTGGCTCTTCACTCCCGTCAGAGGAAGTACCCTCCTTGAAAATACTGAACATAGCTGTATAGGTTCGTGATTACTAGAGAGTATATTAATAAAATTTCTTGTGACGGCTACGTGCCACTTAAAACACGCTGGGTTTTGTTGTTTGAATGTGCTGGAGGAGTTTGGGTGTTTTTGTCACTTGTGAGTCAACTGTAGTTGTGTTAGTTTGGGGAAAGGTACAGGGGAAAAAGAGTTCTTTGTTCTTTTTCCTCCCTGTTTTGTTCATGACTGGGTGATTTTTAAAGCATTTTTTAAAAAAAAGATAATTACTGAGGATTTGACTGAAAGCAGAGCTTAGTAATTAAGTTAGAATTAAGAGCTTGCAAGGTTTAAAAAACAAATGTAGTGCTTCTGGCTCTCCCTGTTTTAGTAACTGGGGGAGGAAAAGTCTATAGGAAAAAGGAAACAATTGAATGAAGATGGCTAGTCTTCCTTGAAGTATTTGTGGAGGGGGTATTAAAATTTCCAGAATACATTGTCCATCTAATATATGAAGTAGTAACAAAAATGAAGTAGTAATTTAAGAGAGTTAATTTATATTTGAGTAAACCTTTTATTTTTACCTCAGAATAGTGAGTATACCAACAGTTAGTATCTCTGCTTGGCACAGTCCCCAGCATTGGAGCCCTCGAAAGAGAGAGAGGTGGGGGGAGGGCGCTGGGCTCTCTGCGTGAGGAGGGGGCTCCTGTGAGCCTCCATAGCCACGTGTCGCGGGTTGAACCCAAGCAGACCCCTGCCATTGTGAGGCCAGCGCGGCTGACCGTGACCTTGGCAAGAGGTGGCCGATGTTCAGTGCTTCCGTTAATTAGAGCCGAGGAGCTGAGTTCTCTGGAAGGGTTAGATTCTGGGGTCCTTATGATGTTAATGATGGTGCAATACTCTTAGCTGCCATAGAACTGAATTGTGGTGCAGCTTGTCGAGTGGGCAGTCTATGCATACGACCCAAGGCCTGCAAGCAGTTGGTTTGGGAGCTGACTTGATTCAAGTCGGTGAGAAAGAACACAGGCTTCATCTCTGCCCTCACCTTCTGCTCGCCAAGAGCAGCCCTCAGCGTTAGAACCGTTACAGAGGTATTAAAACATGCAGATGGCTACCTACGCCCTGTAGTCCTATAAACTGGGTTCTGTTGAGGTCAACTCTGGTGCCTTAGAAGTTAGTCAGTTGGGAACCTAATCAAAAAAAAAAATCAGATAGTTTTTCTTTACAGAGAAAGATTTCTGGTGCTTTTGTTTACTAAGAGACCGATTTCTCACATTTTTTTGTGTGTGTGTTCTACCAGCCTTGAGAAATGTTTGGTTTTGGCCAGCAGTACTCTACTTTTTTTTTTCCCCAAAAAAGTGTTTTAATTTCTCTACCAAAGAAAAGAAGAGATGTTTAGATTTTTATGTTATCTACGTCCATGAGAGAAGAGGGGCTCTGACACTTAGCAGGAAGGGGCAGGGGGAGAGTGTTTTCCTGTGAGTGGAAAACGCTGGCACAAACGACATCCTAGTCCTGGACTCCGTCACACCCTCACCCTGCGGCGTGGAAGCCACGTGCTGACTCCCTCGCTGGCTCTGTGGCTCGTCACAGCCTCAGCCAGTCGGCCGTCCCCATCGCCGCCTGCACTGAGGGTGTGAGTGGGGCGCACGCAGGTCCACTCATACATTATCTGTCCAGCCGCGTCCCTGCGTGGAGATCTTCGCTTCCCCTCTGAGGGTATCATGGGACGTTTTCTTCACTGAATGGGACGGCAGGACTCTGCCCATGTATTCCTGCCTCCTCTTTCATTTCTCCCTCCGCTCACAGCATAGGAAATGTGTAAGTGCGTTTTGTTCCTTGCCGAAACATTCAGGTTTGAATTTCTTTTCAGCTGCATTTTTTTAAAAGATTCGATTTTCTGAGTGAGGCATTTGAATTGTACCAGCATGGACCTTTTAAAAACTGGATGTCAAACCATTTAGGGTGATTTTTTTTCTTGTCAGTGGACCGTGACATACAGATGAAAATCCCTTACCTCCAGTAATAAGCCATTCAGCCTAAATTCTCTTTTGTGAATAAATCTATCCCAGCTCACGGCGAATGTGGTGCATGCCACCCCGCAGACATCCATGAAAGGGGTGACCCCGCAGCCCTGGGCCAGCAGCCGTTCACAATGTCACGGAGGAGAGCAGCGCGTTTCCAAGGCCTTATTTCTTTCTCAGTTGCTTTAAGTGTTGATTATTTGTGCTGGGTCTCTAGAGAAGCTTCTGTTTGTTACAATACTGCAGCTTTGAGCAATTTTGTTTTTCTTCATCATCCTTTAGGGAGATCACCAGCTTTGGCATCTTAACAACAAACGGTGGATGGGAAATTTTATTTCTAATAACGCATCTTTAGTCAAATACACCTTTTTCCTGTCACTCCTCACGTACAACCAAAGAACATACATAATGGGAATTGTTTAATAATATCTGGAAACAACATTTCCTCTGAGAGGTGACTTTTGTACAAAATGCAAAAAAAAAAAAAAACTAAAAAAACTAAAATTTCTCATCATTCTTTTGTGATTATGGCTATACACTGAGTAGTTATTACAGGAACCTGCTGATAAATGCAAGTATGACCATCGCATTCAGACGTTTGTTGTTATGATGCGAATGGATATTGGTTTAAATAGAAACTGGGTCCTTAACTGCATTTTCTGAATTCTTTTCTAAAATTTGTGTTAAAAGTAGGCATAGCTCAAACTCATGCGAAATCCTGGAGTTTGTGATCTGCAGCTTTGTAATTTGGGAAACAAAGAAACCAAAGCTGAGTATTTAAAAGAATGACTACGTGAAAGTCTGTGCTCTCAAAAAAAGACACTCATCAAAAGTGTAGTTTTTCTCAGTATTCTGATTTTTAAAAAATTTTATCTTGCATATTTGCATCAAATATTTCTTTATGTGCAAATGTATGTTTTACCTCCTTAAAAATGCCTAAAAATTAGTTAATAGCTACTTTTGTTTAATCTATACACGATGATTAAGTGCATTTAATATTGGTAATTTAATGAAAAGCATTCCTTGCCCAATGGATGTATACATTTTTGAAAGAATAAGCAGAATTATATAATATGAAATGCTATGTAAAGTTTTCTATGTAAAAATATTATGTATAATACTGTTAAAATAAATATCCCATGCTTTAATCAAGTGGTAAATCAATAAAGTTTTAAAAAGTTAAATTGCTTTTAATGTAGTGATTAATGTATATCAAGCCATTATGCATATCAAACTTACCATGTATGGGGCTTCCCTGGTAGCTCAACGGGTAAAGAATCTGCCTGCAATGCGGGAGACCTGGGTTCAATCCCTAAGTTGGGAAGATCCTCCTGGAGGAGGGCATGGCAACCCCACTCCAGTATTCCTGCCTGGAGAATCCCCATGGACAGAGGAGCCTGGTGGGTCGCAAAGAGTCAGACATGACTAAACAACTAAGCTCAGCACATCAGGTTTTAGGTTTGTTCTTGTGGCAGATACATGCTTGTACTTTATCAGTTGGTGGTAAAATGTGGCCTTTGTATTTAACTAATATAATTATTAATGGGAGAATATTAATTGTGGGTTTTAATTTTTTTAAGGAAAATTCCCGTTTCATCCATCCCCCTCCTCATGAAAGAAAATACCCAGTTATAAAGTCATGAGAAGATTATTTCATCTCATTAATTGGTTTGACCACTGGCTTGGTTTCCAAGAGACAGAAATCTCCTCTTGCTGGCACTGAGGGCAAGACTGCAGAGGAGGACTCTCAGGGAAGCCAACTGGGCATGAGTGGGAGGCCATCCTAAGGTTCACACAGGGAGCCAGCCTAGGAAGCTCGCCTTTCCTGCTTCCAGATGCAGAGTCCGTTTTTCTTTTCTGGTTTCGCCTCACAGCAAACCCCCACCCCCACCCCCGCCCCCAGCCCCTGGCAGTGAAAGCACAGAGTCTTGACCCCTGGATCGCCAAGGAATTCCCCTGCAGAATCCATTCTGAAATACCTCACGTTGTAAATTATGACTGTAATTAAAATATTCCACTGCTGAAATTGACTAACACATGGTCATCTTTAGTAATTCATTGGTATAAAACATCTTTCTCTGGTACCACATTTCAGGTGCTTCCAGGGAAGAACAAAAGAACGGCCCTTTCTTTTGGAAGAGCTTCCCTGGTGGCTCAGATGGTCAAAGCGTCTGCTTGCAATAAGGGAGACCCAGGTTCGATCCCTGGGCTGGGAAGATCCCCTGAAGAAGGAAATGGCAACCCACTCCAGTACTCTTGCCTGGAAAATTCCATGGATGGCGGAACCTCGTAGGCTACAATCCATGGGGTCGCAAAGAGTCGGACATGACTGAGCGACTTCACTTTCACTTTCTTTTCTTTTTGAAAAGGTTTCTAAAGAGTCTTTTATCTGTTCAGAGCAGATACTGCCTGAGTTTTATCTAGAGCACTGGTTTTCAACCTGCTGCCAACCAGTGGCTTTCAGTTCTGCCCCAACACTTGGCAATGTCTGCAGACATGTTTGGTTGTCACATTTTTGGGTGGGGGTGGCTGTGCTCCCTGGCATCTAGTGAGTAGAGACCAGAGATGCTGCTAAACAGCCCCCCACTCTGACCCGCAAGTTGGGGGCAGGAGTGGGGGCTGTAGTGTCAGTAGTGCCAAGGTTTCAACACCCTAAACTAAAGTGACTTCCTCTGAGTAACAGGGCTCCTTCACCATGTACTGTAGGACCCGAAAGTCCCCCCGTGACAGATACTTTTAGCTTATTTTGGCTGTCCCGTTAAAGTCTCTTTTGCTCACCCAAGTGGAGGGTATGCTTAGGTCACTGGGTTATTCAGGTTACTGATTTAAGCATTTTGAAAAGGTAATTTTAGCATTATACTGCATTTTGTAACCTAACAGACTGGTGCACATTTTAGGCAAAAGTACATTTCCTTTTTCAGAGGACCAGAGTGGTTGCCTTCCCTGGAATTTTTGCAAACCTGTGTAACATGCCCGTTGTCTAGGTTTTGTTGCTGTTCAGTCACTAAGTCGTGTCTGACTCCTTGTGACCCCATGGACTGCAATACACCAGACTTCCTGTCCTTCCTATCTGCCAGAGCTTGCTCAAACTCATGTCCATTGAGTTGGTGATGCCATCCAACCATCTCATCCTCTGTCATCCCCTTCTGCCTTCAGTCTTCCCCAGCATCAGGGTCTTTTCCAATTAGACAGCTCTTCACATCAGGTGGCTGAAGTATTGGAGCTTCAGCTTCAGCATCAGTCCTTCCAATGAGTATTCAGGGTTGATTTCCTTTAGGACTGACTGATTTGATCTCCTTGCTGTCCGAGGGGTTCTGAAGAGTCTTCTCCAGGACCACAGTTCGAAAGCATCAATTCTTTGGTGCTCAGCCTTCTTTATGGGGCAACTCATACCGGTACATGACTACTGGAAAAACCATAGCTTTGACTATGCGGACCTTTGCTGGCAAAGTGATGTCTCTACTTTTTAATACATTGTCTAGGTTGGTCATAGCTTTTCTTCCAAGGAGCAGGCATCTTTTAATTTCGTGGCTGTAATCACCATCTGCAGTAATTTTGGAGCCCAAGAAAATGAAAAGAAATCTAAATTGTCCTTGGGTTAGTGATTTGTGTCACATCTTAGGAACGTCCAGCTTAGTAAATGCAGTTGCATACCAACAGCGAGAGGAGAAGGGATGAGCACTCTGTAAGGATTCTGGAAAAAATGATTTTAGTACTTTTTTTTAATGCCTCTTTCCAGACACAAGCCAACCTTATCTGGTATTCAACTGAAGATTGAGCTTTTGAGGATAATTTTATGTCATAGTCAATTTTCATCTTTCCCAGTGTTCTTGCCTGGAGAATCCCAGGGATGGGGAAGCCTGGTGGGCTGCTGTCTATGGGGTCGCACAGAGTCGGACACGACTGAAGTGACTTAGCAGCAACAGCAGCAGAGACTCCTAATCTTCACATGACGCTTCTATAGCTTCCTGTCCTTTAACCTAATTCACATTTGCTTAAAGAATTTGTTGAGTTATGTCCAGGAAATACTCAGGTGTTCTAATAAACTTCTTAGCTTGAGTAAATTTGGGCTTAAATAATGGCATATTGATTTCCTTCTCCAGAGTTCATGGGTTTCTGAGAAAAAAAAAAGCTGTGTAGGAGAGGCCAGTGGTCAGATCATGGAAGCTGGAAGGAAGAACTTTTTTTCAGAAGGATTTGTTGTGTGAACTTTCTGCCCTTAGGGGGTAGCAGCATTAGATGAGGACACGGAGGCTCAGTGAGGCTGGATCGCACAGCAGGAACGCGGCGGAGCTGGGACTCTGGCCCAGACTCTGTCTTCAGAGCACACACACTACCCACTGTGCCCGTTCTGGGGTGAGGTGGGAAGCCCAGCAGGGCATGCAACAGAACACAGTCCTGGTCTCTCAGGATCCTGTTTGTAAGTTGAACTGCTTGGGTATTACAAACACCTGAGTTGGAAATCATTGTTATCAGATCTCTTATACTGCCTTTGCAGGGTTGTACCTTCAGACCCTTTCCTGACTAGCACAGACATTCAGAAGTCAAGGAAAGAAATAGCGACTAGCTGAGAAAATATGAGAGGAAGTGAGCAGATGCCAAGGCTGGGCCAGTAAGCCCTCGTGGTTTGTGCCTTCATTTTTCCACTTTAATACACACCTTTAAAAGTCACCAGTTCATAAATGCTGGAGAGGGTGTGGAGAACAGTATTGAGGTTCCTTTAAAAAACTAAAGACAGAATTACCACACCATCCAGCAGTCCCACTCCTGGGCATATATCCAGAAAAGACAAAAATTCTCATTCAAAAAGATACATGCACCCCAATGATCATAGCAGCATGATCTGTAATAGCCAAGACATGGAAGCAACCTAAGTGTCAACAGTTGAATGGATAAAGAAGATGTGGTATGTTGTTTGTTTGTTGTTTAGTCGCTCAGTCGGGTCTGACTCTTTGAAACCCCACGGACTGTAGCCTAGCAGGCTCCTCTGTCCAGGAGATTTCCCAAGCAAGAATACTGGAGCAGGTTGCCATTTCCTTCTCCAATTCCTTCCAACCCAGGGATTAAACCTGGGTCCCCTGAGTGTCTCCTGCAGGTGGATTCTTTTACTACTGAGCCACTGGGGAAGCTGGGTAAAGAAGGTGTGGTATACACATACACACACACACACAGGAATATTAGCCATTAAAAAGAATGATATAATGCCATTTGCAGCAACATGGATGAACCTAGAGATTATCATCCTAAATGAAGTAATAAACTTAGAGTTATCAAAGGGAAAGGAAAGGGGAAGAAGGGATAATTTAGGAGTTTGGGATTAACATATACACATTACTGTATATAAAACATTAAACAACAAGGACCTACTGTATAGGAAGTGTGCTTGTTGGCCCCGTGGATCTGTCTCTTGCTTCAACAGTGCTTGGACGGAACAGACCCAGGGATGCCCCTTGCTCCAGCCTCCGACCACCGTCCAACCTTTTTTCCAGTCGCAACTTCCGGAGTCAGCCACTGAGCTGTCCGCGATCACCGGGACCAGCCACCATTTTTTAACTCCTTATTATTACCGACCAATCATGAGCTCCCAGATTCGTGGGAATTATTCTACCGAGGTGGAGGCGGCTGTCAACCACCTGGTTAACATGCAACTGCGGGCCTCCTACACTTCCCTCTGTCTGGGCTTCTATTTCGACCGCGACGATGTGGCCCTGGAGGGTGTGGGTCACTTTTTCCGCGAATTGGCCAAGGAGAAGCACGAGGGCGCAGAGTGACTCTTGAAACTGCAAAACCAGTATGGCGGCCGCGCCCTCTTCCTGGACGTACAGAAGCCATCTCAAGATGAGTGGGGTAAAACCCAGGACGCTATGGAAGCCGCCCTTCTCGTAGAGAAGAACCTGAGTCAAGCCCTGTTGGATCTGCATGGCCTGGCTTCTGCCCGCGGAGACCCCCACATCTGTGACTTCCTGGAGAACCACTTCCTAGATGAGGAAGTGAAACTCATCAAGAAGATGGGTGACCACCTGACCAACCTCCGCAGGCTGGCTGGCCCCCAGGCTGGGTTGGGCGAGTATCTCTTCGAAAGGCTCACCCTCAAGCACGACTAGGAGCTTCTGGAGACCAGTGGCCATTGAAGAACCCACCTAACATCAGGGCTGCCTGAAGCCCCTCTCTGCAGCCACTAGGCAGCTTTTTAACACCCTGGAGCCCTCTCTCAAGCCTTGGACCAAATGGAAACAATAAAGCTTTTTGCAGCAAAAACAAAACAAAACAAACAAAAAAAGGACCTACTGTATAGCACAGGGAACTATATTCAATATCTTGTAATTACTTACAATGGAAGAGAATCTGAAAAAATATATATATATACATAAATCACTTTGCTGTACACCTGAAGCTAACACAACACTGTAAATCAAATATGAAAGTGAAAGTGAGAGTCGCTCAGTCGTGTCCGACTCTTTGCAACTCCTTGGACTGTACAGCCCATGGAATTCTCCAGGCCAGAATACTGGAATGGGTAGTCTTTCCCTTCTCGAGGGGATCTTCCCAACCGAGGGATAGAACCCAGGTCTCTCACATTGCAGGCAGATTCTTTACCAGTGAGCCACCAAGGAAGCCTCTACACTTCAATTTTTTTCCTTAAAGGCACAAATTTGTGACTTCTTTAGAGTTCCACACTTGCTCCTGCCTCCGAGCCTTTGGTCCTGCTATTTCTCTTCCTGGATGTGTTTTCTCTGAACTTAATGGCTAGTTCCTCCTCCTGGATTCCAACTCAAAAGCTAACTTCTTGGAAAAAAAAGAACAAACCTCACCTCCTGTTTGCCTACCTAGTCCCTGTCTGCATCCCTCACCTCCATTCATCCCACCCACCCACCCCTTTTTTTTTTGGCCATACTGCATAGCAGAGATTTCCCTCCACCTGCAGTCTTGGTGTTCCCTTCAGGCCTTCCCTGAACAGGGATCTCACACAAGGGAAAGGCTATTTAATGCGTTGGAAAGTGAAGTGAAAGTTGCTCAGTGGTGTCCAACTCTTTGCGACCCCATGGACTATACAATCCATGGAATTCTCCAGGCCAGAGTACTGGAGTGGGTCGCCTTTCCCTTCTCCAGGGGATCTTCCCAACCCGGGGCTGGAGAGCAACTGAATGAATATAGCTCCCTGGGGCAGTGGCTCGGGAGGGCGCACATAGCCCACTACTGACATCTGGTGGCTCTGGGCCAGAAATACAACCACCACGGCCTCATGCAGTTGGCCCTGTCACGTCCTACTCTGCAACCGCATGGACTGCAGCACGCCAGGCTTCCCTGTCTTTCAGTGTCTCCTGGAGTTCACTCAAACTCAAGTCTATCGAGTCGGTGATGCCATCCAACCATCTCATCCTCTGTCGTCCCCTATTGCCCTCAATTTTTCCCAGCATCAGGGTCCTTTACTTTACCAGTGAGTCAGCTCTTCGCATCAGGTGGCCAAAGTATTGGACCTTCAGCTTCAGGATCAGTCCTTCCAATGAATATTCAGGGTTGATTTCCTTTAGCATTGACTGATTTTATTTTCTTGCTGTCCAAGGGATTCTCAGAGTCTTCTCCAGCACTACAGTTCAAAAGCATCAATTCTTGGGCGCTCAGCCTTCTTTATATGCTTCCCTGGTGGCTTGGAGGTTAAAGCATCTGCCTGCAATGCGGGAGACGTGGGTTCGATCCCTGGGTCGGGAAGATCCCCTGGAGAAGGAAATGGCAACCCACTCCAGTATTCTTGCCTGGAGAATCCTATGGACGTAGAAACCTGGTGGGCTGGGGTCGCAAAGAGTCAGACACGACTGAGTGACTTCACTCACCCAGCCTTCTTTATGGTCCAACTCTCACATCTATACATGACTACTGGAAAAACCATAGCTTTGACTACACACATGCAGTGAGTCTAAATATTTCAAAGTCAAATATCAAGGTATGAGCTTTCAAATAAAACTCATCCTAACCTCCTTTGTTGATGCTGGGAAAGATTGAAGGCAGGAGGAGAAGGGGACAAGAGAGGATGAGATGGTTGGATGGCATCACCGACTTGATGGACATGAGTTTGAATAGGCTCTGGGAGTTGGTGATGGGCAGGGAAGCCTGGCATGCTGCAGTCCGTGGGGTTGCAAAGAGTTGGGCACGACTGAGCAAATGAACTGAACTGAACCTACTTCCTCCATAAATACTTTTATAATACCTGCAAGTCTCGGTTCAAAAGTTGCATTTTCAGGCTCCCCAGCGTTCCATGCCAGAACAGAGCAGGGCAGGGAGAACTGGCCTTTGTCCTGCACCCTGTCTCCTCCTCAGGCCACAGGCAGCACCGCAGGGCTTTGAACTTGTGTATAGATACTCAGCTCCGTCCAAACCCGCTGCGAACTCGTTTGCCTCTGTCACACTTCCAGCTTTGGGGCACTCCCATTGGCTGTACATTTGCTCTCAGAACTGACCCAGGCAAGAGATTTCTACAGATCTTGGAAAAGGACTCAGGGCCTAAGGCTGGGGACTTCCAGGGTGTTGGGCGACTGGAACATGACCTGAAAGGGAATGGCACAGGTTCTGGGGGAGCACAGAAGCTCCCGCACTTGGTCCGTGAACAGGGAGTGGTTGGAGGAAGGCCATTGTGGAGCCTCTAAAATACAGGGGCCAAGGGAAGGGTCCAAAGGCTTGCCCAGGTCTAAAGCAGCACCACCTGAGAAAAGCCGAGGGCGGGGACAATGGGAGGGCGTCACGAATACTCTCCCGGGACTTCCCTGGCACCCAGTGGTTAAGACTTCACCTTCCAAAGCAGGGGATGCAGGTTCAATCCCTGGTCAGAGATAAGATCCCACATGCCTCTCAGTCAAAAAAAAACATAAAACAGAAGCGATATTGTAATAAATTCAATAAACACTTTTAAAATGGTCCACATCAAAAAACATCTTTTTTTTTTCAAACTTTAAACTTTTTATTTTGATTGGAGTGTAGCCGATTAACAATGTTGTGACGGTTTCAGGTGAACAGTGAAGGGACTCAGCTGTACATGTGTATGTATCCATTCTCCCCAAACCCCCACCCATCCAAGCTGCCACATACCATCCAGTCGAGTTCCCTGTGCTATACAATAGGTCCTTGTTGATGGTATCCATTTTGAATATAGCAGTGGGTACATGACCTTCGCAAACTCCCTAACTATTAATATCCCTTCCCTACCTCCAGCAACCATAAATTCATCTTCTAAGTCTGTGAATCTCTATTTTGTAAGTAAGCTCATGTGTATCATTTCTTCTTAGATTCCACATATAAGGGACGTGGTTGCTGTTGTTGTTCAGTCGTCAAGTCGTGTTGGACTCTTCACGACGCCATGGACTGCAGCACACCAAGGGATGTGGTATGATATTTGAAAAAAAAATACACTTCAACTGGTCATAAGAAATGGTCATAACAGCTAACACTGTTGGGTACTGTTTCCCAGTTGCTTTTTCATGGGCCTCATACATATCATTTTTTCATACTTATCATTTCTTCATACATATCATTCTTTATCTTTACAACCACCGTAAGAGGAAGAATCATATTATTACCCCTGTTTTAGAGATTAGGCAACCAAGTTATAAGTAACTTACCCAGTGTTACACAGATGGCATTGGGGTCTGAACCTGGGTAGTCTGGCTCAAGTTCACGCTCTTAACTACTATGATATACAAAAGGATGAAAGAATTCTGGCAACAAAGAGAGGCTGAAAAGGATGTCCATTATACTTCAATAAAACGGGGAGGAGAAGACCCAGGAAACTCTTGCAGAAAGAAAGCAGGTCCAACAGTGTTGATATCAGACAAGACTGAATTGGAAGAGGAAAGCTCTGAAAGGGTCAAAGAGGAATATTTCACATTATAAGATGGTAGACATCATCAAGAAGAAACAGCAGGAACCCTGTATTGACCTAATAGCTTCAAAATATAAATCAGAAGCTGACTGACGTACCATTTAACACTGACAAAGCCAGAATCACGATGGGAGACTCGTATACCATTCAGAGAACATTGATAAAGAATATTTAAAAATAAGAAATAAAGAACTTAAATATTCAATAAAGTACCTACAGCTAATGTCCTACTGTGGCCACAGGACTGGAAAAGGTCAGTTTTCATTCCAAAGAAAGGCAATGCCAAAGAATGCTCAAACTACTGCACAATTACACTCATCTCACGCGCTAGTAAAGTAATGCTCAAAATTCTCCAAGCCAGGCTTCAACAGTACATGAACCGTGAACTTCCAGATGTTCAAGCGGGATTTAGACAAGACAGAGGAACCAGAGATCAAATTGCCAATATCCGTTGGATCATCGAAAAAGCAAGAGAGTTCCAGAGAAACATCTATTTCTGCTTTATTGACTATGCCAAAGCCTTTGATTGTGTGGACCACAACAAACTCTGGAAAATTCTTAAAGAGATGGGAATATCAGACCACCTGACCTGCCTCTTGAGAAATCTGTGTGCAGATCAGGAAGCAACAGTCAGAACTGGGCATGGAACAACAGACTGGTTCCAAATAGGAAAAGGAGTACGTCAAGGCTGTATGTTGTCACCCTACCTATTTAACTTATATGCAGAGTACATCATGAGAAACGCTGGGCTAGAGGAAGCACAGCCTGGAATCAAGATTGCCAGGAGAAGTATCAATAACCTCAGATATGCAGATGACACCACTCTTATGGCAGAAAGCAAAGAACTAAAGAGCCTCTTGATGAAAGTGAAAAGAGGAGAGTGAAAAAGTTGGCTTAAAGCTCAACATTCAGAAAACTAAGATCATGGCATCTGGTCCATCACTTCATGGCAAATAGATGGGGAAATAGTGACAGACTTTATTTTTTGAGCTCCAAAATCACTGCAGATGGTAACTGCAGCCATGAAATTAAAAGGCGCTTGCTCCTTGGAAGAAAAGTTATGACCAACCTAGACAGCATATTAAAAAGCAGAGACATTATCAACAAAGGTCCATCTAGTCAAAGCTATGGTTTTTCCAGGAGCCATGTATGGATGTGAGAGTTGGACTGTAAAGAAAGCTGAGTGCCAAAGAATTGATGCTTTTGAACTGTGGTGTTGGAGAAAACTCTTGAGAGTCCCTTGGACTGCAAGGACATCCAACCAGTCCATCCTAAAGGAAATCAGTCCTAAATATTCATTGGAAGGACTGATGCTGAAACTGAAACTCCAATATTTTGGCCACCTGATGTGAAGAACTGACTCATTGGAAAAGATTCTGATGCTGGGAAAGATTGAAGGCAAGAGGAGAAGGGGACAACAGAGGACGAGATGGTTGGATGGCATCACCGAATCAATGGACATGAGTTTGAGTAAAGTCCGGGAGTTGGTGATGGACAGGGAGGCCTGGCGTGCTGCAGTCCATGGGGTCAAAAAAAGTCGGACACGACTGAGTAACTGAACTGAACAGAATGTTCTACCTGGGCTTCCCTTGTGCCTCAGTGGTAAAGAATCCACCTGCAGTACAGGATATGTGGGTTCCATCCCTGGGCCAGGAAGCTCCCCTGGAGAAGGAAATGGCAATGCACTCCAGTATTCTTGTCAGGAAAATCCCATGGACAGAGGAGCCTGGAGGACTGCAGTCCATGGGGTCGCAAAAGTCGGACATGACTTAGCGAGTAAACAACAATATCCTAGTTAGTGAAAGACCAAAGGCTATTTGTACCATGTGAATATTCCACCCTGTGCCCAAGAAAGGAAGTTGCCTTCGTTAAAAAAAAAGTGAGAGAGATTTCCCTGGTGGCACAGTGGTTGACTCCCCTCTTCCACTGCAGGGGGCACAGGTGCAGTCCCTGGCGGGGGAACTAAGATCCCACATGCCATGCAGCACACCAAAAGAAAAAAGATGCTAACATTAAAAATATAATCAATAAAATAAAAGGTAAGAAGCAATCAGACCTGTCTCAACTTTAGATATCAACACTCTTCTGGATCTCAACTGGACTTTTTAAAAGTGAGACAAAATCAAACTTAGACTTGTTTTCCAAGCACAGTCAGATGTGTCCATGCTTTTCTGAATCCAAATCAAATGGAAGTGTCTTCCACTTTCAGAAAGTCTTTCCATAGAGTATACATATAATGTATGTACTATTTTATCAGGATTCGGAAAGAAAGACGACTACATGCGTACTGACTTCTTGCTCCTGAAAATGGCTGAACTGTTTTCTTTGGTTTTCAACACAGCAGCAGTTGTAGCAAACCTAAGAGTGTGTGCGTGTGGTGAGCGAGCAGGATGAGAATTCCCAGGGAATTTTCACGGGTCACCTGGGCCCCACAGAGAGTAGAGAGGGAGGACAAGCCTTTCCATGGCCCTCACCTGCATGGTTCCTCTGGCTGCTAAGGGCGAGGGGAGATGGCCCTGCTGGAGCCACTTCCACAGACTTAATAAAAGTGGCACAGCCTGCGGGCTTCCTATGTGTGTGCTAAGTCACCCCAGTTGTGACCGACTCTTTGTGACCCCCATGGACTGTATAGCCCACGAGGCTCCTCTGACCATGGGATTCTTCAGGAAGAAGACTGGAGTGGATTGCCATGCCCTTCTCCAGGGGATCTTCCTGACTCAGGGATTGAACCTGAGTCTCCAGCATTGGCAGGCAGGTTCTTTACTATTAGCGCCACCTGGGAAGTGTGGGGCTTCCTACAAAACCTGGTAATCATGCTAGACAGACACAAGATGCCAGCCAGCTTCCTTCCTGATTGGCGTTCAGGGATGAAAAACTGTTAAGTCACCAGGGTTGCTCTCACCCGTACTAGAGGAAAATGTCCAGAAAAGCGAACTAGTATGACCAAGATGATTGCTTGTACTACTGCTGCAATGGTAGAAATACATCTTTTCCACCAGTGTTCTAATAATGTACACCTTTCGCAATGGACTTCACCTATTTATATACGGCATTTAATTCAACATTCAGCAAATATTTATTGAAGTTACCTTGTGTTAGGTGCTGGGATACAGCTGTAAAGAGAATGCCCTTGTTTGAACAGAGTCCTTAGGTATACAGTTGGGGGACAGTTGAAAAAAGAGACAATTAATTGCAAGGAGTGATAAATGCTGTGAAGAAAATATAATGGAGATAGGACCACCAAATAAAATATTGGACACCTGGTTCTATGTGAATTTCAGATAGACAGTTTTTGTTTTGTTTTAGTGTATGTTCCATGCAATATAGGCCTACATCATCTAGCCCCTGCAGATCTAACTCCTCCTGTCATGCTCCACTTTATTTTTTAAGCCCCAGTGTAGCCGGGTCCTGTCTCAGAGCGTTTGCTATTAGCATCCCCTCTTCCTGGAAAGCTCTGCAGGCTAATCCATAGCTGTCTTCTTGTTGAACTTCAGGTCACTTGTTTAGAGATCTCCTCTGGCCATCCCCTTGACAATCTACGTCACTGCCTGCCGTATCACTGTCTTTCAATCTTCTCACAGCACTTATCAAATCTGAAAAGATCTTGTTTATTCCTTTCCTCTCTTTAAAACAAGCTCCACGAGGGGCAGAAAAGTTCTCTTCTATCGGAGATGCTTTGGCCATGACTTTGGACAGTTCCTTCGATAGTTGTATAAGACCCACTAGATGCCTGACTCTAGCCCTGACATCAAAAGAGGGCACAATTCAGCGGACACGCGCCTCATGTGTGCCCTTCTCAGAACCGCGAGAGGGATGCCCACTAGCGCGGTCAAAGACCATTGCCGCGCATGACGTCAGCCCCCTCAGAGCGGGGCCGTGATTGGTGATTGGAATCTGGGTGGAGCCGAGCGCCCTTGGCCCCGCCCCTTACTCGGCCCCTTGTACGCATGCGCCCCGGCCGCAGCCTCCCTGCCGCGCCATTTTGCCGGGGTTTGAATGTGAGGTGTGGAGTGGCGGTAGGAGTGGAGAGTGCCGGCTACGGTCCGTGACTGGGCTTCCCTTCTCCGTTCCCGCGTCCCCACGAGGTGAGGCGCAGGCCTGCACGGCCTAGTGTCGGGGCTTCTCGGGACCCGGCTGGGGGAGGGTGGAAGCGCTCCTTGCGCTTCCGAACGTTGGGAAGCCAGGACCGCACCTCCGGGCGAGAGCGGAACATTGGCCCATGTCTGGGGAAGCGTCCGGGGGCAGGGGCTTCGCTTTCGCGTCTCGCCTGTCCTGGCGGCATCCCAGGTCTGAGGTGCAGGCTCGGGTAAGCAACCCCACCCCCGCCTGGGCCTGTGAGGAGCGAGGACGGCCCGGGCTAGGCCTGGCCCGTGCGGCGCGAGCGCCCGCCTCTTCCTCCTTAGCGCCGCGCTGATTGGCCGCGCTCTCGGGGCGGCCTGCTCTCATTGGTCGCACCCGTGCGTCCGTTCTCGGCGCACCCGGCCGCCCGCATCGTGAGGCGAGTGCGGCTGCGGGGCCTGGCCGGCTGCGGAGCGGGCGTACGAGCCGCCGCCCCGGCCGCCGCTGCTATCCTGGGCCTCCCTTTCCCGTTAGGGCGGCGGCGGTGGTGGCGGAGCGGCACACCGCCGAGGGCTTTGGTCTCCGCGGCTGTGAAACGGGCCCGGTGATCTCACTTTGCTGAGTTGCTCGTGAGGGTTAGACTGTGGTCTGTGTCCCCGAGGAGGTCCGTGCACCTGTCGGGTTACCAGGGTCCACCTCTTGAGGGAACACCTACAATGTTCGGAGCTTTGGGATTCAGCTTAGGAACGAGAAGGCCTGGATTCGTTTTCAGATTTAACCCCTCCTTAGGGCTGGCCACTTCATCTCTCCGAGTCTCCACTTCCTCATCTGGAAAAGCGGGGTTGAAAACATTTACCTCATAAAGTGGCTGCGGGTCCCCTGAGTTACTACCCTGGTTTACCAAGCCCCATCTGGGGTGACCGTTGTCCACCTCTCCCACCCACCTCTTCTCCTTGACCACTGTAGCCACGCTGCTTACGTTTTCTTTTTATTACGTGTTCCGAGCGCATGTCCTCCAGAAAGCGTTCGGACGCGCCTTTCGTTTGCTTGGACATGCCAACAGCAGATCTTTGCAAGGCTGGTTCCCTGTCCTTCAGGTTTCACTCACGTTACGCCTCTTTTTGACCAACCTTTCAAAGGATCTCTTTCAACTGATCATATCACTCTAGTTTTATTTACTTCATAGTTTTTTTTTATCATGTTCTAGAATCACTAATAGTTTACTTGGTTATTGTCTTTTTCAAATTTCAAAGGCTGATACCTTACCTGTCTTGTTGCTGCTGTAAGCAGATGGCCAGTGCTTGCCACATGGTAGATGCACAAGTATTATTCCTCGGAAGAGTCATGCATGAAAAGGGACTTTTTACTTTTGGATCCTGCCAGTGCTCTTTTTCGTCTCCTCTTGGACCACCACAGTGAAGATTGTGGCCCTTTTTTGTGTGTCTGCATTTTTCACATAATTCGTGGGACTAGATCTACCCAGCCTCTTACTTCTTAAGACCCTATATCTTTCATTTCTTTACACCAGTGCAGGGGAATTCTTTATTCCCCTCTGTTTACTTTGATTTTTGCTATGAGAGCTAGGATAGAGGAGAACCATTTTCTGTACAGTATTAGATAGGTTTGGGGGCAGTGCTGTACCTTTGGTATTAATTTGTTCCTTTATTCATTTAATAACTTGGTAAATAACTTCATTTAATCCACTTAATCTCTTTGAATACAGTGAAATTTATCTTCTTTTGTCTCAAACAAAATGGACAGAGTTCCTTCCCTTGGGGAGCCTATATTCTAGAGGGGGAAAGAGACAAGGTTACAAATAAATGGCTTAAATAATTCCAGACAAATGACAGATGAAGGCGACTTCTCTGAGGAGGTGGCATTTGAGCTGAGACCAGCTATGGAAAGATGAGGGAACAGAACATTCCAGGCAGAGCGAATAGAAAGTACAAAGGGTTCGAGGAAAATCTAGCTTTCACAGAGTAGTATGTGAAGGAACAGGTGTCTGGAGGTCAGATCACATTGGGCTTTGTAGACAATGTAAAAAGTTTGGCTCTGCATCTCAGTGGTACGTTCCTGTGATGAGAAAGCAGAAGGTGGACTGAGGTGCTGCAGTGTGTTCTTAATGTGTGTGTGCCAGATGGTTTTCATTTATTGGATCTCTCTCCCTTCCCCCAGATGTAGGGCCTCTGGAGTGGTTCTCTAATGCAGAGGAAATATCTTAAGGAAAAGGCATACATCTTGGGTCAACTTATGTCACAGATTTCTGTGTGGTGGCCTTGGAAAGCAAAGCTTTTATTCCAAATGTCTTCATCTGTAATTGAGGACCTTTGAGAAGAGGCTAGACTTAGGTCCAGCCAGTCTTTCAACAAAAAGTCTGGCATAATTGATTTATTGTGGTACATAAAGCAAAAGTCACTCATTTGTGTCCAACTCTTTGCAACCCCGTGGACTGTAGAGTCCATGGAATTCTCCAGGCCAGAGTACTGGAGTGGGTAGCTGTTCCCTTCTTCAGGGGATCTTCTCAACCCAGGGATTGAACCCAGGTCTCCTGCATTGCAGGCAGATTCTTTACCAGCTGAGCCACCAGGGAAGCCCATTGTGGTACATGTTTTTCATGTATTTTTGGGTAGAGATTTCCAAAAATAGCTCAGTGGAGAAGTAAAGTATCAGCCTTCATTTAAAGGCAGAAGAGTGAATTTTTTCATTTCTAGTTTGTCTTTAAAGTCAGTAATGCTTTTTACATTTATATATTGCACATATTTCAGAATGTCAGTGTACCTCCACCTCTGGCAAATAAAGATAACTAGACCTTAATCTTGCTGCCTCTGGAGTATTCTCTAAAATTACCTGATGTGTCATATTTTCACAAATCAGGACTTAAGCTTACAATTTGGGTTTATAGACACTGTCACTGAGGAGACAGAAAAGGGATTTTTGGACAAACGTTTAGTCCCTTAACATTAAAAATATAAGATTTATAAAGTATTTTACCTTTTGGGGGTTGTAGCATGCGTGCTTATACTCCTCCACCAGCACCACCACCACTGCACACACACAGTTTCCCGCCATACACTTTTTTTTAACCTGGCCCTTCAGCTTCGCCGTTTTGTGGGGGTCACTTTCGTGTCTCCTAGAGTCGGTTGGCTCCAGCCCTTCTGTCTCACAGGCAATTAACTGAATAAATGCGAAGCATGACTGCTTTTTGATGGGGGAAAAAAGATCAATAAAGGGTATGTAGCTTTTGAAAATAGGGCACAAATACACAGTAGGCGCTCTTCACTGTTTTAAGAATCGAGGGAGAGTGCAGTGAACAAAACACAAAGTCCTTGCTCCCATGTTGCTGACAGTCTAATGGAGGGGAAAGCATAGTAAACAAGAAAGCAGTTTATAGGCCTGATAAAATTGGAAAAGCAGAACCAGAGAATGGAGAGTGACTGAGCTGGGTGCTGTTTTAGATAGGATGGTCCAGGACAGCAGCTCAAAACAGAAGTGACATTTGAAAAGAGACCTGAATGAAGCAGGGAGTGAACTACAAAGCTCTCCAGGGGCAGAGCCGTCTAGGTGGAGGAGACAGTGAGTCCTGACCCCCGAAATAAGCACTGGCAAGTATGAACAATATACAGGATAAAGTTCAAACTCCCATCTTCTTTGAAGCATTTTTGAATGAACGGAAACCAATTATGTCAGTATGTTGGTCACTATTTATCTGACAGATATAATTGAGTTCCTACATTATGTCATGCTTGCTAATAACTGATGCTCAGAGGATAGTCTCCAATCCAGACTGGATCCATGTTTTAGCCGCTTGACTGACATATTAGCTTATCCATTAGTTCATGCGGCAAATGCTTAGTGAATACTGTGTGCCAGGCAATGTTGAAGGTCCTGGGCTACAGAGGTGAGCAAGACCTACAAAGTCCCTGCCCCAGGGAGCTTACAAATAAGAGATGACAAGTCAAAGATACCTCAGATGAGAATAAGTGCTGTGAACAGTGCAATAGGGATGAGGTGGATGATGATTGTGGAAGGCTTTTTTGAGGAGTTGACAGTGGGCTGGATGATGCCTGATGTCAAATTAGAAGGAAGGGTTATTACAGTCAGGGAGAACTTTTGTCTGGTTTGAGGAACAGAAAGAAGGCTGTGGTGGCTGGACAGCAAGAAGGTCAGAGATAAGGTTGACAGGTGCCAGCTTGCATGGGACTCTGTCATGAAGAAAGTTAGTAAAATGCAAATTTATTAAGGAGTGTATTTAAAATTTAAACTCAACAAAATAGGTTCAGTTACCTTCTGTAATCCCCCAAACACACATGCTGCCTTGTGTAAATCCCAAAAGGTAGAATAATTTGCATGTAGTAAAGACTTTTTTTTTTTTATTTCATATATACTGGTGTAAACGGTTTTCCTTGGCAACAGCAAACTTTCATGTTTTCATAACAGATTCAGCATTTCAACACAGAAAAAAGAACGGGAAATAAATTGATTAAATCACTGCTTTCCGGCCTGTGTTCCATAATAAAATGGTTCTGTGGCCAGGCTCTGGGTTCTTGAAGCTTTTAAAGCGCATCTCCAAAAGAGGGTGAATATGATGCATAGCATTTTCCAAACCTTTGGTGTAAAAAACAGGAAGAGTTGCTTCTCAGTGAATTGTGTGTGTGGTTGAGTGGAACTCCATAGAGTGGTTTGCCCTGTATCAAAGGAAGTAATATATATAAGTGGTGGAGTCTACCAAATCAGCCATCATGTTGGCTTCCCTTGTGGTAAAAACGAGCATGTTGAGGAGAATACAGATAGCTTCAAAGATTGGTCTCCTTAGAAGGCTGTGGTTTCTGGCTCTGGAGGAGTACTCTTCACAACCTCAGCATTAGCTGTAGCCCTTTATAAAGCCTATTAATCATTTGTAATATATTAGATGTGGATTTTTTTGGTCAGTCATAGCATATTCTGTGATTTATATTTAGTTTTAAGCTTTAAATATTTGAAAAGTTGCTTTTTATTGAGATATAATTAAGATGTAACATTAATTTCAGGTGCACAACATAATGGTGTATATATTGTGAAATGATCACAATAAACCTAGTTAATTAACGTTCATCATCACACATAATTACAAATATATTTGTCTTTTTTGTTCTGAACTTCTAGGATTTACTGTCCTAATAACTTTCAAATATACAGCACGCTGCTATTAACTGGAGTCTCTGTGTCGGACATTACATCCTCCTGATTTATATATTTATTTTGTAACTGGAGATTTGTACCTTTCTACCCACCTTCATCCATTTGCCCCTGCCATGCAGTCAACCACCAATCTGTTTGTTTTTTTTAACCAATCTGTTTGTTGTTGTTTTGCCATGCCCACCAATCTGTTTTTTTTGTTATTGTTTTGCCGCATACCACAGTATGTGGGACAGATAGAAGCCATGCCCCCTGCATTGGTAGGCAGAGTCTTAGTCACTGGACCACTGAGGAAGTTCCCTAATCTGCTCTTTTTATCTATGAATTTTTGTTTTTAAGATTCCACATAGAAACATGATCATGTGGTATTTCAGTTCAGTCCTGTCTTAACTCTTTGTGACCCCATGGACTGTAGCATGCCGGGCTTCCCTGTCCATCACTAACTCCTGGAGCTTACTCAAACTCATGTCTATCGCGTCAGTGATGCCATCCAACCATCTCATCCTCTGCCATCCTCTTCTGCCTTCAGTCTTTGCTAGCATCAGGGTCTTTTCCAGTGAGTCAGTTCTTCGCATCAGGTGGCCAAAGTATTGGAGTTTCAGCTTCAACATCACTCCTTCCAATGGATATTCAGGACTGATTTCCTTTAGGATGGACTAGTTGGATCTCCTTGCAGTCCAAGGGACTCTCAAGAGTCTTCTCCAACACCACAGTTCAAAAGCATCAGTTCTTCAGTGCTCAGCTTTCTTTATAGTCCAACTCTCACATCCATACATGACTACTGGAAAAACCATAGCTTTGACTTGATAGACCTTTGTTGGTAAAGTAATGTCTCTGCTCTTTAATATGCTGTCTAGGTTGGTCATAGCTTTTCTTCCAAGAAGCAAGCATCTTTTAATTTAATGGCTGCAGTGATTTAGGAGCCCACAAAAATAAATTCTGTCACTGTTTCCACTGTTTCCCCATCTATTTGCCATGAAGTGATGGACCAGATGCCATGATCTTAGTTTTCTGAATGTTGTGTTTTAAGCCAGCTTTTTCACTCTTCTCTTTGACTTTCACTAAGAGGTTCTTTAGTTCTTCTTTGCTTTCTGCCATAAAGGTGGTGTCATCTGCGTATCTGAGGTTATTGATACTTCTCCTGGCAATCTTGATTTTAGTGTGTGCTTCATCCAGCCCAGCATTTCACATGATGTACTCTGCATATAAGTTAAATAAGCAGGGTGACAATATACAGCCTTGACATAACTCCTTTCCTGATTTGGAACCAGTCTGTTGTTCCATGTCCAGTTCTAACTTTTGCTTCTTGACCTGCATACAGATTTCTCAAGAGGCAGGTCAGGTGGTCTGGTATTCCTATCTTTTGAAGAATTTTCCACAGTTTGTTGTGATCCACACAGTCAGAGCCTTTGGCATAGTCAATAAAGCAGAAGTAGATGTTTCTCTGGAACTCTTTTGCTTTTTTGATGATCCAGCGGATGTTGGCAATTTGATCTCTGGTTCCTCTGCCTTTTCTAAATCCAGCTTGAACATCTGGAAGTTGATGGTTCATATTCTATTGAAGCCTGGCTTGGAGAATGTTGAGCATTATTTTGCTAGCGTGTGAGATGAGTGCAATTGTGTGGTAGTTTGAACGTTCTTTGGCATTGCCTTTCTTTGGGATTGGAATGAAAACTGACCTTTTCCAGTCCTGTGGCCACTGCTGAATTTTCCAAATTTGCTGGCATATTGAGTGCAGCACTTTCACAGCATCATCTTTTAGGATTTGAAATAGCTCAACTGGAATTCCATCACCTCCACTAGTTTTGTTCGTAGTATTTTTGCTTCCTAAGGCCCCTCCAGGATGTCTGGCTCTAGGTGAGTGATCACACCATCATGATTATCTGGGTCATGAAGATCTTTTCTGTACACTTCTTTTGTGTATTCTTGTCACCTGTTCTTAATACTTTCTGCTTCTGTTAGGTCCATACCGTTTCTGTCTTTTATTGTGCCCGTCTTGGCATGAAATGGTCCCTTGGTATCTCTGATTTTCTTGAAGAGATCTCTGCTGCTGCTAAGTTGCTTCAGTCATGTCCGACTCTGTGCAACCCCATAGACAGCCTCCCAACCAGGCTTCCCTGTCCCTGGGATTCTCCAGGCAAGAACACTGGAGTGGGTTGCCATTTCCTTCTCCAATGCATGAAAGCGAAGACTGAAAGTGAAGTCGCTCAGTCGTGTCTGACTCTTAGCGAGCCCATGGACTGTAGCCCACCAGGCTCCTCCGTCCATAGGATTTTCCAGGCAAGAGTACTGGAGTGGGGTGCCATTGCCTTCTCCGAAGAGATCTCTAGTCTGTGGTATTTATGTATCATTTATTTCACTTGGTATACTGCCCTTAGGATCCGTCTATGTTGTCACAAATGGCAGGGGTTTCCCTTTTTGTGTGTGGCTGGATAATCCTCCATTCTGTGTGTATACTACGTTGCGTTATCCATCGATGGATGCTTAGGTTGCTTCCATGTGTTGACTGTTGTTAATAGCGCTGCAGTGAACAGCAGACAGTGGGAGTACAAGTATCTCTTCTAGTTAGAATTTTCATTTCCTTCAGATAAATACCTAGAAGTGGAATAGCTGGAGCATGTGGTAATTCTGTTTTTAATTTTTTGAGGAACCTCCATACTTACTTCCAGAGTGGTTGTACCAGTTTACATTCCCACCAACAGGTACCAGGGTTTCCTTTTCTCCCCATGCTCGCCAAATGCCTGTTATTTCTTGTCTTTTTTATTATAGTCGTTCTAACAGGTACGGGGTGATAATCTCATTGTGGTTTTGATTTGCATTCCCTTGTGTTTAGTGATGTTGAGCACCTTTTCATATTGTCTTTGGGAAAATGTCTGTTTAGTTCCTCTGCCCATTTTTCAGCTGGACTCTTTTTTTCTGAGTTGTATGAGGTTTTTTTTTTTCTTTTTTTTTTTTATGTTTTGGATATTAATTCTTTATCAGATACGATTTGTGAATATTTTCTCCTATTTAGTATGTTGCCTTTTCATTTTGTTGATGGTTTGCTTTGCTGCGCAGACATTTTTAGTTTGATGTCATTCTGCTTGTTTATTTTTGCTTTGACTTAGCTTTTGTGTGGAAAGTTGCTTTTTAATTACAACTGCAGCTGTCATCTTAGGAACCCAAAATTACCTTCCCAGGTGCAAATTCTCAGTATATAGTGTGTTGTCAATACCTATGGCTGCATGTTGTACACAAAAGAATTTACTCTAGTTTCTTTAATCTCAGAACTCAATGGGATCCTTATTTTATTGTGGGTTTTTAAAAAAATCTAATAATTCATATTTTTAACCTTTAGTTTGTGATATGTTTTTTCTTCTGTATCTCAAAATTGTCTCATCACTGATTCAAAAAAGCCCGTCTTCTGGAACCTTGTCTTGGCTAAGAATAAAGCTTATAGGTGATACCCAGAGCATATCAAGTAGATGACTTTCAGAGAGGGGGACATCCAAAATGTAAAATGATTCTCTTCTGTACATCCCTGTGTCCTCATGTGATCAATTACTCAAACCTCATTTTTGTTTTAGGCTCAATGGCAATGGAGCTCAGTGATGCAAATTTGCAAACACTAACAGAATATTTAAAGAAGACTCTTGATCCTGATCCTGCCATCAGGCGTCCAGGTAAAGTGAATAAATACTCTCTTGTGGTTGATTTATTCTTAAAGGACAGGTGAGAGAAACCTTTGTGCAATCTGTTTGTAAAATTTTAAAAAGAGATTAACACTTGAATTCTTAGGCATAGTTTATTTTGCATTTATAACATATGGCAGTGGGTTTTTTCCTTCTTTGTTTGTTGTGTTTTTGTTTCTTGAGTAAAATAACTTTTATCCCTTTTGGAATAAAAAGGACTAGTAAGTTTAGGATGCTTTGTTCATTGACCTTCCTGAAAATCCCTACACCTTCCTGTTTTAGAGATACAATAATCAGAGCATAGAGGTAAGAGTTAACTGCCTTAAAAGTGATTAAGTGAATGAAACTAGGTAATCCCCATGTTGGGTTTAATTAATATTTTAAGACCTAGGGTTCCTCCCCTTCTCCTCCTCCCAGATTTGACCAATTTTCATTAGAGATTTAGTGTAAGCTTAAAATTGCAAACTTGAATGCCTGTAGGAGTTGCACATGAAGGTAAAAGCCGGGGGTGAGGGGGCAGGCTGCGGGGTTAACTGCCTTGGTTAAGGGACAGATATTATTAATATTTGGAACCATCTAACTCGGGGGGATTCAAACCAGTCTTGCAAGATCAGATTTCCAGCTTTGCTTGAAAAATAAGGATACTTATATGAAGCGTTCTCATTTTTAAATGATAGTGATTAACATCAAAAACTTTTGAAATAACACGCAAACCAACAAACTACTTCTGGGGGCCACATGTGTCTTGTGGGTAGTACGCTAATGATCCTTGTTGTAAGCCATATTAACCAGAAATGCTCTTAATCTACTTCTTCAGAATTTACTGATGTGCATTCTCATAAAGAGGATTTTGGAAGCATTCCATGAAGACCCAGATGAATGTGTGCACATATGTGTTGTATATTATATATAGTATATATTATATTGTTGTATATTATACATGTTGTATATAATATGTTGTATATTATATATAGTAAATAGAATTATTTGTTTATTATTTACATGTTAATGCATCCATCCTAGTCTAGAAAGGCTTTTGTGATTTCTGTGAGGGAAAATTGTGATTTTCCTGTTAGTGCTTAAAGAAGTAATTTATTCTTGGATAAAAGGAAATTAATGGTTCTAAGACTTCCCCAGAAAGCCTCTGCCAACACTGTTTAATGAAAATTATTTTTAATAACTGTGTCTTTGTAAGGTGGAGGTGCTGTTGTTTTATGAATCCAGGACAAAATGTAGGAATAAATTGATGTTCTGATAAGAGTTGCAACCATACATTTCACAGGGATTGCCGGATATGAAATATTGACCAACCAAATATTGAAGCAACCAAAGCTTTCTATAAAACCATGTAAACCATAGTGTGTCCCCTCTTGAAAAATTTTTTTCAGTTCAGCATTCTTTTTCTTTCAAGAAACACATGGTAGACACAAAGCAGGGAGGGTTTGAGGGTGGAAGTTAAACTCGGGACTTAATTTGGAAAGAAGGTGTTAAATCATACTAAATTGTAGAATAATAGATGCTAACCGCTGACCTTTTCAGTAAGTATTGAAACCTTGGACTGGATGCTGCCTTAAGAAGCTTAAGATAGGGAAAAATTGGAAGTGCTATAAATCATCATGGTCTGATCTGTAACCCAGGAGATTTATTATCCCTAACTGTAGTATGAGTTTAAAATATACGAGTAAAATCTTTGTATAAGGTTATTGCTGATATTAGAAATGTTTAGTTTGAAAGGAATACTCAGAGCTAGTAGGATAGAATAAGGACTGGACTAAAACTTTTTCAGTGATGAAATCCGCTAGCCGTGTGATCTTTGACAAGCTTACTTAACCTCAGTGGCCTTGTCCTTAAAGTGAGGGTAATACTACCTACTTCTCTGGGCAGTAGTGACAACGTAACAGATGGGAGTCAAACATCAGACCCATATGGTTAATAATAATATACATTAAAATGAATCAACAAATTTAATCTTAGTCACAGTCCTATAAAAGAAATGTTACTACCATTACTAATAGTACTCATAATAATCCTTCTGGAACAAGACAGGGTATATGACTTTTTTGCCCTAAGGTCACTTACTGTCTCTGAAAAGCAGATTCTCCTTCACATGAGGTGATCATCTGATCAGGCCACTTCATAGGTTTGTGAGATGAGTTAATGGATGGTAAAGTGATCTGAAAACTGAGATACTATGTAAATTTAATGTAACATCATGTACAATCCTAATCTTTCCATTTGTTGATGCTTCAGTCAGAAATATACATAGTTCACATATACATACAGTCTTAAGATTTGGTTTTAATAACATATCTTCTAACATGGGTATTGTTTTCCAGCTGAGAAGTTTCTTGAATCTGTAGAAGGAAATCAGAACTACCCATTGTTGCTGTTAACATTATTAGAAAAGTCCCAGGATAATGTTATTAAAGTGTGTGCCTCTGTAACATTCAAGAACTATATTAAAAGAAATTGGAGAATTGTAAGTATTTTATGAGTGCCTAGTTTAAGACCCTGCATGTTTAAAAGATTTATATGTGCAGTGTTCCTGAGTGATTCGGACACAGATTAAAGATAAAAAACAGGACCCTCCTCACCAAATATTAAAAAGTCAAACCCAAAAACATACAAAAAGTATAAAAATACCATAACCAAGTGAGATTTATCCCAAATATGCATGGCTGTTTCAGCATTCAAAAACCTATAGACTGAGAAAACGTAAATCATATTATTATTTCAATAGGTGCAGAAAAAGCCTATGTCAAAGTCCAACATCTGTTCATGGTTAAAAACAGTAGATTTGAAATAGTGGGGTCTTTCTCAGCATGATAAAGACTGTGAAAAAGCTATAACTAATATACATAATGGTGAGAAACTTGAAACCTTCCCACTAAGGTCAGGTGCAAAACAAGGCCACTCTCGCCACTCCTTTGCAATATTTTGTTGGAGGTCCTTGATAATGCAGTAGGTAAAGGAGTATGCCATTTGGGAAGAAAGATATTTTTAAAACTGTCTTTGCTCACAGAGAGTTCCCGTTTTATTTAAACTCATATTGAGTCAGCTTCATAACCTGGGCTGCTCGAGAGAGTGAGACTTTGCTTTAACCTCCAATTTGTGTTCTGTTGTTGTTGTTTTGGTTTGTTTTTTTGTTTGGTCGCGCCCTGTAGCATGTGGGATCTTAGGGATCAAACCCGTGCCTCCTGTATTGCGAGCATGGAGTCTTAACTACTGGACCGAGAGGGAAGTCCCATGGTTGAAATTTAACTTTAGCTCTCTGCTGAAGAGACATTATGTGGAAAGTTACACAGTCTAAATGAATAATTGAAGCAGTTTCTATTGTGGACAAAGAAAAATTACATAAAGCTGGAAAAACCACATTTTAAATATATATATATATATATATATATATAATATGTATAATGCACTTGAAGTTTTTGGTAAGGGATTTGTCCTCTGTCTTGGATATGGAAATATTTTCTAATTATAAGGTGAATCTTAATATGCTGCAAGTTTAATGGGGGCTTTCCAAGTGGCTCAGTGGTAAAGAATCTGCCTGCTGAGCAGGAGATGTGGGTTCGATCCCTGGATCAGAAAGATCCCCTGGAGAAGGAAATGGCAGCCCATTGCAGTATTCTTGCCTGGGAAATCCCATGGACAGGAGCCTGGCTGGCTACAATCCATGGGGTCACAAAGAGTCAGACATTACTTCGTGACTAAACTGCCACCACTCCAAGGTGAATCTTACTGTGCTATAAGTTTAATGATCAGTATAAAATTATACATTGAGAAACAGAAATGGGTATTTTCCCTAGCTTAGCTTTTGACAGAGATTCTAAAATTGGGGGTGGTTTTGCCCATCCGGGGGTATTTAGAGATTTTTTGGTTGTCACGGAGGATGGGGGGTGTTTCTGACAACTCGTGGGAAGAAGCCAAGGATACTGGTAACCATCCTACAATGCACAAGAATGACCCCCACAACCAAGATTTATCTGACCCAAAATGTCAGTAATGGCACGGCTGAGGTAAACCTGGGTTAGGATAAAGAAAAAGGGAATGTTTTTAGTAATAATCACATTTAGAAGGATATTAAAGTTGACAGAAATGGTCAGTTTTTCTAAAAAATCAACTTGACATCTGCTTATTCACTGAGTCTCTTTTCTTCATTCCATAGAAGAATTTAAAAATAGTAAAAACTGTTCTTAAACTTGTGTAGTCAAGTGTTCTCACATGTAGTGAAGAAATGAGTTGGTGAATTTTAGAATGTTTAAAAATCCACGCGTCTACATGTAGACATTCAAGCCCCCTCTGTCTTGATTTATAAAACTAGTGAGACTCAGAATCTCTTTGGGTGATGTAGTCCTGGTTGCATTTGAATTGGTAACGGTCAAGAAGTTTTCACTGACTAGACCTTTCTTTAACTTAAGGTAATGATCAAATTGAGGATGAATATGGGCTGAGTAGCATATATCTATGAAGATTTTAACCACATTTTGGTTAATGATCATATAGAACTGAGATTCTCAATTGACATCAGAGAGTCAGAGAAGCTGATTATTAAAGAAATCTGTGACCCGTTCATACAGAAGAAAGGCCCTGTCTTCTTCTGTTTTTCTTAGGAAACCAGGAAATAAGAAATGGTTCTGTTTTATCTACAGATGCGTACAGTCATGGCTATGAATTTATGTTACTTGCTCATTAATGTTTTGCTTTTAGGTTGAAGATGAACCAAATAAAATTTGTGAAGCCGACAGAGTAGCCATTAAAGCTAACATAGTGCACTTGATGCTTAGCAGCCCGGAGCAAATTCAGAAGCAGGTATGTGAGGCCCTGCGTGTTCGGGGCTTGTTTGCAGAGGTTTCTCTGACTAGTCTCTCTCCTGCCCCCAGTTAAGTGATGCTATTAGCATTGTTGGCAGAGAAGATTTCCCTCAGAAGTGGCCTGACTTGTTGACGGAAATGGTGAATCGCTTTCAGAGTGGAGATTTCCATGTTATTAACGGAGTCCTTCGTACAGCACATTCTTTATTTAAAAGGTATTGATGTGTAAATTGGTATTTTAAAAATATTTTTTTCAGGTGTTTTTCCTTGTGTGTATTTTTGTGACTGTTGTCATTCTTTTATGATAATTCTAGAATAAGAACAGAAGCCTCTCAATTCATTATCATGTTTATTTCTTACTAAGTGTAGGGTTTTAATTTCATGTTGCCCTATTACTTGCAAAATACCTGGTCTTGATAAACTGTGCTTGAATTCCCTTTTTATTTCAGAAAGCTGTCTAGCCATAGATTTTTGTCTAATCTAGCCTTGAAAACCTAAAGTCAGTTAACAAAAATTTGTGGATTTACCTATTTTACATTGATTTTTTAGATATCGCCATGAATTTAAGTCAAACGAGTTATGGACTGAAATTAAACTTGTTCTGGATGCCTTTGCTTTGCCTTTGACGAATCTATTTAAGGTATACAATAACATTTTGGTGGTATTTTTTAGTTAACATTTTAGAGCACTTTAATATTTGTATACATTTTAAGAGATTGCTTTGAAAGCTTATTTGATAGGTCATGGTTTAGAGCAACATTTCTTTTGAAAATTTTCAAACCTATATCTAAATAGAGAAGATGGTATAGTGAATTCCTGTGTATTGACTGCACAGGTTTAACAAGTTGCTAGCATTTTGTTTCTTTTTACTTTGTTTTATCTTTTTGATTTTGTATGAATAGTTAAAAGCAAATTCCAGGCATCATAGTATTTCACTCAAGTATTTGTGTATCTCTAAAGGAATAGGTCTATATTTTGATTTTACTGTTTATGAAATTTAATTTATATACACCATTGTATAGTACATAAGCAACTTCCCTAAACATGTTCTTCATCTTTCTGAGAATCCTTTAAGATTGAAAAAGAAGTAATGTCAACCTTTTTTTTTCCCCCCGATAAGGAAAGAGGAGTGTTTAGTCTCACAAACAATAAAAAGAACCATGCCTCAGTAGTTTTTCTAACTCAAGAAAAGCTGCTCATTTCCTGTTTTCAAAAAGGAAAGGTTGTGTGATTGTCACAGCTTCTAAATTATAGAGTATGCACAGAATTTTTCATGGTTAGGATATCTTACTGATGGTACATTCTTATTTTCAAAAATAAAATTGGACAAATGTGATCATTTTTTTCACCTGTTGGATTGGCAGAGATTTTTTATTTCTTTTCAGTGACGTTAAAAGTTTTAGCCAGGAACAGGTAGAACTGGTGGGGGGCATCTTTTAGCCAGAGTGCACTGAAATGAACACTCGTGTCCTCCCCGTCAGATTATAAATGGTACTAGCTTTCTGGAGTTTGACACTTCAGTGAGAAAACCATAAGATTCGTATTTCCTGACTCCAGGATATAGTTAGCAACATTTGTTGTGTATGTTTTACATAATAGACGTGCACAAATTACCAAGACCTTTTATGTATATCTTCGCATTTGATATATATTAGATAGGTATTATGCTTAATTACAGATAAGGAGATGGGGGCTCTGAAATAACTCAGAGTCATGCTCATTGTGAGTAAGAGTCTGGGTTGTATCTAGATCTGTCTGGCTTCCAAAACCCTTACTCACAGCATACCATTCTGCATTGGTAATAGTTCTAGAATCTCAAACTCAGAAAACTAGAAGTATGTGCACAAAGTTTTGTAGATAAACTTGTTTATTGCAGTTAGAATAACAAATAGTTGCAAACAACCTAAAGGCCAGGTTGCAGGAAATTATTTAATGAACACATATGAAGACATTTAATAGTTACATATATACACAGAGGAGAATAGAAGGATCTAGTCCAAAATATTAACATTGGACTTTGCAGTAGTGTTATTATGGACAGTTTAAAAATATATCCTTTAAAGTATTTTTCAAAAATCTTAAATGAGTGCACACTACTATTTAAAAGCCAAATTTTGGAGAAGATATATAAATATTGAGTTGGCCAAGGGGTTCAGCATAGTACAAGGCTTTTTCACTAAGGTTTATGATACACTAAAGCCATCTTCCTAAATTCTTTTCCAAGGCCACTATTGAACTCTGCAGCACCCATGCAAATGATGCCTCTGCTCTGAGGATTCTATTTTCTTCCCTGATCCTAATCTCAAAATTGTTCTACAGTTTAAACTTTCAGGTAAGTTTTATTTCTTGGTTTTGGTTCTTATTCTTTGATGTCAAATGTAAAGTTTTTCACTTGATAAAGACTTCTTTGCTAGCACTGATTTCACCTCCCGCCCAAAGAATAAGTATTAGTTGTTTTGTTTTCTCATTCCCTCCACTTTTAACTACAAATTGTGTTCTATTTTATAGTAGTTCCTAGACATGCTAGTGGGTGGATATATAGAAAAGTAGCATTCTCTTAGTCTGGTAAGTTAGGGAAACCCCACATCCTAAATGACTGTTGGAGTGTCATCCTATATTCTGTTTTACTGAAGACACAGCACATTTCCAAGCCTTCCTCTAGTTCGTTTAAGTGGGTGTTTACGCTGGGGGAACCATGTTTTGATTAGAGGCCTCTAGGTAGGTAATACCAAAAAAAGCTTATAGCTTTTAATGAAAGCTTATCTGGGAGACAAAACAGTGAAGAAGCAGGCTTGGGAAAGTGTAAGAACCGGAACCTCTGTGTTTCATAGGAAACACAGCTACAATCTTCGAGTAGAAAATGCCTGGTCACTCTGTTGCTAGTGAGGTAGTGGCTCCAGTCTTTGTTTCTGTTCTTGCGTCATTACTTTAAATAAGAGTTGGGGCTTCAGGACAAGAAGGAAGTCTTACTGGTACAGATTCCTATACTGAGATTTAAGAGGAAGGATGTGGCCTTTTCGTTGACTTTAGCCAGAGCCAAGTACCAGACTTGATCCTCCCAACATTACTCTCTCACAGTGGTAGGGACAGCGTTCCTGAAGAGAATAGATAGAATGAATAGGAGACAAATAGCCCAAAATGGCATACCTTCATCCGTGTCCAGCTGGACAGCAGTTTGAGAAATTCTTAAAGGATATCACTGGGTTTTTGGTTTGTTTGTTTTTTTTTTTAACACCTTTGAATTCTGCTTCCTAGAAGTCGGGTAGAATGAGGTGCTTAATAATTTGTTAGTCACGGAAGCCTAAGTAGGAAGGAGGCATAATCTTTACCCTTGGGGGATTATTCCTCATTAAGAGGGCAGTTCTGTGCCATAGGAAATCAGTAACTATCAGCCAGGAAGCCTGACTTAGTGGTCATCTTAAAAAAAAAATGCAGTAATTCAGAAAGGAAAAGAAATGTATTGGTAATCACTGTGTTGTGTAAGGAAAGTCTTTAGCCTTAGCTTGACCTTAAAGGAATAAGTAGATTTACATTGGGACAGGAAACAGGCGGCATCATTTGTGATTGAAAGCTTACGGAGACGGTCAGAATAGTTTACTCAGCTGCCAGACCCAGCTGGAGCAGCGAATTCTTGTCAAAGTAGATATTGGTTGACACAGCTGAGAAATGTGGACTTGAATCTATAGGCATGTGGAAAACATTTGCCGTTGCGGGGAAAACTTACTGAAATATAATTATTTCAACCCGGAGTCTCAAGTCACCATTTATTCTTTAGGATCTCCCTGAGTTTTTTGAAGATAATATGGAAACTTGGATGAACAATTTTCATACCCTCTTAACATTAGATAATAAGCTTCTACAAACTGATGTGAGTACTATTTATTTCCTAAGTAGGCTTTTTTAAACTAAGAGTTATTTGGAATACAATATTAAATGTCAGTTGTATCTCGGTATTTTTAAATGTTGAAAGAATTATTTGAGTACCTCTGAGAATATTGGAGGGAGGATAGTTAATTCTTCAGAAAAATGAAAGTTATTTGAGAACATTTAGCATTGTGGTTCCTTATAATTTATTTACTCTTGCATCGTTAATAGATAAAATTCTAAGAATGCAAGTGAAATTTGATAATGTGGGGTGTTCCACATTTGATTATTTATAATGTGCAGAATTACTCTTATAATACTGACTTATGTCACAATTTATAGGTAAGGCTATTTTATTACATTATTGAAAGTAAGTCTTCAAGAATATTCACATTGTGAGCATTTTATGAAATAGAAAATCACTTGTCATTGAAGATACTAAGAAAACTTCAACCTTTGTAATAACAGCCTCTCTTGAAAAAGTCATCTGCAGTGCGGGAAAGAGGGTATATGAAAGTTTGTAATGTGTGTAAGTTTCTGATCTGGGTTTTGTAAAAAGTGATTTTCAACATAATAACGCTTCTTCTGTGTTACTTATTTGCTTGTTTATTATTATATTTATGATTTACCTCTTTCTCAAGAAACAAAAAAAAATGTAAAAGGTGATATAGTAAGAATACTTCAACACCAGATAAAAGTTACAATTGATGATGCAGATCTGTTTGGGGAGTGGTATACAGAGGAAGAATATTACTGTGGGTATACAGCACGTTTTACCTGAGATTTACAGAGGATGCAACCAAGAAAAATAATTCCTTCAGTCCACTAGGGAGAAACCAGTCCCTCAGAAAACAAGCTTGTCTTTACACTTAAGTCTAAAGGAAGTTTCTCACACAGGATTCTTAAGGGAGCTGTTTGCCCATTTAACTGTGTGTCATAGGTGTGTAGCATCCCTGATATTTATGGTTTGAGGAGCTGTACTTTTTATCTCTTCTCAATTTGAGTTCTTTGGCACATAATATAGCTCAGAAAGTATTTGTGGATTGCTGCTATATGTCTTAAGGATTATTCTGTTAGCCACTGTCATGGTTGCGAGTGGGGCTGGCAGACTTTTCCTGTAAAGAAAGGTCCAGGTATTTTGGACTTGGGCACTATGTGCTCAGCTCTGCAGTTGTAGTTGAAAGCGGCCATGGGCAATACTATAAGTTGTATAAATGAAAACAAAGGATGAGTGTAGCTGGGTTTTAATAAAACTGTGCTTCAGAAATTAGGCAGCAGGTCGACCCCTGCTTTAGGTGGTTGTTTAACATTTTACAGTAAACGTGAAGTGTTAGTCACTCAGTCACGTCCGACTCTTTGCGACCTTCTCCAACATTTTATAGGGCTTCCCTGGTGGCTCAGACAGTAAAGCGTCTACCTGCAATGCAGGAGACCCAGGTTCGATCCCTGGGTTGGGAAGATCCTCTGGAGAAAGAAATGGCAACCCACTCCAGTATTCTTGCCTGGAAAATTCCATGGACTGAGGAGACTGGTAGGCTACAGTCCATGGGGTCGCAAAGAGTCAGACACGACTGAGCAACTTCACTTTCAGGTGGCACCGTAGTAAAGAATCTGCATGCCGATGTAGGAGACCTGGGTTTGATCCCAGGGTCAGGAAGGATCCCCTGAAGTAGAAAATGAAAACCCATTTCAGTACTCTTGCCTGGGAAATCCCCTGGACACAGGAGCAAACCTATTATTTGTGAGAATGTTATAGTATTAACTTATGAGGAAGAGAACACATTTTAATATATTTGAAAATGAGAACCTTTTGAGAGATAGTAAGACTATGTTAGAAGTGGAAGTGTGAAATGATTGATGTTTATTACTCAGGTTTTTTAAGGAATATATTATTTTCAATTTAATACATAAATATTTTGTAATTCAGCAACCAGAAGAAAGGGCTTTAACTTGAAAACTTTTGATAACTGTTCTCATTGATGAATAAATAAGAAGCATTTTCATATTTTATTTATTTGAAAGACCAGGTGAACACATTTGCAGTGGCATAGATGTGTTTACAGCACTTTGAATTTATAATTTTTGAAGACTCTGGCGACTCTCCATGTTTATGGTAGCATTGAAGTTGTATGTTTGAGTTTTCTGTTTTCTCTTATGTGAGGATGAAGAGGAAGCAGGCTTACTGGAGCTCTTAAAATCCCAGATTTGTGATAATGCTGCACTTTATGCACAAAAATACGATGAAGAATTTCAACGGTACCTGCCTCGTTTTGTCACAGCCATCTGGAATTTACTAGTTACAACAGGTCAAGAGGTTAAATACGACTTGGTAAGATGATGGTGGAGACAAGTAATTAAGGCATCCCCTCCCTCCCCCATGAAGCAAATGGTTCAGTTTGCTCTTAAATATGCTTATTTTTGTGTTTTATTCCAGTTGGTAAGTAATGCAATTCAGTTTCTGGCTTCAGTTTGTGAGAGACCTCACTATAAGAATCTCTTTGAGGACCAGAACACGCTGACAAGTATCTGTGAAAAGGTTATTGTGCCTAACATGGAATTTAGAGGTAATTGTAAAAAGCTTTTTCAGGAGATTAATTAAAAGCTCATTTTTTAAAAGAGTGTATTTAAGAAGTCTTCTCTGTGTTGCTTTTAGTAACAAATTCAGTCTACGTTTTATTGGATTTAGTATTTAACCAAGGCAAAAGCTATTTTTGAATAGCTGACTTGAGACTAGAAGTGACTGATAACTTTTAAATACAGAATTGAAGCCCAGCTAGTTCATGCTTTAAGGTTAAAATAGTCCTAAGAGACTATTTGTACAGAATGTCTTTCTTATGAGTAGGAAGAGCAGACATTAGATCATTCAGTCTGGAACAGAATGAGGAAATAAAAGTGTAACATGGGGTTCTATTTCCTTTCCTTTTCATAAAACCATATTTAAAGGACAGATCTTTATTCTGATACTGTCCTCCTTATTTTGGTGTTGAAGTGACTTTTCTGAAATAATGGTGATGGTAGTGGTTAGGCTGTTGTTTATTGTCTTTACTTGTCAGAATAAAGAGCTGGCCTCCCTGTATTGATCTCCAGCACTTGTGAAAGTTGGTGATAAAGTGCAGTTCTGTGGACGCTCACATTAAAACAGTGAGCCTGTCTCACAGTTGTGTAAATTACCTGTTACCTATGCTTTCAGGGTAGCATTTACTGCTCTAAGAACAATTAATAAGAATATGTGAAATAGTCATTGGTTGGGAAAGAACACTTTGCTGCAAAACACAGTGGTTCCACATGCTCTTCTGCATACCCAACTGTAAAGCTAGAATGACTTGCCATGTCTTGTAAGAGGTGATCTGAATGTCATCTTGCTTTTGCAGCTGCTGATGAAGAAGCCTTTGAAGATAATTCTGAGGAGTACATAAGAAGAGATCTGGAAGGATCTGGTATGTTGATTTTTAACTGTTGGTCTCTTAGGAGCCAGTGTTAAAGTTGCGCTTTTTTTGAAAGATTCGGGGAAGTAAGGGAGTCAGGGTAAGCGGGTCATTTCAGTTGTCTTTTTCTGGAGAACTGTTTTCCTTCTTTAACTTGTGCGTGGTAGAAAGCAGCCCTTATATGAGCTATATCAAAGTATCAGATGGTGAATCATTTGTCTTCTCTTTTTTTATATACTTATTAGTATTTATCATACTATGATCTTTTAGTTTCATTATCATTTTTTTGTTTGTGGGGAGAGAATTTTTTTTCATTGTTTTTTGTTGCTTATAGCTATCAGATGGCAATTTGTTTTCTTATAAACTTAATCAGTTGGTTGGTGGTTGCTTCTTTCTCCCATGATGTATTTCCCTTTGATTTTGTAGATATTGATACTAGACGCAGGGCTGCTTGTGATCTAGTTCGAGGATTATGCAAGTTTTTTGAGGGACCCGTGACAGGAATCTTCTCTGGTTATGTTAATTCCATGCTGCAGGAATATGCCAAAAATCCATCTGTCAACTGGAAACACAAAGATGCAGCCATTTACCTGGTGACATCTTTGGCATCGAAAGCCCAAACACAGAAGGTAACTCTTTTCAGTTTATTTTTGTTTCCAAAACATAGTTGTCCTTTAGCACAGAAGTCAAAAAGAAGTGATATATTTCTGGTTATATAGCCTACTCTGCTAGATAATGTGTTCTGATTAGAATTCATAGTCTCCAGAAATGACTTTATATTGATTTATTAGTTACATGTTTCTCATAGACCAAAGTATAGATGGTACATTTGTTTCTTTAGGTGAGACTCAGTATAAGAAACTTGCTAAGCTTAAGTTTAGCTGTTCTTTAATTTAGGGAAGTTTCTTTATTATCTTTTAAACCAGTCTTATTTTATATGTAAGTAGTTTATGTTTTGAAGTATTTATCTCCATCTTTAACCTGGTTTTCTAAAGCTGCCTAAATTTCCATTGTGGTAGATTTATACAGGTAGTTCATGTTACTGTTATGAATTTGTTTTTTAGCATGGGATTACACAAGCAAATGAGCTTGTAAACCTCACTGAATTCTTCGTGAATCACATTCTCCCTGATTTAAAATCAGCCAATGGTGAGTTGTGAAATGTTTTTAATACAACTTAACAGTGTACCTGTAATTCTTACGTGCACTGTTATTTTAAACTACCAAATGAGTGCTGTCGTGGCTCTGTATCATTCATGATACTGAAAACAGTGGCTCCTATCCTTGCAGTTACTTCTGTCGGATAAAATTTCTAATGGGTGCCTTCAATCTTGCCCAGGTGAAATTAACTTTGCCTAAAGAAAATGTTGTTTATATAGAAGGAAAATAGAAACAAGTGAGACTGAATTGTCATTCAGCTTTGTTACCCGAATAATTTCACACTAGAAATCATACTTTGGTTTTTGTTTTCCTTCTTTCTCATTTAAAAAAAAAAAGAACTCTTGGGAATTCCCTGGCGGTCAAGTGGTTGGTACTCTGTGCTTCACTGCTGATGTCCTGGGTTCAGTATCTGGTCAGGGAATTAAGAGCTCACAACATGGCCAAAAATAAAATAAAACTTGAAAAAAAATGAACTCATAAAAATGGAAGTAAGTTTAAAGCAGTTGAGACTAATAGATGCTCAGGATACTTCCATATGTTTATGAAAGTATGTTAATCAAGACAGACAGACATGTAAAGTTGTGGAGACTTAAAATCACTGCACAGCGGGCATAACATAGAGGACTCCCTCGTCACCTTCACTTCAAGAGCTTTGACAACTGCCCGATACTCTGTCCCTTTCACTAGTCAGCGTGCTTCCCCCTGCTCGTGTAAGCTCATCTGGAGAGGCCTGCTCCTGATTCAGAATAGCTTCGGTTCTGGGAAGAGATACTGTCATTATTTCCTGTGGCCCAAATCATTTTTGTTCAATTACATAAGTAACGTATGTTCCTTTGTAGTGAAAATTAAAGGTAAAGGTGAAAAAACAGAATTATTCATAAACTTACCCAAGTTAATAGTTGTGTGGTGGATCGTTATATAATTAACTTGACATTATATAACTTAAATATAACTTGACGTTATATAATTACTTGACATTTGCTTCCCAGAACCATGTTTTTAAAATCTGATAATATTGTGACTGATTTGAGAGTAGCAGTTAAATAACTGTGACTTTTTATTTCTTTTAATAGTAAATGAGTTTCCTGTTCTTAAAGCTGATGGCATCAAATACATTATGATTTTTAGGAATCAAGTAAGTAGCTTTTCATTTATATGTTACATGCCACTTACTCTCTTAAGAGCTTTATTGTATGCCAGCTTCTCTTCCCTTCTACTGTGCAGTCATATTTGATATCCACATCTAACAAAATTAATAATATCTTCTTAAGAACTTAGGATACTAGGCCTTGATTAATTTTTCTCAGCTTCTCAAAAATACTGTTTACACATTGCTTACGGTTGATATGTCTCATGTCCCTTAGTTTATAACAGAGGGGTCCTTCTTCCCCTTTCCTACGCACCCTCCCCTTTTTTTGTAAAGAAACCAGTCATTTATCTTGTAGAGTTTCTCATTCTACCTTTGGCTGATTGCATCCTCAGTGGTATAATTTACCCCTGTTCCTCTGTTCCCTGTATTTCTAATGTGAGGTTAAGAGTGATGATCACATTTTTTGAGATATAGGTAACCTTAATATAGAATTCACCATTTTTAAATGTATACTTGTGTAGTTTTTTAATACGTTTATTCTTTTGCACAACCAACATTACTGCCTCATAGGTTAATTACCAGTTTGAATAGGGAAAACGGGATACATGTTTGTGTGTTTTTCCCCTTTATAAGTTCAGAGTAGTGAGTTTGGTGCCTTACCAACCTCCAGAGGACAAATGGAATTTATTTTTTGACTCTCTAGTGTCATCTTCCGGAGAAGGCAATGGCAGCCCACTCCAGTACTCTTGCCTGGAAAATCCCATGGACGGAGGAGCCTGGTAGGCTGCAGTCCATGGGGTCGCTAAGAGTCGGACATGACTGAGCGACTTCACTTTCACTTTTCACTTTCATGCATTGGAGAAAGAAATGGCAACCCACACCAGTGTTCTTGCCTGGAGAATCCCAGGGACAGAGGAGCCTGGTGGGCTGCCATCTATGGGGTCACAGAGAGTCGGACACGACTGAAGTGACTTAACAGCAGCAGTGTCATCTTTGGCCAGTAGGGGTACCATTATGTAGGGTTTCGTTTCTTCTTTTTTTTTTTAATTGGAGGATAATTGCTTTATAGTATTGTGTTGGTTTCTGATGTACATCAACATAAATCAGCCATAGGTATACATACGTCCTTTCCTGTGTCTTCTTGACATAAATTTAGTAACTTTTTAGCAGCTTATTTTCTTTCATATATGACAATATTTCAGGTTCATCTTGTATATTTCCTGTCCCAGACCTGAGTTTGCTACTCTTATAGGTGGGAAATGTTATTTAGAGACCATAATCTAGATGCTGGGGAAACTGATTCTAGGCTTTTTCATGAAGATACCTGGGAAATCACCAAAGTAATACTGCTGAGTGCCGTTTGATTTCTTTGTGCATCTTATATCCTTAGCATATTATCCTATTGGATGGATAGTCAAGAAATAACTGTTTAAAACAACTTGAAATTATTCTGCATTTTTGCCACTAACTTGATAAATAATTAGATTCCCACTTTGTGGGGTTTTGTTTTTTGGCGGGAGGCCTGAGAAAGGTTACTGTCCATGCCTCCAGAGTCAGGCGGGCTACATTCAGAAAGGTCTAGCTTTCCTCCCTGTTCCTTCTCTCTTCCTGAAGGTAACCATTTTTTACTGAGTTTTGGTTTATGTTTCCATTATTTAATTTTGAAAATATAACCTAAAATTGTCCTATATCTGTTTATATATTTCCTGCTCTCCTACACAGGAGAGTATGCTAAACAGTTTTTCTCCGTTTTTTTCTTTTTTGGCTATACCACATGGCTTGTGGGATCTTAGATATTCCAAAGTTTTAGAAGTTTTTAACGAAGAGTAGTATGCTTATGTTTATGCCTCCCTTCTCCACTTTGTTTTTTGAAGAAGAGAAAGTGAGGCACAAAGAACTTGATTTTTCTAAGAAACTTCCTAGTGGGAAGTGTAGTTCCTAAGAGGAGTTAAATCAGTCTGCTTCTCCATGATTTTTTTTTTACCCTTAAGTCATAGTTTCATGCTCAGAGCAAGAGAATTGATTGGAAAAGTGAATGTGAGTTGAACCGTTGTGTGGAGGAAGAAGTTTTGATTTCTCACCCATATCATATCATCTCCAATATAATAGTAGCTGGAAATTAGAATCAGATTCTGATTTCTAAAATTAGGTTCTGACTTCTTAGAGTCAGCAAAGCACTCTCTTCCAGTTGGCTTTTACTCAAAGATGGCATCAGTAAGTTACGGCATATATTGTTGGCATGTATATGGCATATATATTGTTGTTTTTTTCAGGTACCAAAAGAGCATCTTTTAGTCTCTATTCCCCTCTTAATCAATCATCTTCAGGCTGAAAGCATTGTTGTTCATACTTACGCAGCACATGCTCTTGAGAGACTGTTTACTATGAGAGGGCCTAACAGCGCCACTCTGTAAGTATTTGATGTGTGTATTTTTTCATCTTGGGGTGTAGACCATCAGTACTGGTTAGAGATAGCTCAGTGTATTCATAATTTCATTAGAAGTTAGAAAAATAAATGTGAATATTTCACTCATTTATACTGTGTCTCATTCCGAAAGGATTTGAGACTGCATGCCAGAGTAGCTGTGTTACGACAGTAAAGTTAAGTGGAGGCAATTGGAGCAAAGGAAAATAACTGAGGTGTGAGGTTAATAAAGAGAGGTTTGTCAGAGGATCCTGTATAGTAAAGAAAGTCAGGAGTTTTATGTGGAATCCTCTAGCAGCCAAGGCAAAGAGAGAAACGTGGTGAGTTAAAATGTCCATAATGTCTATGAGATTAAAATTAAAATGGTTTCTCAGAAGGCATCTCAGAAGTAGACCTTGATTAAGGGAATACTGTGTAGTACCCCTTAGACCTGGCTGTTCTTGTCATCTTACTTAGTGCTGAGACAAGAGACAGCTGAGTGAAAGTAATTCTCTGGGGTTCAAGGTAGTGGCTCTTGAGGCCTATTACAAGGATAAAAAGAAGGGGGGATTGGATGGTCTGCGTGCCTTTCAGGCCTTTCTTCAACAGTGTTATTTCTTGAGAACTGAGATGGAAAGCATTCTGGGTTCTTTTCTTCATCAAGAACTTGAATTCCAGATATACTCAGTGGCTAGTTAAGGGTTAAAAGGTTATCCTTCGAGGTAAGTTAAGACAGTACTGTCTTCAGGCTCAGAATTTATGCAGAAAAGAGTTCTGAACTTGCTCCACCCCCTGGAAAGCTAGATGATTGAGAGTCCAAGTTCCATTCTCAGCGTTGACAAATGTAAACTAGTTATGGCCTCAGCAGTTTAGACAGTGTTGGGTTTGCCTTGTTTGGGGTTTGTTTAATTGTGTTTGGTCTCAGACATGCCTTCTTAGGAACTTAACTTGAGCATATATAAAAGAAACCTTTTCCTAAGTTGTGTGCCAGTTGTCTGTGGTGGGAGATGGCTCGCTTTATGCCAAGAAGTGTGATTCCGTAGTTGCCAAGGGTATTCCAGAGTGACCGTCAAGAGTTGGTGGTGACTGAAAGCTGTTTTTTCATCTATAGTTTTACAGCTGCAGAAATTGCACCGTTTGTTGAGATTCTGCTAACAAACCTTTTCAAAGCTCTCACACTTCCTGGCTCTTCAGAAAATGAATATATTATGAAAGGTAGGCCATTTCCCTGGTATACAGACTCTAAGTATCTAATCTCGTAGACTGCAGGGGTGGTCAACACTGAGTTGTAGTTCAGGTTATATTGAGAATTTGATAGGTTTAGATATTTTTAAGTGAAAAATACTACTGTTAACAGTGTTTTCGGAGAAAGGTTTACCCTAACTTGATACAGAACTCCTCTTATTAAAGAAAAGGTATCAAACTCTTTTTTTCTTTTCCTTGACTGACATTCTCGAGGGCAGAGATGAGCTGGGACTACATTTATTGACAGCATGCTCTGCTAGGTCTGGGTGTGAAACCTGGGTGTGTCTAATGGACCCCACACAGATCTGCCTTCATAGACAGCACTGCCGAGGAAGCAGGCAGCTAGCTGTAGGCATCTGTGCTGTGTTAGGGGAGTGTCTTAGTAACAGTTCTGGGACATTCCAAGAGTCCAGCACAGTTTATATGACACATAGGAAATGTTCTCGAGAAGGAAATGGCAACCCACTCCAGTATTCTTGCCTAGGGAATCCCGTGGACAGAGGAGCCTGGTGGGCTCCTGTCCATAGGATCGCACAGAGTCAGACAGGACTGAAGCGATTGAGCAGCAGCAGCAGGAAATGCTTTTCGAAGAAACTGTTCCCATTGCCTCTGGCTTGGTTGGTCAGAACCCTTAGGTGGATGGGTGGGTGGGTGTGCATGTGTTTCTGTTTGTAAGTGTGTATCTAGGTGTATTTGTGTTTTCAGCACTGTATTTCTCCCTACAGTGATGTGTAACTACTGTTGTTTAATGTCCATTTTTTTGAGGCAGCTGACTGGTCTGTGGCCTTCATTGCTGTGTTCCTAGGGTGTGCAGGAGCGTGTATGTAGTATGTAGCAGCTTCCCAGTAAAGACTGTTGCATGAGTGAATGCAGGGATTCTCTGCCAGCCCAGTGGAGGGACGCTGATCCATCCTGTAATCTCAGCTTTCTAGCAAGTGGTATCTAAGCTGAGCTGCAGGATAGGGAGCACTTAGCTACTTGGAGGATGAGCCTTGGGCATCACAGCAAAGTTTAGGAGGAAAGAGCATAGCTTTCTGTTCTGTGCACCTGGCATATCATAGATGCTCTACTCGGTAAACGTCTATTCCATTTGTGTAGAAAGAGCCATCATATAATTTTAGCCTAATAATGTATTTATCTCCAATGCCCAGTGTGTTTTGGGTGTCTGTTAATGAACAGTTAATTTCACAACATGGACCCTCTATCTCTTGATGTGTATTTCTGGATTTTTCTCAGGCTCCTAGTCTCTCTCTTGTGGGAAGATGGGCAGGTGGCCTTATGTTTCAGCTTGTGGTGGGCTGTGATATTTCCAGTAGACTGCGGGTAAAATCCCACGGCCCTGATTGCTGATGGAGGGAGCTCCCTCCCCACTGCTGCTCCGTGTCCACCTCCTGTTTCACTCGCCTCCTCTCTACCTGCCCCTGTAGTCACTTCCGTGTTTCTTACAGTCCCTTAAGCCTTCTGGAAATAACATAAATACATTTTGTTGTCGGATTTTAAAAGGAAGGGAAATTTTAGATTATTTTTAAATGTAGAGAGCTATCTGAGGGTTGTTTCAGAGTCTTAAAATTTTATTTTATGAATCAAAAGACTTTTTTCTCCCCCTAACAAGTGTTATTCTGAGGTTTAACTAAACTGTTTATTTCTGCTCTTATATTTTACAGCTATCATGAGAAGTTTTTCCCTCCTACAGGAAGCCATAATCCCCTACATCCCTACTCTCATCACTCAGCTCACACAGAAGCTATTAGCTGTTAGTAAGGTAACAGAGCCAGTTTTGAAAGTGCGGTTGCTTTTTAACCTAAATGCTTCAAACTGTTTGAGCCTCAGAACTCCTTGGCAATCAGTCGGACAGGGAAAGATGTATGAATTCTTCCTGACCAGCAGTTAATATATGATTCTGAAAGTGTGGGGTGACATAGATTGGAGACATGGCAGCAGTCACCTTTAAGTGTAAGCTCGGAAAGTTTAAAATGTTTTATTCTCACTTTAAAAAGTAACGTGTTCATTGAAGAGAATTGAGAAAGTACAAACAATCTGAAATAGTCTTAGATGGAAGAAGTGGGCTTTGCCCCAAATGGACACAAAAGAGGCTATTCAGATTAATGTCCTTTTGTGTCTCTTCTTTCTGACTCATTTCCTCAAAAATAAAGTTTACTCCTTCTTTGGTCAAAAATGTTACAGATATTTTGATCTGTATTTAAATATAAATACCAAGTTTTAGAAAAGAAAAATTGGTTTAAAGCCAATAAAATTCTTGTGTTATTGTTAATTATTCTATTAAAAGTCATAGGAAGTATAAGGGAGACTTTGAGAATAGTGATTATTTTTCCACTGAATCCTGGGTAAGCCTCTAGGGCCTACTTGGGTTTTGGGGAATTGAAAGAAAAGAGACGTAAGGTCTCTCCACTTTGACCTGGCCCTGTGATACACGCTCATCTTCAGTTCATCAACTTTGTATGGCACCCTTCAAAGGATTGTGGTTGAAAGAGAAAATTGAAAAACGCTGGTTTGAAGGATAGCTACTGCAGGTGTAGGCATACTGAGGCCTGCAGAGGTTAAGATTTGCCTGAGGTCCCACACCAGGCCAGAGGCAGGGTCGGGCCCCGCACGTCCCTGTCCGTCTCCTCCATCACTATTACAGTGACGGCTCTGGGAGAGCACTCAGGCGTGAAAAAGCTCCTTAGAAACACTGGGAACTGAGGTTCGTGCAGTCACCTTCCGGTGCCTCTGAAGTATTTTTCATAAGTAGACATTTGCCCATTAAAAATAAAGTCTAAACTGGCATTAGTATTACTATTTCATGTTCTGAATTTTCAAGTCACTATAAAATTTTAACATCTAGGCTTTTTCGTATAATTGGTGTTTTTTTCTTAATAGTGTTTTCAGTAAGGTTAAATGTATTTTAGGTAGTGAATTAGATTATTAGACATAAGCTTTTTCTTTTTTTTTTAAATTTCAGAACCCAAGCAAACCTCACTTTAATCACTATATGTTTGAGGCAATATGTTTATCCATAAGAATAACTTGCAAGTCTAACCCTGCTGCTGTTGTAAATTTTGAGGAGGCTTTGTTTCTGGTGTTTACTGAAATTTTACAAAATGATGTACAAGGTAAGTGAAGAAAGTTATTTTCTTTCTGGTTGATTAAAAATTATTCAAGTGATTATAAAATGCAATCTGCCTAAGAGATATGTGTCTTTTGTGTCAGAGCCATTAATTCTGAAGCTGAAAGCTCTGTTTTTACTTCTATCAACAGAATTTATTCCGTATGTCTTTCAAGTGATGTCTTTGCTTCTGGAAACACACAAAAATGACATCCCGTCATCCTACATGGCCTTATTTCCTCATCTCCTTCAGCCAGTGCTTTGGGAAAGAACAGGAAATATTCCTGCTCTAGTGAGGCTTCTCCAGGCATTCTTAGAACGAGGTTCAAATACAATAGCAAGTGCTGCAGCTGACAAAATTGTGAGTCAGATTTATTTTGATATAACTAATTTTTAAGATAACTGGGAAACTAGAGATGGCAGATTCTTTTTAATTTTTTAAAAATTTCTTAAAATGAACATACTCTAAGGGGAATTCATTAGTAGAAAATGTTAACATACATTTTGTTAGAACTAGGTATCCTTTAGTTATTTGTCTCTTTGGTAGAAACTTAACATTGCGGGCTTATTATTTGGGATTTTTCCCCCCTCTATACTTCAACAGACAGATGGAGAAAATGCTATTTAGATAATTACAACATGCACTCTTTTCTAAAACAGATCACCTGTTTTACTTTTAGAAAAATTAATCCTTGCCTCTTTAACTAATTATTATTTAATCTAATTTGTTGTAGCCTGGGTTACTAGGTGTCTTCCAGAAGCTGATTGCATCCAAAGCCAATGACCACCAAGGTTTTTATCTTCTAAATAGTATAATAGAGCACATGCCCCCGTGAGTATGAATACAGCTTCATTGTACGTTTAATTGAGGATTCTGTTCAGGACTCAGAAAAATGCTGGATTTATTTTGTTGCTTTTTTCTTCAATTCTTTAGTGAGTCAGTTGACCAATACAGAAAGCAAATCTTCATTCTTCTATTCCAAAGACTTCAGAATTCCAAAACAACAAAGTTTATCAAAAGTAAGTAAAGTCATTTAAGTTTTCCTACAGAAATTTTTTAATCATTTATAAATTTTATATATAAAATATTTTAAGACGGTTCTATTCTCTAAACGAAATCATTTTCAATATACTATGCTCCAAAGGTTAGTTTCTAAGTTTAAATATCAAAATATTTTTAATAGAAAAATCATAAAGAAATATAAATCAGAGAGAGACCATATGTAAACCTTTTGTCCCTGGTGGCTCAGATAGTAAAGAATCCACCTGCAAATGCAGGAGGTGTGGGTTCGATGCCTTGATCGGGAAGATCCCCTGAAAAAGGAAATGGCAACCCACAGCAGTATTCTTGCCTGGGAAATCCATGGACAGAGGAGCCTGGTGGGCTACAGTCCATGGGGTTGCACAGAGTCAGACATGACTGAGCAACTAATGCTAAGTTGTATTAAAAGGCCAGTATTGGGGGGGGAAAAAAAAGGCCAGTATTGATGCCAGACTATTTGTCAGACTTTGACTAAATTGCTTATTCAATGCAGTCCTCTATATTGATACTCTGCATCTCCTTTCGACAGGTTTCTTAGTCTTTATTAATTTGTACTGTATAAAATACGGGGCGCTGGCACTGCAGGAAATATTCGATGGTATACAACCAAAGTAAGTCTGCTTTTATTATTTATCATCCTGTTTTAAAAACAAAGCATCCGACCTCTCAGTCTCTGTTTTACAGATGATTTTAAAAACAACACACCCGGCCTCTCGGTCTCTGTTCTACAGATGACGCGTGGTTCTTGATGCAGTGATAGTGTCTTTGTGGTTTCCAAAGTATTCTTGGGTGGGGGGCGGTGGTTGGGCTGTAAAGAA